>NC_064639.1:261828800-262144830 GCF_023864345.2 Schistocerca serialis cubense | reverse complement strand
TGGGTGGGTAAGAAACATACGTATGCGATACTGGTCCAGAAACAAAAGTACCTTAAATGTGTTCTGTCTCGTAAACCATTCAGAACAGGGCATTTGTCCATATGAAGTTTTTTTCTTCAAATGAGCGTTCTAATCATATCCCTGAGTAATCACCAGTCCGCTTGGAACGCCCTGTATATACAGAGTATAATTGGAGGCATTTTTATTGGTGCGTGAGGACAGTGGAATGATCATCAGTATTTGTTTCATTTCGAGACTAATAACTATAGCTATCTAGGAGAAGTTGGTTGTTAGGGTGATTGGTATCTCCAAGTAGGTGTGGTAAGAGCAATGCTTACTTTCCCCTGGGCAGCAGGACAAGTCTTGAAGAGTCGACACAAAACGGTTAGTGTGCACTGACAGGAGCAGTCCACTTAGTGGTGCAGTTACGACCGTAGAGAAATCATCAGGTAGTAAATTATTTAAAGTTTTTCTGGAAGACTGTCAGGTGCAGGAGGAAAACAAGTAACACACTGACGTGAGTATATATTAAGGTACCAATGTTAAAAATATCTGCACTTGTGCCCTGTATATTGTCTGTGGGTCTTTCGCGAAAACTGTTGATTCACTTGTTGTTTCATTAGACTTAGGAAACTAAACGTAGAGCTTATAGTTTACGAGTCACCGCCGAATTTATAAGGCCCGGAGGTACGAGGTGCGACAATAAAGTAATGAAATGAGACTGCTGCGAAAAAAATGTTGCTTACCGTGTTAGTCAAGTTTAGTGTTGTCTCCTTCTGATTGCACACACCTTTTCCAGCACATTTGCCATTGATGGTAACATTTCTGGAACTCATCTTCTGTAATATCCTTCAAGACCCTCGTCAAAGCTTTTTGGACATCTTGTGTTGTTTGAAAATGGTGTCCTTTGACCACCGTTTTGACTCTTGGAAATAGAAAAAAGTCGCACAGAGCGATATCTGGTTAATAAGGTGGCTGTGGTAGTAATGAAATTTGTTTTGTGGGTAAAAATTGCTGTACTGACAGAGCAGTATGGGATGGCGCGTTATCATCATGCAGAATCAAATTATGAGCAATGTTGGCACGGACACGAAGAACTCTTTTACGAAGTCTTTCTAAAATTTCTTTGTAGTAATATTGGTTAACTGTTCGTCCAAGAGGCACCCACTCTTTATGTACAATTCCCTTGGAATCAAAGAAGCACACAAGCATGCATTTCAGGTTTGACTTTGACATGCGAGCTTTTTTTGGTCTGGGTGATCCCTCTGAACACCATTGCGAACTTTGGCGTTCTGTCTCTGGATCGCACTGAAAGAAAAAAAAAAAAACTTTCATCACCAGTGATAACCGGGCTCAACAATTCTGTATTGATTTCCGTTTGCTCTAACAGATCGGCTGCCACATTTTTCCGTGTTTCTCGCTGTTGTGGTATGGGTTTTTTGGGAACCATTTTTGCACAAATCTTTCTCATACCATGATCTTCAGCTATTATTAGACGAACCATGTCTCAATTGATGTTCAATTCTGCTGCAATCATTTTCACGGATAATCTTCGATCAGATCGTACGAGTCCACGCACCCTGGCGAAGTTGACATCCGTCCATGAGGTTGATGGTCGTCCACTGCGGTCTTCATCTACAACATTCGTTCTGTCTTCACTAAACATTTTATGCCAATGAAAAATTTGAGCTCTTGACATAACCTCCCCTCCAAAAGCCTTCTGAAACTTGCAGTAAGTTGTCGTCGCGTTTTCGCCCAATTTGACGGAAAAAATGGCATGCCGTTGCGCAATATTATGTGTTCCATTTCTGTGACGAGAGACACAAAGACATCCTAACTTATTACAGCCCAACTCACGACTGAGCAGTTGCATCGATGTGCTGCTTGGACTAGAAGCAGCTAATAGACCAAGGTCAATGATACGTGCCTACGCAAGCCTGCAGGGTTGCCACATCTTGCAAAGAAAATCAGTCTCATTACTTTATTGTTGCACCTCGTATACCCTCGAATTTTGTGATATCCAAATTCAAACTAAACAACACTTTTTTTTTTAAATTCTGACTGCAGTATGGAATACACAGCGCTTTCTAAACAACCGCACCCTCCTTATGTAACACGTTATGGTAATCTTGTTCCTTTCACATGGACCTTACACTTGTCAAGATAGTGGTTGGTACATTATCAGTATTCCGCAGCTATTAGTTTCAGAATTACTTTTCACGGAAATTCTGTATAGCCTTCCTCTACCTAGTGCAAAGTGTTGCTTTCTTATTCGTATGGGGCAGTTATGAATCGGGAGCAGTCACTAAAAGGAAATCTGAACCCCGACTCGCACATTGTACAAGGTTGAGTGTGAATGCAGGACTGGCACTCGAATCCGCTCACTTGACTTTGATGACCAATGTTTGCCTAAGAACACAGATAGAGATCCCCTGAGGGGCCGACCCAAAACTTCTGCTTACAGAGTTTGAAATGAAAGGATAGGGGCCAGTCACAGCAGCCAATGAAGCTTTGTACAATTTAGTGAATAATGATCATATGGTGTAAAAGCACTGCAAAAGTCAATCATTTGTATTCATTTTCAGTATGGCACACAGAGAAACATTCAACACATTAAATTTGATAATGTAGGGAAGACTACAGACATCGCCGTAGGACTTGCTGGCATAAAAAACGGGTAGACAGTAGACCTATCCTCGTTCAGAACAATAGTCTTTTAATTTATTATATTATTAAGTGAGCAATGCATTACGTTTGGTAGTTTCGGACTCTTTTTGTGAAAATTTTTGTACGTAGTGGGTGTTGTGAATAACTTATTCCGTAGCAGATCGCTCAGAAATTCAGTGTATATCCAGCACAAATAAATATATTTTTTTCAGAATTTTTGGAAGCTATACTTGTCCTGTGCAGAAATTAATTTTTAGTAAATCAGTATTTACAATTTAGTTACTCTGGCAAGTATTGTAACTAACATATGCTATGGAGAAGCGCGCTGATCAGTCGCTGGTGGAGTACTGATTATTCTTCATTTTTTGTCATTCCTAACACATTTCGATAATACGATTACCACACTAAACTCATTTTGGAATGGGCACGTAAACTCTGCCTAAAAAATCATTTTGTTTCTAATAGGAAACAACTCAACGCTTTCCGTCGAGACGGAGCGTCACACAAGAGGCGTATTGAGCAGTATTTCTTGGCGACTCCAGATACACTCTGTAAGAACAAAACTGAATTTGTGTTAACTTGACGACCCATAGGAGAGACACACGGTATATTATCTACATTTATCGTAAATTAACTCTATTTTCGGCTTTGTCAGCGACTATAGTAACCTCGAAAAATTGTAATTTTTACCATACATCTTTTGCGTTGCCTTAATAGAAACCCCGTTTCACATATTTGCTTCAATTCTTATAGGTAATTAGTTATTTCTTAGCTCAAAAGATAAAAGAAGTAAGTAGGCTTATTTTAAACTAATTTAATCACTATCTCGTAAAACATCGCGACATGCACAATGCAGCAGTTTTGTGAAGCTGTTCTCGAACAGGGACGGTGTCGGTCGACGTTCGTAGCGGGTGAAAATCACCCTGTTCGGTGTGTTGGAAGAACTCCCGAGAGTTATTTACCTATGGCATCAGGGGCACCTCAAGCACTATCCTCGCGTGTGGCTCCCGTCTCCTCTGCAGGAATTACGGGTTCTATCATTACTCGTCCACTTCACTACTCGTGGCGAGTCCGTGGTAGGTATAGGCGTACTGTACAGAGCGGACAGGAACAAAGGAGGACTCAGGTGGTTATACCGGTCCATCTAATCAACAGGTCCAACTCTTTTGGGGATACCTGCTTTGTCCAGTGTCAAGAAGAGACGAATTCAGAAGGATACGGGACTATTAATCGTCGTCAGTTCCTACATGGAAATCGCAGCAGGTAATAGGAATTGACATCAGGTACACTCAGTACGTTTAACTGGGGTCCTCATTCAACATCTTCAAGAGTCTATTCCTGAAGCACTTCGGAACGAATGATGCCTCTCATGTGTGCTTCGAGGTCATACTTGGATCACTCTAGCGGCTGTCAAAGAAAGCTGACAAAATCAGCCTTCAGTACGGAGTTTAAGAGAAGCTCACAATTGGCAGCATTGTCCACAGAACTGATCGTGGTCCTCTGATTCTGAGGTGAGTGGAACGACTCAGCCAGCGATTTCGAAGGTTCTGTGACAAAATGGCTGCAGCTTCCCGGACTTGTACCATAGGTTTGAGAACTGTAGAGTCGCCCTAAATGGGTCGGCTGTACTCTACACATCATGGTGCTGCTCAGGTTTCCGACCGTACGTGCGGTACAGACAAGGTCTTTTAGATTATTCGAGTCTCCATTCAGCCTATATAACGATAGCTGTAGGAGCCTAAGAGGATTAGAGTATTAAAATTAAAATCCCAGTACGAGGGTAATCCCAAAAGTAAGGTCTCCTATTTTTTTACAAGTAAATAGACCTGTTTATTTCTACAATAGCTTACATCAGTTTACAGCTTGAACATTTAGCTATTTTTCGACATATTCACCACTTCTGTCGATGCATTTTTGTAGACGCAGTGGCACGTTTTGTATGCCCATGTCATAGCAGCTCGCCGTCATGCTGTTCAGAAAGTTACGAACCTCTTCTTTCACCTCGTCATTGGAGCTGAATCGCTTTCCGGCCAAAAGTTCTAGGGAACAGGTGATAGTCACTGGGTGCCAAGTCAGGACTATAGGGTGGTGGGTGATTATGTTCCACTGAAACTGTTGCAGGAGAGCAACGGTTTGCCGAGATATGTGTGGGCGTGCGTTGTCATGGAGAATGAGTACGCCCTTCCTCGACATTCCTCTTCTCCGGTTCTGAATTGCCCGTTTGAGTTTCTCCACAGACTGCCAGCGTGAATTGGGGTCCCAGCGGTCCAGGTCCGACGACGAGGTGAAAGAAGAGGTTTGTACCTTTCTGAATAGTATGGCGGCGAGCTGCTATGACATTGGCGTACAAAAACTGCCACAGCATCTACAAAAACGCATCGACAGAATCGATAATGGTGATTATGTCGAAAAATAGCTAAATGTTCAAGCTGTTAACTGATGTAAACCATTGTAGAAATAAACAGGTCTATGTACTTACAAAAAAAATAGCAAACTTTACTTTGGGGGTTACCCTCGTAGTTAACTTCCCAAGCATTCGCAACAAAGTGTCAAAGGATGAAGAGCTGCTGAAAAAGTATTGTCGCTCATGTAATTGTAGGTGCAGAAACCTGGTTGAAACCTGAAACTGATAGTAGATAGATTTTTGGGGATAAATCGAAAGGATAATGGGAAATAGTGATTTTGTATATGTTGCAGTAGAGAAGAAACCCGGTTGCACCGACATGGAGATTGAAGCTGCATGCGAGATGATTTGGACAATACTCAGTATCGAAGGTGGGCATGAATAGGTGTTTGGATCCTTCTACCCCCAGCCGTATTCATCTCCTGACGTTACCGAAAAACTTGGAGAAAACCTCCGTTCGCAGTGCGTAAGTTCTCCAATCATACTATAATCATCGGTGGAGATATTAATCATCAAACAATCAGCTGGAAAAATTATAGTTTTTTTGTGGTGGGTGTGACGAGATATCCTGTGAAACATTAGTAAATGACTTTTCTGAAATGTACCTAGGACAGATAGCTCGAAACTCCACTACTGACGAAAATATATTGGCTCCAACGGCAATAAATAGATCTGACGTCTTTGACAATGTCCACATTGAAACTGGTATCACTGACCATCAGGCAGTTGCGTCAACAATGATTATGGTAGTGCAAAGGAAAACTAAATCAAGTGGACAGATATACTGTATGTACTTACTGAATAGAACAAATAATAAAACTGCAGTGTCATATCTTAATGAGGAACTTGAAACTTTCAGCGCAGGGCAGGAGCATGTAGAGGAATTGTGGCTCAAGTTTAAAAGAGTATTTGAGCATGCATTGGAAAGGTATGTAACTAACAGTTCATAATACCTCAATGGTACACAGCCACTGTGAAAAGATCTCTAAAGAAACAATGACTTCTGCAGAATCGGTGCAAAACAAAACATAGGGCTGCAGATAGAGAATTGCTGAATGAGACACGTTTAGCTGTCAAGAGAAGAATGCATGAAGCCTTCAATGACTACTGTAGCAGAATATTGTGAAATGATCTCCCAGCATACCCAAAGACAATCTGCTCGTATGTAAAAGCTGTTAGTGGCACAAAAGTTAGCATTCAGTCACCCGCGAATGAGACAGAAACGGAATTTAAGGACAGCAAAGCGAAAGCTGAAATGCTTATCTTCGTTCTCAAATGTTCCGCTACAAAGTAAAGCCAGAAAAACTGCGCCATTTTAATCCTCGTACCACTGGGAAGATGAGTGAAAAAAGTATTCGCGTCAGTGGTGTTGAGAAACAGATGAAATCATTAAAACCGAACAATTGAAACAGATCTGATGGAATCCTTATCAGATTATATATTGCACTTGTAGTTAACTTAGCCTCTCTGTTAATGATGATCTGTCCTAGAGTCGTAGATCTCTCGAACAAATAACTAGGCCCAGTAATTGGAAGAAAACACGGGTCACAACCTTATACATGAAGGGTAGAAGAAGTGATCCACAGAACTGCCATACAACATTCATAACATTGATTTATTGTACAATATTATAACATATACAGAGCTCAAACATAATGAGATGCCTCGAACTGAATGACCTCCTCCATGTCAAACAGAATGGATTCCTAAAACTAATCATGTGAAACGCAACTGACACTTTTCTCACATGTTGTACTGAAAGCTAGGGATCGAAGCTGTCAGGTGGAGGCAGTACTTCTCGACTTCCAGAAAGCATTTCACTCACTCCCACGTCTACGAGTATTATCAAAATGGGGTATTAAGAGAAATTTTTGACTAAGTTCAGGATTTTTTGGTTGAGAGGATGCAGCTTTATATTTTGAATGAAGAGGCATTTGATGTAGAAGTAACTTCGGGGTGCCCCAAGGATGTTTGTGAAGATTGACAGTTAGCTTTAACTGTTCAGACACGTAAGACTGTGCCCATCACAAAACGAAAAATATTTAATATCCTAGGACTATAATATCAATGAATAGCAGTTGCAATCGTGTAACTCACTAAAATACCTAGGGGTAATGCTTGGTAGGGATATGAAATAGAATTATCACATAGGCTCAGTCATTGGTAATGAAGGTGTCAGACTTTGGTTAATTGGTAGAGTAGAGGGGAAATACAATGAGTCTACAAAGGAGATTGTTCATAGATCCCTCGTGTGATCTACTCAACAAATCTAGAATGTTGCTCAGATACGTAGGACCAGTACCAAATAGGACCCTCAGAAAATATCGATAGTGTACAGAGAAGAACAGCACGAATGGTCACAGTTTTGTTTGGCCTGTGGGAAAGTGGCATACAGATACTGAAGAAATTAAACTGGCAGACCCTTGAAGATAGACGTAAATTCTCCCGAGAGAACCTGCTTTAAACAATGACTCAAGTAATATACGGCAATCCCCTACGCATCGGTCACACGTGGATCGTGAGGGCAAGATTCGATTAATTACAGCACACAAGGAGACACTTAAACAATTATTCTTTCCGTGTTCCACACGTTAATTGAACGGGAAAAAGTCTAGTAACTGATACATTAGGACTCACCCTCTGCCATGTACTTCACAATGGTTTGCTGAGTATAGATGTAGATTAAAATAGGCGTAGAGGACATCCCTCGTGAAAGGAAATTTGATGTATCAAACACAAGCCTTCATTTGAGGAAGAAGCTTCTGAGAATGTACGAAAAAAGGAGGTTCCCCGCAGAATCGGCGTAGAAAGGAACGTATGAAAAACTGCTAATGGGAGCCGAAGATGGCAAACATTCTAGGGGAAGACAGAGATTCGAATATATCCAACAAATAATCGAGGTCGTTTTATGTACGTGCTGCTCTGACATGAATTGATTGGCACGGGGGAGGAAGTTGTACCGCGCCGCATTAAACCAGACACAAGAGTGATGAGCGTGCTCCCCTCTCTCTGCCTCACTCAAAAAAACCAGTTTTGCTTGTCACATCTAATTTATAACCACCGTCTGGCGGGCCAGGTCAAGTGCAGTGACATACAATATCTGATCTTCAGGCTGTACGTCTGAATACTATGTTAAATTGCAGACTTCTCCCCAGTGTCCGGTCGAGTTGCTGTTATTATTTTTAAATTAAGTTTCCAGACATCTGCCGTTTTGTACGTATATAGCGCAGCACCTAATGTTTATTCCACAAATTATACTATTGTGATTTGATACAGCTGTACATTCTAGTCTAATCCGTGCAAGCGTCTTCATATCTGAATAACTACTGCTACCTATTTCCATTTTAACCTGGTTCCTATTTTCGTTCATTGGTATCACTCTGCGATGTTTGGTTCCCGCAATTTTCTCCATCACTATACTGAAGTTGCCTTGATGCACAAGGATGTGTCCTGTCAACCAATTCCTTCTTTTAGTTAAGCTGTGCCATAAATTTCCTTTCTCCCTAACTCGATTCAGTACATCATCTTTAGTTATTCGATCTACCCATCTAATCTTAAACATTCTTCTGAACCATCACATTTACAAGGTTTTTGTGCTTTTGCCTATAATGTTAATCAGCTATGTAGTGTTACATATAACGCCACACACAGTATAATACCTTCAGAAAATATGTTCCAACACAGATTTTGTTTCTACTACCTGCCTGCATTTTATACTGCCTCTATTTCGGCCACCATTATTTATTTTGCTACCCAAACTGAAAAGCCCATCTACTTCTTATAGTGTCTCATTTCCTAATGTGATTACTTCACCACCGCTGCCGTTACGCTAGTTTTAAATTTGCAATTTTTAATTTGTAACGTCTTTTCAAGATACCATCCATTTAATCCAAATGGCTCAAATGGCTCTAAGCACTATGGTGCAGACAAGGTCTTTTAGATTAGACGATTCTCCATTCAGCCTATATAACGACAGCTGTGTGAGCCTCAGAGGTATAAGTGTGAGATCCAGAACAATGCCATTCCCCCCTCCCCCACTGGTTAGAGTATTAAAATCCTAGTACGAGGGTAATCCAAAAAGTAAGGTCACTCTTTTTTTTATAAGTACAAAGACCTGTTTATTTCTACAATGGTTTACATCAGTTTACAGCTTGGACATTTAGCTGAGGTCATCAGTCCCATAGATTTAGAACTACTTAAACCTAACTAACCTACGGACATCACCCACATCCATGCCGAAGGCAGGATTCGAACCTGCGACCGTAGCAGCAGCGCGGTTCCGGACTGAAGCGCTTAGAACCGCTAGGCCACAGCTGCCGGCCAACTGTTCTTCCAAATCCGTCTCTGACAGAAATGCATTGTACTTCACATATCTCAAACAACTTACCGTTACTAGCAGATCATTAATAACTTTCTCTCCAAATTTAGCCTTTACCGAATGCTCAATAAACAAAATAAGTAGCACCGAGGAGTTTGTCTTATTCTCTTCATGACAAATGGTTCCCTAAAATGTCCTTCCACTCTGTAACTGTAGTGTATTATCCGTACATATCGCAAATACCTCTCGCTCCCTGTATTTATCATTTATACCTTCAGAATTGTGAAGGGCTTATTCCCTTCAACATTGTCAAAAGCTTTCTGTCAAATTGCAGATGCGTTGGACGTAGGATTTCCATTATTTATCCTATCTTTTAAGATAACTAGTAGTATCAATTCTGCTTCGTCTGTTCTCGCAATTCTCTGGAACCTAAAGTGATCTTCCCGGAGGTCAGCGTCTACCAGTTTTCCATTCATGGATAAGTATTTAGTGTCAGTTTATGCAACCATTGTTTATTAAACGTTCAGTTTAGTAGTACTAATACCTTTTTCGGAATCATAATCGTTACATTCTTCTTGAAGTGTAAAGTTATCTCACCTGTACCATCTTGTGTACCAAGTGGAATGGTCTGTAGTGACTGGTTCTCCAATGATCTCATTAACTTTGAGTTAGTGACGCATACTTCAGTAGCCCTCTTTCCACTAGTGTCTTTCAGTGGACTATCGAAGTCTTCTCGCTGTATAATATCGCCAATTTCACATTAACTCGCTTCCTCTTCCCTTTTTATGACATTGCCTTCATTTCTTTTTTATAACATATATATATCGCTTCCCCTATGAGCTTTCTCTTCTTTGTCTTGTCTTCTGAGTTCTTGTCATTTATGCTGTTACTTCCCTTTTCTCGAAAGGCTTCTTTAGTTTTCCTATAAGTGGCATCCGTCTTTCCCATAGTCATGTACGAGTCAGCAAACTTGTGGTGGTCCCCTAGTCATACTTAAGAGAGTGATTTTGCACAAATAAAAGTTGATAAGCAGAAAATTCTTCTTCCTCTGTATGTCAAGGATTAGGTACATGTGGCTCTTCCGTTTTCACTTTTCACTGCCGCCTTATTCTGGGTTTTCCTACGTCCCTTCTTCCTCTTGGGTGGTACAGAATGGCCAGATATGGCATTCTGCCTCCACTCATTAATTGTAGGTGATATTTCCATTGTGTCTAATTTTGTTCAGTCTCTTCATTAATTTTTAATTATCTCACTGGTGCCTAATATCTTCATTTCTTATATGTTCTTCCCAGGTAACACCTCTCACTTTCCTAAGAAATCTCATTTCTCCTGTTCGTAGTTTGCTCTTATCGCTGTATTTAGAGATCCATGAATCATTTCCATATAGTAACACATTTATATCCACGGTTTTAAAAAAATTAAATTTTATTTCCATCCGTATTTGTTCTGGAAAGTTTTGTTTATCATTCTACATACCAACACACTTATTAATCATATTTTCTATCTCCCTTTTCATGTCATAGCTTATGACGGCTCCTAAAAAACTGGAAGAGGAAACCTGCTCAAGTGGCGTAATATCTATAATTATTTTTCTGCATTTGAGGTAATTTTCCTGATAAGCCGTGATTTTAGTTTTCTTTGTTGATATTCGAAGGTTGTATTCTCTTTTCCCTAGCTGATGTAATTTTTAGACTGGTTTTTGTAGATCATATTCAATTTCTTCCAAATTGCTAACATCATCTGTATACATAAGAATGTTAACGCATTTATTTCTATTAATTTGTACAACGGGATTTACTTAATGCTCGAGTATACGCACTAATAGAAATAAATACGTGGGTGTGCTGAAATGTTGTGTCTCTTAACTTTTTTTATGTGAAAACTCGTATAGGTTCGTAAATAAAAAAAACGGTGTTAACATTGTGTATCTTTATTTTTCGTTTCTACGTATTTATTTCTTAACATAGTCACCCTGGTGACTACACATATATACCAGTTAGAGACCAGTTTGCCCGATTGCACCGCTCCATCACTATCAAAGCGAAGGTCTCGAAGGTGTTTTTTTAAGTTCTGGAAACCGATGAAAATCGGATGGGGCGAAGTCGGACTGCATAGATGATGATCGATGACAGTGAACCAACGGCGTTAGTTTGTTGTACATGTCGCAGCGTTCGTGTGTGGTCTGTCGTTGTCATGCTGAACGAGAGAGTGTTTCGTGTATGGACGAAATCTCTGAATTGTAGCTTCCAGTTTTCTGAGGATCTCGCAGCACCTCGACGCAGATGCGTTACATATCGTCACGGTACATGCTTCAACTCGGAGGCCTCCAGGGGGAGACGATTGCAACTTGCGTCATCAAAGCGGGAAAGTCGGCTGTGTTATATGCATTACATGTAATACATCAATATCCCGTTCTTGAGCACAGAATAACAAATACGGAGGCACTTATTTTCACCAAGCCTTCATTGAATTTAAGCGCTACACTGCGGAAATCTTGTTCTTGAAGTTATAAATTTTACGGTGGTTCTTCTTTGTACGCCGGATTTTGGAGAGTAAACTACTTTTTTGTGGAACGTAATAGTGGAATTATACCACAATGCAGTCATCTACAAACCGACTACTTACAAAACTCCCAGCGATGAAGTGCCTTGTTATCAGGTAATTGATCAGTTACGTATTTAGCTTCAGAAGCTTAGAGTCAAATGCAGTGTAACAACAGTGTATAGGAGAATAGTATCTATTAGATTAACGGCGTATTTCTCGTAAGGCATTCGTATCGTCGAATCAGTATGCATTCGGAAACTACTTTATGGCCTGCAGTGATTCTTGCCAAGAGGAATTGAATATAGTGAAATTATACTACGGAGGAGATTGCCAAAATGCATCAAAAGTAGCAGGGCAGTATATAGAGAGTATTGCTCTCCCCTCCTCCACCAGCATTGTAAAGGAGCTTCTCTAAACTGAAAAATTTGAAACAGCTCGTTTTACGAACAACATAACGTAAACAACTTTCATCATACCTTCAAATATCGCTGATCTACAGGAGATATGAGAAATATTTGGTCAATATTTGAAGTCTTACCACTTTCACCAAATAAAGAAAAATATAACCACACATCTGAGACTTCTATTAATTACGAAAGTCTACGTTTAACTGGGTTCGCCAAAATCTCCAACAAATAGCTTCCGTAACCAATATTTAAAGTTAGTGTCATTGGTCAACTGCGTTATATTCCCGATACTTGAAAAGTGAGCTATATACAATAACTGGTAGTAACTGTTTAATTCTCATGAAATGATCTCGTACAGCGATCGCTACGGAGAAAGATTATTATATACCACAGAGAACGAGATTTTGCTTGCATTGGTGCACCTTGTGGGTGACTGAACCGTTCACTGCACGTGCAAGTGTCCCTCCGAAACGTGACTATTTATTGCGAAACATTAAGACCCTTCGTATTTCTCATTAAATTGACTAATAATGAAACACTTTAGTACAACGGAAGCTGCAGGATTAGGTGCGGCCATGCTGTGGCGAAATTATTCTCACTCTCCTGCTTACACAGTCTGTTTGATGGGTTACATACAGAGTGTTGACACAGTTTGAAACAGGTGCGAAACGAAACCAAGGTACATGGGAATTAACTTAAATTCGTCACTCATATTAAATATCAAATATAAAATGATAACTCATTAATTATCTTATGGTAATACAGTCCATTACGTACCAACACGAGAAGTGGATGTCGTCAGATGTCAGCATGATCTCACATTGTTTATGCAATAAATATATGGTTCGTGATTCGATAAGGGGTACACACACAAGCGAGAGTTCAGTACAGATGCAATTTAAACACGGCATAAATCGTAATTCCATTTCGACAGATTTTAGTAAAGTCACGAGGTACATATTTACTGCAATGGTTGTTGACATTCCTTAAACTCGCGAGCATGGGGTCTCCATAACTAAGCTTATTTTTAATGAAAAGATGGTGGCATGCAACCACACGACGCCAGATAGCATGATAAAACCCATCACTGCATCTGAATCAGCACTATTGCAAAATACTTAGAGTTAATCTTTCGTATTTCCTCGCAACGTAGCAGGAGGCCGGCCTAAGACTTGTTGCTGAGTTTATAGCCCTACCAATGAATGGTTTCGAGCTAACGCCGTATACTAATCACAATATCTTCACACGAAAATACTTAAATTTCACACCTAATGGTTACAGCAAGTAAAGTAAATCACTCCCTATTCCTAATGGTGCTATTCCGATCGGGTTTAAAAGCATATAACTTCCAAAATTCAACGTTCGATCAAAACGTGTATATTTATTGATTTCTGGAATCAGAGGGATCCCTCACCAACGATTCGTCAAACTGATGCGCCCCTAGGATAATAGGAAATTCTTTATGGAGGGGTGGCCTCTGACCAATCACCTACACAATTTAAAATTCGTGATGCGCGGAGACAAACAGGGGTGCCGAAATGCGGGGTGGTCATTGGCCTCAGTTCTTTCGTAACACGCAGAAAATTCTAGAATGTACTGGGAGGATCTAAGAGCGTCCCCACAGGATCAGTAAGATGACATGATGTAGATACTGACTGGAAGACACGTTTTCGCCATTGAGGTTTATACCCATCAGCCAGCTGTAAAGAAAGCCAACAAATTTTGCCTCAATTCCAGAGAAAGAAGGAAAGAAGGAAGAAACCAATGTAGGGCCTGTATGTTCCCATTTCACACAGGTGGCCAAACAAGGACTTGGAACATGAAACGGAAAGAGCCTACTGACCTCAGTAAGTGAATAAGAAATAAAATAACATGAAATATCCAACAGAATTCCTTCGTCAGGCGTCTGCATGCGATAGAAAAATAAATACTTTCTAGAGATTTTAAATATACTCTGAACAAATTTGGAAAACATGAAATTATGAATGGGATACCGAAACCGTGTACCCCTTTCATCTGTCCGATGCCTGATGAAAAATTTTCACGGAGACTCATTATTTCTGTTAATGAATGAGGATCAAATATATGAACCACACAAATATGCTGAATGCACCAGTTTAATAGGTATTCTCGTGTGAAGTGTAAATCTTGTACTCGGTGTTAGTTCGAACCAATCAAGTGGTAGGTATTTGAACTCAGCAGTGAGTCTTGGGCCGGTTTCTTTCTTTAACGGATCATCCCTCTTTGAAAATTTCAGAAATTCATTCTCTTTTTGTTTAGAATGTTTTCTGGGATATCTACATTACAGCAGTGGTCACTGTAAGTTCGTCGGAAACACCGTTATTGAGCTACAAAGCGTATTTGGAAAAGTGTCTCAGAAAACCATTCACAACCGGGAAGAAAGAGTCGACATGTAATTACAGCGATGTTGTAACAGGCATTATTGTAATTATGAATGAGCTCGAACTGGAAATCGGACTAGCTTGTTATAATTTCTGCACAAAAGAGGACGAACAGCGTATCGAGCGAGCAGAGCAGCAGATGACAGAAGCTGCCAAAGAGGCCCGCAGGACCACCATGGAGACGAAGGTGGCGGACGACCTCCATTCAGATCTGGAAGCATTGTGTGTGGTCCAGGAATCACTCACACAGAAAAAGTAACCCGTATTTAAAATGACTTTTGTTCTATGACTGGCGCGAAACATAATATTAAATTGGTATACACCATTTTCATCGGAATTTTATTCCGGTATTCTAAATTGTATTGTCTGTCAGCGTACGTAGCCATTTTGCGATATCTTTAAAAATTTATTTTCGGTTCATGCCTTTGTCTCGATTTTGTGGGCGAAGAGAGTGAAATTCGTTCCATCAAGAAACTATTCTGCCACGTCCGGCCATCCTGGTTTAGGATTCCCGTGATTTCTCTAAATCGCTTTAGGCAAATGCCAGGATACTTCCTTTGAAAATGCACAGTAAATTTCCTTTCCCCTCCTTCCAGAATCTGATGGGGCCGATGACCTCGCTGTTTTGTCCCCTCCCCCAAACCAACCAACACACCATCACTATTCTGTTAAAACTTAATGTTTTCGATTATTTATTGAAAGTGAGTTACACAAAATTATTTTACCACAGGCCCAATAGGAGGGCTTCCGGAACTCCTACCGATCACCAACTTTCCGGCTGCAAGGGGTCCTTCTATCGGGGGAATGGAAGCTTCCGAAGTGGATGCAAAAATGATTTCGTAAAGAGAAAAGTGTAATGAATGAAACCATATCATCTGAATTAGCATTACTTTTTATTTTACCCAAAAAAGAAACACGAAAATCGTCTATTTTTCATGTTTTAAAGAGGGCAACCTCCTATATGCGTAACTAACAATGTGAAGCGTCAGTTACCAGTACCCTTGAACAGTGTTTATTTAGATGCAGGGTTTTATCTGAAAATGTTGGTGGATGCCATGTGGTTGCATGCTGCCACTTTTTCGTCAGTAAGTCACTCAGTCAGAGAGAGCCCAAACTTGTGAAATTATGGAATGCCAATTTCCACTGCGAGTAATGTGTACTTCGTGACATTACTAAAATCTATCGGAGGGGAACTATTGTTTATCCTCTTGCTAATTTCCATCTGTGTAGATTCCTTGCCTGTGTACACGCCTCTTACGCTGTGAAGAACCAGGTAATTATCCCTTGAGCAATGTGAGGTTCGTAATGTTGAATTATAAGGGCATTCAGTTACCTTCTTGATACGCAAGTGGCTATACCATAAGATAGTAAAGTAATAGTAATGCTGCATTTTATGTTCAGTAAATAACGAATCCATCTTAATTACCACGCGTACTCATTTAATTTCCCATACCCCTCAAAGAATATCCATATTGAGTCTGTAACCTGTCAAAGAGAATAAATGAAAGAGAGTGAAAAAAGTCGTAAATGTACAGTCGCACGAAACGCCAGATTGTTGAGCAGGAAATGCGTAGTGCAAACACTGAGTGGCAAATAATGGCTACAAAAGGGGAAATTAGAAGACACAGGAAAGAAAGTAGATATTGTGAGATTTTCTATTGACCAACAGAGCGCTAAGCTAGATTCATTTGCAAACGAAAGCCAAGGGGAAACACAAAGCCTTACCCCGGACAAAGAAATCTTACAGACAAAATGGGAGAAACCGCAATAACATGAGAGAACTTAGCCGACTGATGACAGACCGAAAGTGCAGACGTCATGATGATAAGAGAGGCGAGAACTAGAAGCGAGGCTATGTCAAAATTGTGACAACCTAATTCACGGGCGATATGATGGGTCAATGTCAGTAAGTGAATTTGAGGAAAAAGAAAACCTCAAACACTTCAAATGGTTCAAATGGCTCTGAGCACCAAGGCACATAACATCTGAGGTCATCAGTCCCCTAGAACTAAGAACTACTTAAACCTAACTAACATAAAGACAGCACACACATCCATGCGACCATAGCAGTCGCGCGGTTCTGGGATGAAGACAAGGTTCCGAGGTCGAATTCCAGCCAGTGCACAGCTTCTATCTGCCGGGTAGATTCAACTGAGATGAAGAGAGAAATCACCTTGGCTATGACGGAAAAGTGGATGTCTCTTTCGAGTGTAACAAATCAACAGATACGACCCAAGGCACTGGGTTGAATTAATTACCTTCACTGCAATTTGTTCGTTTTATTTCACGTCCAACGCACAGCATCACGGTTGGCTACCGTAGCGGCGGACGTAAGAACAGTATGCTGGAGATCGCACAGTGGAAGAAATGCCTTGTACGTCAATCATAGGCAACTGCTCTGGTGGTAGTGACGACGCATCGTAGCATGGAGTATATGGTACACAGGGACAATCTTAGGGTAGTCAAACTCAGTCGTAAGAGCTCAGATACTCTCCACTGAGGACAGGATACTATTCGGAGCTGGAAGGTTCCTACCTCAAACTGTTGTGCTTCATGTATTGACGTGGGATGGACACTGGTGTTTCTGTGAACATGCTGTTTACTTTATTTAGCTGCTAGACACGTTTAAATAAGTTTCAGCAGTTAAAATTTAATGTTTCATCAGCTTCTAAGTAATTCTAAAGCATTTTAAATACACGTAGACACTGTGATTAATGTATATTATGTTCTGTTTCTCAAGAAATGTATGATTATGAGGAACCTGGTATCAAGAATCAGAATTACTTCTTTTTGCGGAGGACAGTAGTGTTGTACTCAATCCCAATATACATACAGTTACAAAGGAAATGGTGAATAATTTTCTTAGAAGTTGTACTGAATGGTTTCCTGCAAAAGACCTCAGTTACTAAAAGACTCAGCATATTTAGTTCTGCACACAGTTATGACAAATGCAACACATAGTGAGAAAATAATAACTAAAGGGATAAACTTCAGATACTGTAGTTGCCTTACAGACGAGAATTTAAAGTGGGAAAAACACATTCATGGAATCCTAAATCAACTCAGTTCGGTCAGATTTACATTTTGAATAATTAGAAATCTTGGGGAGAAACAACTTAAACAAGATACCACATTTTACGTATTTTCTTTCAGTGATGTCCTGTAAAAAATGTTCTGAAGAACCTCGTCTTTAACAAAGAAATCATTTTCTTGTTGAAGGAGGAGCTGTACGAAAAGCATATTGTAGAAATCTGTTAAAGGAAGTAGGAACTATGACTGCTGCTTCTCACTATGGGAACTGCATTTCCTCGTGAATGTTGCTGTAAATAACTCACTACAGTTAGTAAGGTACAACGAGATACATAATTACAATACAGGGAGAAAAAGTGACATTTATTATACCACATTAAGATCGGATTGAGCCGAAGGAGAGGTGTACACTGACGACTCGAAAATTTTTGATCACCTACCCGTTACATAAAATGTCTGAAAACAGTGAAGTTAAATTTCAGAACAAAATTAAACACATTCTCCTTTAGCGCTTCTTGTATTACACAGAACTTATCTTTAAGTGCTACATAAATTATAGTCGGTAGGAATTTGTATTACATAGAAGAAATTCTGTTTATGTTGTAGGTAAAGTACAGCGGGTAGCAACTACTAGTCGTCACACACACAAATCTAGAAGAATGATCTCTCATACGTGCAACATGTAGCGACATATAAACGGATACAACAACCTAGGCATTCCAACGCACAATCATAATCTCTTCCTGCGACATTTCGGCATTACATTGTTGAGCAATTGTAACAGTGGAGTATATCGTCGTACCAAGCTCGGCGTTATATGCTCCAGCGCATAGGTAGGCGCCTGCGAGTCACAGATGCCGGTCGGCATCAAAGAGATAGCTTACGAACGCTACGCCTGTGGCGAAGGCGTACAGACATTCGATTCGCTTATCGATGTATATTCGGCGGCGATGACGCCGTGACGACTTCTCTGCAGTTTAACTATCTCAAGAGCCGGTTAATGCCTTGTCCAAATTAAAACCATTATCTCTTATTTATTAAGTTAGAAGCCAGTCTAATTTCAATAACTTCTTTGAAGACAGATTCCCAAAAGTAAGAGGTGGATATTAGAAACTTCACATCACTGTAGTTCATGAAATGCCCTGCATCAATACAATATTCGGCCACAGCTGATTTGTCTGTCTGAGATAAGCGTGTATATGTTCGATGTTCCACACATCTCTCATGAACGGTGCATGTTGTTAGACCTATGCATGACTTCTCACAATTTCTGCAAGGAATCTGATACGCATTGGCCTTACGAAGCAATAAATCGTTCTTTACAGAGCCGAGTAAAGCTGTAAACTTCGTGGGAGGCCAGAAGCTCACCTTAACGCAGTGTTTTTTGAGAATACGGCCTATCTTCGAGGAAAGAACACCCACACACGGCAAAATCACACTTGACCTGAAGGAATTACTACCTTCTTCCCCATCACATACCTGTATTCCAGGTTTTACATTGAATGCTGCACGAATTTCTGAACTACATGTCTTTTCCTTGTAGACTTCCTGAGGCAACTGACGGAAGCATTACCTTTATCAGCACGCAGACGACTGTGTTAGTTTCCTCACACAGCTTTCGTATCTCAAATCCCTCTCCCTTGGAAACGTTACTTCTTTGTGGACGATGTTTCGTAATTGCTCGGCAGCTGTCAAGTCTGAATTCTTCAGCTGAATCCTCTGATAGCGGTCGGACAGCTTCTTCAATGGTACTGATGAAAGATGATATCGGGAATGTCTTTGGAGTAGAGGCAAAATTTAGCCCTTTACTTAGCCTAAGACAGATAACGTAACTTCGTTCAGATCTTTACACATCAAATTTACGACAGGCCGTCGAATAACAGAGTCCACCTGAGAAGGCTGGTCTAATCGGTAATACTTGGCAATCTGTCTTTTTATAGCCACTTCTGGAACCCAGTCAGACTTAGCCTATGTCGTCCCATCAATCCAGTCCGATGAGTCAGAAGATAAAACAGCTGCTATCTTCAAATGCAGGTGCTACAGGTCGTCAGAAACAATGTCCAGCTTCCGAAGAATAAAACGAATTCTTTCTCTGTCAGTAGCAGAACCAGCCTTACGTAAAATTCTATTTACTGCAGCGTTCTTGACAAAGTGAACCAACTTTGCAAATCTTGGAACAACTGCGTGGGCCCGGCACTTCAGTAGGATACTCAAGGAGCTCAATAGTCTTGCTCTCTGGTGTCGTAATTTGTCGAAACTATGAACGCGGCCGAAATATCAATGGAAGAAAGTTTGTGTGAGCTGCTGCATGCCCCGAATTTAATGGACTATTCATTACCCCGCGGAAAGTCGAAAATGAACTTCAAGTACTTCTTCGGGGAGCAGATGGTTTCATGGGTCCATAGTCCGGACAAATGGATTTTCTCCGCTTCAAATTCGTACAGTATTCAATGTAAAACCTAGAATGCAGGTATGTGATGAGGAAGAAGATAGTAATTCCTACTGGTAAAATGCGTTTTTGCAGTACGTGGGTGCTCTTTCCTCGAAGATAGGCCGTATTCTCAAAAAACACTGCGTTAAGGCGGTCTTCAACCCCCCCCCCCCCTCCCCCCGAAGATCGCAACTTTACTCGGCTCAGTAAAGGACGATTTATTGCTTCTTAAGGCGGGTGTGTATCAGAGTCCTTGCATAAATTGTGAGAAGTCATACATAGATCTAACAACACGCACCTTTCATGAAAGATGTGTGGAAAACCGAAGTACACACACTTATCTCACCAAGACAAGTCAGCTGTCGCCGAATATTGATACAGGGCATTCCAGGAACTACAGTGATTTGAAGATTCTCAGATCCATCTCTTCCTTATGGGATTCGGTCTTCAAAGTAGCTATAGAGATTGAATTAGCTAATAATTTAATAAATAGAGATAATGGTTTTAATTTGGACAAAGCACTAAACCGGCTCTTGAGATAATTAAACTGCAGAGAAATCATCACGGCGTCATCGCAGTCGAAGATATACCGATAAGGGAATCGAATGCCTGTACGCCATCGCCACAGGCGGCGCGTGTGTCAACTATCTGTTCGCTGCCGACCAGTGTCTGTGACTCGCAAGCGTGTACCGCCGCGGTCGAGCAAAGAACGCCGCGTTTGGCACGTTGTCATTGGTCAAATGATTCTATGATGACCAAATGATATGCGACTGGCATGTGAGTGGAAGGAACTGTGCAATGTGATGCACCCAGTAATACAGTGATGGTGGCGTTACATCGTGGGCTTAATAAACGTATTAGAATACCTGCCTCTACACAGACGATACTCGGCTGTATGAGGCACGTAAGTCGTCAGTCACATGTCAGGTGTTATAGGTTTCCTGAAGAAAGAAAAGGTCATGTCAGGTAATTTAAACCCCAGGAGCTGTCGACCGAGCACCCCTTAGCCATTGTCAAATAGTAAAAAGACAACGTCATCCTTCTCTATCTGTAATACAATGACATAAGAGTATGTTCATAACACGCTTTCTTACGAAGACACATTAAATTGTGACATTTCTTATTTCTCACGTTTCCTAATAATATAATAAGAACGATAAAATCATTTCAACAGAACATACAGTGTATTTCCTAGATATCATGTACGATCAGGCTTTCAATGACATTGTAAAATGAGAGACACCATCTAAATTAAATAAAATAGAATAAAGAACGGAATGGCATGATTTTTAGACACATAACGATATACACCACTGGCCATTAAAATTGCTACACCACGAAGATAACGTGCTACAGACGCGAAAATTAAACGACAGGAAGAAGATGCTGCGATATGCAAATGATTTACTTTTCAGAGCATTCACACAAGGTTGGCACCGGTGGCGACACCTACAACGTGCTGACATGAGGAAAGTTTCCAACCGATTTCTCATACACAAACAGCAGTTGACCGGCGTTGCCTGGTGAAACGTTGTTGCGATGCCTCGTGTAAGGAGGAGAAATTCGTACAATCACGTTTCAGACTTTGATAAAGGTCGGATTGTAGCCTATCGCGATTGCGGTTTATCGTATCGCGACATTGCTGCTCGCGTTGGTCGAGATCCAATGGGTGTTAGCAGAATATGGAATCGGTGGGTTCACGGGGGTAATACGGAACGCCGTGCTGGATCCCAACGGCCTCGTATCACTAGCAGTCGAGATGACAGGTATCATATCCACATGGCTGAAACGGATCGTGCAGCCACGTCTCGATCCCTGAGTCAACAGATGGGGACGTTTGCAAGAAAACAACCATCTGCACGAACAGTTCGACGACGTTTGCAGCAGCATGGACTATCAACTCTGAGACCATCGCTGCGGTTACCATTGACGCTGCATCAGACAGGAGCGCCTGCGATGGTGTACTCAACGACGAACCTGAGTGCACGAATGGCAAAAGGTCATTTTTTCGGATGTTTCTGTTCACAGGATCGTGGTGGTCGCATCCGTGTTAGGCGACATCGCGTTGAACACACATTGGAAGAGTGTATTCGTCGTCGCCATATTGGCGTATGACCCGGCGTGATGGTATGGGGTGCCATTGGTTACACATCTCGGTCACCTCCTGTTCGCTTTGATGGCACTGTGAACAGTGGACGTTACATTTCAGATGGGTAACGACCCGTGGCTCTACCCTTCATTCGAATCCTGCGGAACCGTAGGTTTCAGCTGGATAATGCACGTCCGCATGTTGCAGGTCCTGTAGGGGCCTTTCTGGATACAGAGAATGTTCGACTGCTGCCGTGGCCAGCACATTCTCCAGATGTCTCACCAATTGAAAACGTCTGATCAATGGCGGCCGAGCAACTGGCTCGTCACAGTACGCCAGTCACTTCTCTTGATGAACTGTGGTATCGTGTTGAAGCTTCATGGGCAGTTGTACCTGTACACGCCATCCAAGCTCTGTTTGACTCAATGCCCAGGCGTATCAAGGCCGTTATTACGGCCAGAGATAATTGTTCTCGGTACTGATTTCTCAGGATCTATGCACCCAAATTGCATGAAAGTGTAATCACATGTCAGTTCTAGTATAATATATTTGTCCAATGACTACTCGTTTAACATCTGCATTTCTTCGTGGTGTAGCAATTTTAACGGCCAGTAGTATATTTGACTTTGAGACTTTTGAAGTAAACCGCAATTTTCTGAACGTGGAGTAGTAATCCCCTATACGTTAAAACGGTGGTTATAACAGACGCCGGCTGACCCGTTGTCCTTTACCACTCATTTTGTTTTTAAGAAGATGTATTTTTTAAGTAGATAACATGTGATAAGGGCGAAATGGAGGTTCTACGTTCGAGTCTTCATACAACATTCACACTGCCCGTAAAAAAAATATATATCCTTTTAGATTTTTCCAGTTCACTCACGATTTATTGTGCACCAGTGCATATGGAGCGATTATATTTACAGATCGACAGCACAAGCGGTTCTAAGGTACCATATATGGATCCTTGCTGAAACACACATATTAACTTGTGAGTAGCCTCTACGGGCGGGAATGAAGGCGCTGACTCTGGCACCCAGTCGATCCTATAGACGGCGAATACTGTCCTGGGATAGGTTATGCCACACCTGCTCGACCTGTTCACGTAGTTCTGTGAAAGTTGTTGGACGATGAATCGCACGAGTCACTTACTTCTCTTCTCATCAAATGCTCGACTGGATGCAGGGCTGGAAATCACACTGGCCAGAAAAGTTACTGCACGTCTTGTAATGCGCTTTGAGTTTTACGGGAAGTGTGTGGGCGAGCATTATCCTGTTGGAACAACAAATCACCTTCCTGTTGTATTAACGGCAAAAGAACGGAACTGACAAAATTCAGCACGTACCGAACACTGATTATCGTCCTCTGCAGAAACACAAAAGATGAACGACAGTTGCAGCTTATCACACTCAAGGGCTGGGAAGGACCAGTGCGTCTTGGACAAGTGCACTCTACCCGACAGCGCTCACCAGGAGAGCAAGCGATCATAACCGTGCGCAAGCAGAATCTGCTCCCATCGATGAAGACTACAGTGCGCCATTCTATCCTCCACGTGATCCTACATCTACATCTACATTTATACTCCGCCAGCCACCCAACGGTGTGTGGCGGAGGGCACTTTACGTGCCACTGTCATTACCTCCCTTTCCTGTTCCAGTCGCGTATGGTTCGCGGGAAGAACGACTGCCGGAAAGCCTCCGTGCGCGCTCGAATCTCTAATTTTACATTCGTGATCTTCTCGGGAGGTATAAGTAGGGGGAAGCAATATATTCGATACCTCATCCAGAAACGCAGCCTCTCGAAACCTGGACAGCAAGCTACACCGCAATGCAGAGCACCTCTGTTGCAGAGTCTGCCACTTGAGTTTGCTGAATATCTCTGTAAAACTATCACGCTTTCCAAATAACCCTGTGACGAAACGCGCCGCTCTTCTTTGGATCTTCTCTATCTCCTCTGTCAACCCGATTTGGCACGGATCCCACACTGATGAGCAATACTCAAGTATAGGTCGAACGAGTGTTTTGTAATCCACCTCCTTTGTCGATGGACTACATTTCCTAAGTACTCTCCCAATGGATCTCAATCTGGCACCCGCGTTACCAACAGTTAATTTTGTATGATCATTCCACTTCAAATCTTTCCGTACGCATACTCTCAGATATTTTACAAAAGTAACTCGTACCAGTGTTTGTTCCGCTATCATATAATCATACAGTAAAGGATCCTTCTTTCTATGTATTCGGAATACAATACATTTGTCTATGTTAAGTGGTAGTTGCGACTCCCTGCACCAAGTGCCTATCCGCTGCAGATCTTCCTGCATTTCGCTGCAATGTTCTAATGCTGCAACTTCTCTGCATACTTAAGTATCGTCCGCGAATCTGACGGTACGAGTCGAGCCATGCACAATGATGCTGTGGCGTGAGTGGAAGACTGGTAAGAGGATTGTGTGCCCGTAGTCCAAGTGCTCATAACCGGTTAGCAACTGCTCGTGTTGACACGTGTGTCCTCACAAGGCCCTCTTATCTCTGCTGTGGTGTTTATACGATCTCCCACTGCTGACCTCACAATAAGGCGATTTTGGCGGGCGTTTGTGCTGTAGAGACGTCCAGAATCTCGTCCACATATGTGAGAGTTTTCACGTGATCACAGATACTAGCATCGTTGCACAGTTGAAGCAACACATCCAGCTCGTGTGACAGTTTTCCAATGGACCATCCGGCCATGTGGGAGGCGACAATTTGACCACTTTCAAATTCGGCCCCTTGGCTATAGGAAGCACGACTATGTCTCGGAGGCATGGTTGGCTCGCTGCTTCACATTTCTGCACTGCACTGAGCCTTCTGGCTGTGAGTATTCCCTATTAAACGGTAGACACAGAACGGCGCTGTGGTAGCTATGGTATTACGCTATCAGTTAGCGGAAGACGTTGAATCCGTTATCAGTACATCTACTATCCCCCAGGAGGCATACGGAGACGTCATAACAAAATCGACGTCGTCTTTCCAAGCGTAATTTTTCTTCTTCGGCAATGTAATTTCATCGTGTCAGGAAGCTCCTCTTGTCCATCTAGTTACTGCTGCGCTGAATAAGTTGGCTGGATACGTTATTAATCGCATAATTTTAAAACAATGAGTCGAAGATCATGCATCTAGAAGTTGAAAAATTTTAAACATGCAAATTTAGTTTTAATCTGCAGATATTTACCAAAGCTGTATATTCAGGCACAATGAAATTAATTTAATATTTTCGCTGAAATCAATTACATGCTGATTCATAAACGTCATAAGGTATCCAAGGAATTTCAATCATGAATTGCTACACAAAATTACAACTATGCTGTTACTGGTTACTAATTGTCTCCTGTTAAATGCTATAACATGTTACGAAAGGCATATCACCGAACAAAAATTCTAGCTTGTTTCCTGGCCGATACAACTTTTAAAAGGGCACCATTCTGCCTTCGTCCTACCAAGAAATATGAACTCTATGAATTTCGTAAGGTATATAACAAAGAGCGTTTGCGACTTCTGTAACAGGGCCTGACATTACATCTGACATGCACTCGTTACAATGATATTTTATAAAAAAAAACCTACGAGATAGGTCCACTTACATTTTGCTTGATGCTATTTCATGGTTTTACCCTCTGTCCTCTTTCAACAGCCAACACAATGCAATGTTCCTGTAACATGATTTTTAAAGACTAATAATATTTAATATCAAACTACGACTAGCGTTTTTTGAAGTCTTTCCGCCGTGATTTACAGGCAATGAAGCACAGGTATGTGCATATTGTAAGAAGGAGACTTACACACAACACACACACACACACACACACACACACACACACACACACACACACACACACACACAAAAGTCCGAGAAAATAATGCATACAAACTAAATCATCGGAAACAGTTAACAGGATGCGCATGCGGATTAATGATGCCATATTCTGCAACAGAAAGTGTAAGTGTTCATAAACGAACAAAATGTTCCCTAAATGTGAGATTAACCCTCATGTGAAATTTTCACAGTTCTTACTGTATACGAATTATGACTGTTTCCTAATATTTTTAGCAATGCTTCAGGAATCTTATCTAGTAATATTGCGCAAACTGTTTGTAACAAATGGGACACAGTAGATTTGCATCCTTCGTGAGATAGATAAACTTAATTAATCCACTACCAGTATGTGAACTTGTAGAAAAGTCACGCGATAGGAAGTTTGTTACATTCGTGGCATGGTATCTGTTAATCCGATGCTTCCAAATTGTTCCACTGAAATGAAGCATTGACGGACACAAGTCACCTTTTGAAACTACTTTTACTAATGTAGAGGTCCATGAGATAAGTAATTAAATGTAAGGCACATAGCGGCAAAAAAGCAACGCCCCTGAGCAATATGGAGAAAATGGTCTTTATATTACATATGGAGGAAGTAACGGTTAAGATAATTCCGAGAATTTTTTTTTTAAATTACAAAACAGTTTCTTGGATTTTTTAAGGTACGACATGCCTTTTATTACTTTTTGATCTATTTTTGAGATTTCATGAAATACGTAGTTTAGGGCACTGATAGCTGGATTTGTGAGTCCGTGCTTCCCTAGGTGCGGATCATTTCTCCGCACCCTTTCGTTTTTTTCACCCTTCAGTGACGCACGAAAGTTGATCGTAGCGTGCAAAGCGCAGTGATCTAGGACAGTCCTCATTGTTTGATAGCTCTGACGACAATTCGAGCTATGTTATCTTGAGCGTATCAGTAACTAAAATAATTCTGCAATAGATATATCTCTGGGCCGGACTTTTAAACAAACACTCACTTCGAAGATACTTGAAGCGATCGTCGAGACAGAGTCACGCACCGTATCGCTTGTCTTACGGTTCTTTGCTGTGTTATGACAAATATTAGTGAAGCCACCGTATTTTAATAAAAATAACAGTTGGGATGTCTACGGCAGCTGGTGTTACTTCCAAATAAAGCGAACAACAGTGAAAACTTCGGATGATTAAATTACAAGTGATTTTACTGAGTCAGTATCATTTTAAAATTTCTAAGATAATGAAAGACTGCCTCATAGATTCTAACACGGTTTGCAGCACAGCCGCATTCTCGGAACTGTAGTTTCTCTGTGCTCCCCTCGGTATTTTGTCATGAAATAATTTCTCATAACACAAGCGGTAAATTCCTCTCTTGTCGTTGCTTTAGCGCTCCTCTCATTTATCGTTGCCCACAAAAATTTAATTAGCTCAGATCCCCGGGCATTGGCAGACAATGAACGGCGAACGATCCGTTGTTCCGCGAATTTCAGATACTCTCAAAGTGACACGTCACGCCTCCAGTATATGTATATGTACTGCGCAATCTTGCTTTGTATATGATCTTTCACATCCGTACAATGTATGAAATTATCATCCACTATAATTACTTCATTAATGACCTTAATATTGTAATATTTTCGTATTTTTCGCATATGATGGTGCCTTACTGTATGTCTGGTATTCTCATCACAATCTAATTTTAGCTGTATAGCGTTTTAATCATGACTTTAGGTATAGTTGTTGGGTGTGTGACTTTTTTTGTACTTTACTTATATCTAATAAAGGAGTCACCTTGTGATGCTGATCTACTAGTCGCTGCTTATCATGAGATAGAAAAACTTCTTATAATATCACGCCACTGTGCGATGCTGCTTCACTTTTGATCACATGTTTCTACGCCGTGCTCATAGTAATTCCTTATAAGTTTTTTTTTTGTTATGGTACTTAAGACAGTAATCTTTTCTTAATGCTACATCACTGATACTGTGGTGTCACCGCCAGACACCACACTTGCTAGGTAGTAGCCTTCTAAATCAGCCGCGGTCCGCTAGCATACGTCGGACCCGCGTGTCGCCACTATCAGTGATAGCAGACCGAGCGCCGCCACACGGCAGGTCTAGAGAGACGTCCTGGCACTCGCCCCAGTTGTACTGCCGACTTTGCTAGGAAAGGTTCACTGAGAATTACGCTCTCATTTGCCGAGACGATAGTTAGCATAGCCTTCAGCTAAGTCAATTGCTACGACCTAGCAAGGCGCCATTTATCCTTTGCTATGTATCTAATGAAGCATGTACAGTAACAAGACCAATGTTCACCAATTGTGGATTAAAGTTAAGTATTCCAGCAGCTACGTACTTTTCTTTATAGCATTCATTACGTATCCTGTTTCAGACCTCACGCCAGCCTGCGTGAGTATAAGCGCGTGGCTTTCGGTTACCCGTCACTGTGGATTGGCTGTCTTGCCAGTCCACAACAGATACCTTCACCATAAGTTTTTATTCATTTTTTATTCTTGCTTTACAAACTGCAACTGACCATCAAATGACATTTTATTTTCATACAGCCGTGACATTTCTTGACGTTGAAGCTTACCATTTCTACTTCACAGTTCTATTACATTCATTTTGACGTATTGACTATGGCTCAGAAATTATGCTAAACTCATGTGTCTTAGATTTTAACGTGGTTAATAGACGGGTACGCATCTTACTGAAGAAATGAAAGAAATGCGATCCAAATGTTATTCAAGGGTAAGTCAAAAAGTAAAGACGCTTCTGCAATTTCTAGCCTTATGGTTTGGTAACACTACTAGTATCCAGGGCTGAAGAACTGTACTCCGCAGAAATTCTATACATGTCACTCTTATTCCCGCGTTAGTTCCTGTATTGCAGCAGACCGTGAAACATGGCAGCTCCATCGTCGATCTGCACCAAGAAGGAAATGAAGGCAGTAATTCGCTTTTTTTTTGCGGAAGGTGTTAAACCTGTCGTAATTATTCGTCGAACGCAAGCGCAGTAAGGTGACAGCTATTCAAGACGAAGCAAGACTTAAGAATAAACAGAGCGCTTCAAACAGGGAAAAGCTTCTCATGTGACGAAGTAAGACCGGGCAGACCATGACGTCAACAACGGAGGACAAGTTGGAAGTAGTTGAGGGTATGGTGATGGAAAACCAATGAATCACAATAGTTTACAAGTCAGACATGGTTCGGTGTATTCTGTCTTATACGGCAGGTTTAGATTTCGGAAAGCCTGAGCAAGATGGGTACCGAAAGGATTGTCAGCACAGCATAACGCGCAAAGGACAGACGTCTCTCGTAATCATCTTACCCGTTACCATCGCAAGAGAGATGGATTTTTACAGCAAATCGTTACTGTAGATGAAACGTGGGTGGATCATCACGAATAGGAAAGTAAGACTGCGAGCACGGTTTGGAAACACTCAACATCACCAGAAGGTTAAAAAATTTAAACGTCAACCGTGAGATAGTAAGATTATGCTACCACTATCCAGGAACATGAGAGTGTTATAGTCGTTCATTTCACTCCAAGAGGCGAAATTGTGAAAAGTGAAAACTATTGGGATGCGTTGAGAATTAAACTTAAACTTGCAGTCGGCCGGTGTCGCCGAGCGTTTCTAGGCGCTTCAGTCTAGAACCGCGCGACCGCCACGGTCGCAGGTACGAATACTGCCTCGGGCATGGAGGTGTGTGATGTCCTTAGGTCAGTTATGTTCAAGTAGTTCTAAGTTCTATGGGACTGATGACCTCAGATGTTAAGTCCGATAGTGCTCAGAGCCATTTAAACTTGCAATCAGACCCAAACATCGTTGAATACTGCGGAAAGGTGTCATAGTGCAGCAAGATATGGCTCGACCCCATTTTGTCACACGGCTGCTGAAACAATAAAGGAATTTGGATTCGAATTGCTCGAACACCTGCCACATAGTCCAGACCTGGCTCCAAGCGATTTCCACATGCTTATAGCATTGAAATAAGAGTTCAGGGGAAGAACATCTGCATCTGATACAGAAGTCACTGCTGAGGTACAAAATTGGTTACAGGAATGCACTGTTTTCGACACTGAACTAGGACTTTTTATCCACATACTTCATTTCCACTTTAAATATTTTGGCTTAGAAAGTTCCAGACACTGTAGGCCCGAGGAATTGGTCGAAAATTTTCATTGTATTAATGAAGTTGTGACACGATCTAAAGCAATACAGCATAGCGCGGATATGTTTTAATCTCATCTGTTTGACTGGAAACTGCTCATATTATTATCTCCTGAAAAGTTTCCTGCTCCCTCGAAATAAGCTACTGCGTAAGGATACTAAGTTCAACGAAATCACTTCCTAATTCTTCACCACCACCAGACATCCCCAGCGGTTTCCTCACACACCGGGTGTGAAATCCAAGCCGACCTCATTCCGTTGGCGTTGGTTATCCGATTAGGGTGAGTACATCTACATCTACTTGGTTACTCTGCAACTCACATAATAAGTGCCTGGCAGAGGGTTCATCGAACCATTTTCATACTACTTCTATACCATTCCACTCTCGAATGGCGCGTGGGAAAAAGGAACACATCAGTGACACTCTCACCCCTATTACGCGATAAAACGAAACGAGCTTCCCTTCTTTGCACTTTTTCGATGTCCTCCACCAATCCTACCTCGTAAGGATCCCACACCGGGCAGCAATATTCCAGCAGAGGACGGACAAGTGTAATGTAGGCTGTCTCTTTATTGGGTTTGTTGCATCTTCTAAGTGTTCTGCCAACAAAGAGCAGTCTTTGTTTCGCCTTCCCCACAATATTATCTATGTCGTCTTTCCAATTTAAGTTGCTCGTAATTGTAATTCCTATGTATTCAGTCGAACTGATAGCCCTAAGATTTGTGCGGTTTATCATATATCCAAAATATATAGGATTTCTTTCAGTATCCATGTGGATGACCTCGCACTTTAATTTGTTTAGTACCAATTGCCACTTTTCGCAGCATACAGAAATTCTCTCTACATAATTTTGTAATTGTAATTGATCGTTAGATGATTTTACTTGGAGGTAAATTACAGCGTTATCTGGAAACAATCTTAGGGGGCTGCTCAGATTATCCCCTAGATCATTTGCGTAAATCAGAAACAGCAGAGGGCCTATGACACTACCTCGTGTAACGGCAGATATCAGTTCTGTTCTACTCGACGATTTACCGTCTATCACTACGAAATGTGACCACTCTGAGAGGAAATCACGAATCCAGTCACACAACTGAGACGATACTCCACATGCACGCAATTTGATTAATAGTCGCTTGTGAGGAACGGTATCAAAAGCCTTCTGGAAATCTAGGAATATCGAATCGATCTGAGATCCCCTGTCGAAAGTACTCATTACTTCATGGGAATAAAGAGCTACCTGCGTTGCACAAGACTGATATTTGCTGAATCCATGTTGGTTATGTATCAATAAGTCATTTTCTTCAAGGTAATTCATAATATTCGAGTACAGTATATGCTCCAAAATCCTACTGCAAATTGAGGTCAGTAATTCAATAGCTTACTTGTGTTACCCTTTTCGAATATTGGTGTGGCCTGTGCTACTTTTCAGACTTTAGGAACAGACCTTTCGGCAAGTGAGCGGTTGTATATGATTGCTAAGAAGGGCGCCATTGTGTCTGCATACTCTGAAAGGAACCTGATTGGTATACCATCTAGACCGGAAGACGTGCCCTTCTTAAGTGATTTCAGTCGTTTCGCAACACATAAGATATCTACTTTTATGTCACCAATGCTAACAGCTTTTCTGGTTTCGAATTCTGGAATATCTACTTCGTCTTCTTTTGTGAAGGAATTACGGAAAACTGTATTTAGTAACTCCGCTTTAGTAACACCGTCATCGGTAACATTTCCATCGCTATCACACAGTGGCGGTGTTGACTGGTTTTTGCCATTGGTGTACATTACATACGACCAGAATCTCTTTGGGTTTTCTACCATATTTTGAGACAATGTTTCATTGGGGTAACTGTTAAAAGCATCTCGCATTGATGTCCGCAGTAAATTTCAAGCTTCCGTGAAATTTAGCCACTCATGGGGATTTGGCGTTCTTCTGAATTTGGCATGCTTTTTTCGTTGCTTGTGCTACAGTGTTCTGACGTGTTTTGTGTACCATGGTGGATCAGTCCCGTCTCTTATTAACTTAAGCGGTATGAGTCTATCTATATACTTGTTATCATTAAACAGATTTCGCGGCCGCTCTTCGATGGTTTCCTAAATCACTACCTAAGATTTTCGTGAAACGGAGACAAACGTAGACGAAACGCGCATTATTGTAGACATTAGACCAAAAGAAAATGACAGTCAACACAGCGTAAACAAAAACTATAGCAATCGACGCTGCTGTGTGGTTCGTAGCACATTAACAGTTGAAGAATGTCTCTAACAAGATGTCTTCCTGTGTTCATTCTCGACAGTCAATGAAAGCTGAAGAAATGAAATTTGTCAACACTGTAATTACATGTATGAAAAGCATGTCCATTAAGTACAGTGTAGTCGTGCTACGCAGTTAGTACACGAGGTGGAGTTTTGTATGCAGTAATCGAGTTCGAGAGCTCGAGTCAGGGTCTAGGTGTATCTTTTCTTTTCTTTTTTTTTTTTTTTTTTTAATTTTACACTGCATGAGGTCGTATTCGGCTTCTTAATCGTCATGTAGAAATTCCAGCTGATCTTACACACAACACGTGCAGTCATTTAATGCCAGCACAGGAATAACATTATAATAGTTTTCATTGTAGCACATTAAATGACATAATTTGTGTTTCAGCGTTCACTCTGCTACCTTCTATGCACTACACTTCCCGTGCTTTCTTTTCCTGCACACAGTCAGTATTTCTTCTCTTATCTTCTATTACATCCGTTCGCGCAATGGACAAAAAAAAAATTACTACACTGCTTTCCTTCTGGATCAATCTCTGTTTCTCTTATCGTAGGTAGCTGACATAGCCACATCGCCAAAGTGTTTTGTTGCACACTACTTTATCAACTACACTCGAACCCTGCTGTCATTGCTTCTGTCCGTTAGTACCACCAATCACGCTTACTACTTCCACGTCCACTAAATTTTTTATGATATTATGTCACCTTGGAGCTAGCAACCAGCTTACAGACTCTTACTACTTTGACTATTAACATCATGTAACAAATAATTATGTCTTTCTGCTTTCAGCCCTTTAGTACTACTATTATCATTATTGACTACATCAATGGATACCTGGGAAAACCCGGTCTGTCACCGCTAGGTAACGCGGGTAGTTAGAATCTCATCCCTTTCAAAAGTGGCAATATGGATTGAATAATGCGTAACAAAAGCTTTGATTCTATTAAGTCGTGAGTCGCACAGACAGTCGGATACTTGTTGTCGTCATAGTGTGCGTGACTCTCTATTGCGAACCGTTAACTATTAATTATCAATCATTTAGTTTCTCCGAAAGCACTCCCACTGTGATCTGGAGATCATTACAACATTGACTTTTGCCAAGGAGTGCGCTGCTGCATGCATGAAATTCCGCTTTAAAAAACCTTAAGTTATCTACCTTAACTCTGAATTTAAGAACAACAACAAGAGCGTTGAAACCCGTTGGGGGTAGCGGTCCTCTATGGCGAACGTGGAACTTACATTTGCATTTCCACAGTTAGGAATATGTTTTGAGCAAAATGTGATGTCCTCCTCGCCGTGTCCGGTGACAGCGACTCCGTCAGTCTTCTCTGTCCTTGTTGTGGTAGGCTCGGCTGTGGCTCGCGAATCCGAATTTCGCTTTGAATATCCTGTTGCATGAAGCACAGTGAAGTTGACCAGCATAGTTGTAAGTATACGTGTAGACAGGCTTGAGCTGGGATTTTCGGAGCTCTCTTTTAGCATCCAGGTTCAATAGACGCTTTTGCTCGAATTGTTCGATGCTCTTATGTACAGTTGATCGCCACTCCGAACGGCGCAATGCTAGCTCCTCCCAACGGTTACTTGGAATGCCGCAGGCTGCAAGGTGGCGTTTAATGGTGTCTTTATATCGCAGGTGTTGACCACCTTTCCTCCTCTTCCCGCACGAGAGCTGCGAGTAGAACACCGCTTTAGGTAGCCTACTGTCATCCATGCGTACTATGTGACCACTCTATCTCAGTTGATGTTTCATTATGAAAGCTTCAATACCAGCCAATTTCAGCGGCGCAAAATCTCCGTGTTTGGGACACGGCCTTCCCATTTGATGCGCAGAATTGATCTCAGACATCGAAGATGAAATTTATCTAGCTTCTTAATGTCACCTTTGTAACAGCACCAGGTTTCCGAGGCACAGAGTAAGGTGGATAATACTACTGCTTTGTAGACTGCAATTTTTGATTGTAGTTTGAGATCATGTGATTTCCATACTCGGTCATTAAGCTTACCGAAGGCTGAGGCTGCGCTGGCTATACGCGCTGCGATTTCCGATGTCAGGCTGTTGTCACTTCTAATTTGGCTTCCCAGATATTTGAAATTTGACACATTTTGCAAGGGTTTGTTATTTATCTCAATACTGGAGTCATCTGCATTAAGACCTGTAAGTGGCTGTTTGAGAACTTGCATCTTAGTGATGCTAATGGCTAAGCCAAATCTTCTGCAGGAGGCATTTAGCAGATTTATGTAAGTCTGAAGAGTTCCGCAAGAATTAGCCATCATGCATACATCATCCGCGTAGAGAATCTCTAAGATGGATAGTTTGGTTACGCGACTTTTTGTTCTGAGACGAGAGATGTTGAAGACACTTTTGTCTGTCCTTGTGTCGAGACTAATTGATTACTACAGGCTTTGGTCACGTCTCTCATAACAACTGCGAGCAAAATAACATGCCATCAACGTACTCGACTGTACAGTCGTATACAGACCGTAGTTTCTTTTTGTATTTCTTGTAAAAGAGTATGGGAAATGGTATGGCATTCACGAAACACCGAATACGTCGGCAATCGTTTTGCCTTGGTGCAGCTGATAAAAGTTCTGGAGTTGCTGTTCGTGAGTATATGTTGCTAGGAATGGTAGTGGATGTCATCTCCACAAAAGTGCGCTTTGGCATCTGGAGCTTAGCCTTGCCACCACCAGTGAATAAAGGTTGTCTACTGACCACACCCATTCGAGATAACGAAGAGGCAACTCTAGAAGCTATGCGCCAAGAATCTCAGCAAAGTGCACGTGAGGTACCAATGCAGTTTCGTGTTTCGCAACACACTGGTTAATGCACGATGAAGGGCTGCACTCCTATTACAGTTTTTTAACTTAAAACCAGCATGCCGAAGACGATTTCCACACAAACAATTTTATGAATGATTACAAAAACAACAGGAGACCGTTGATGGTTAAATAAAAAACAGTGATATGGTCTGATTTAGCTGAGTTAACACGTGAGGCTATATCTAATATCCACACCGCCCACCAATGGTGTGACATTAACCTGTTCGTCACTCGCGGTGGCGGTTATCAGGCCGGAAAATTGGCAGACAGAATCTCTGGTCCTTACAAGTTCTCGGACTGGTTGACGGATCCAAGGCATCATGAATTTCTCACAAACAGTTTGCGTGGAGCAGTAGCATACATCCGACATGATGTTTGGAAGATATTGTAGTTCCAACACGATGGTGCCTGCGCTCTTGGAATGCAATTTAAGACGCTATTTCAACTGACCCTTTCCCGATAAATGGATAAATCGTGGAGATCTTGTTTTATAATGTCCGCACCGCGTTCGACCTATCTAAATTACCTGGATTGGTTACTGTGTGGAAATTTCCACCGATGAATGTGTAGGCACGTTCCCACGCTATGTTGCGATGAGTTTAGAGAAGCGTAATCCACTTCGTTGATGATTATTTGGAGACTCAGGGAGGCCGCTGTGAGCGTATTTTCTCAAGATAATGTAGGTTTTGTGAGGGACATGACGTCTGAGCTATCAAATATTGAGCTTGGCCGCTCTTACAGAATGTAGAATGTATTTTAACATCTTCACTTTAATTAGTTTTGTATTTGGTTGTGCCCCATGGCTGACAATTTCTTTCAACTCTAGATCAATATTTCTGACATATCAGACCAATGATTGCTTCGTTCAACGTTAAAAAACGGTCGTAGTGGGGTGTGTATCGTTTAAAAAACAGTGCATATTATACTACTTTGGGTATATGAAAATTAGTAAACAAAAATAAATTACTCCTAGATCTGGAATCGAGCAACTGCACTAACTGTGCGGCAAAGTTACAGAACACTGAATGAAGAAAGCTGGCGCACGTATGATTATTGTGATACGCTTTCTCCAACACCCGTTTCCTATATGATATATGCTGGGAGCGAAATTTTTGTGAGAGAGTTCTCTTAACTATTAGCATGCAAGGATTGACGCATTTTCATCCAACTGCACGATTTTTTATTCACTCTGTGTAGTACGTCGGAGACTATAACGGCGGAGCTTCACAAGCGATGTCGTCGCCGGCCTAGTCTCCTGGTAGACATGGAAGGATGGGTAAGGGGAGTGACGTTCCATGTTATCGAAAGTATCGGCCGGCTGTCGCACAGGTCTCGCAACGATTTCCTGCTCAATATTCCACTTCAGCTCTTCGCCAGTGCGGAGCGTCGTCGTATGATACAACGTTCCTTTCATCATATCTCCCGGGGATGTCTCAGAGAGAGAGAGAGAGAGAGAAAGAGAAAAGGGGGGGGGGTGGACGGGGGAGGGGGGGGAGGGGTTGAGGGAGGGAAAGTGAGCAGAGAGGATCGGAGGATCAAGGAAATATCTCACTAAAACGACCAACTCTTTGAAAGAAGTGCTGTGTTACCAAGGCTCTCGGTATATGACATATAAGCCCCAATTGCTCGGAATAACACTCCTTATGTCATTCACTGTATTTACATTTAAACAGTTAACATTTTGCTGACACACTCCGAGGTGTATCTTCTCTGCTATGAACATCCTGTTACTACCAAAATTCGACTGGAATATCTCATGGTAAGGAACAACCACCGAATCGATCACGCTCGACACTGTTGTCGATCATAATCCTTTCGATGGTGCAGATGTACGGTGTGAAGATGCAAAATGTTACATGAACATACTTTCATTCAGATGTTAGAACACGGTACACTGAGCTGCCAGCACTACAGGGGAGCATTCGGCCTTCATTTCTATGGATGACAATGCGCGACAACATCGAAGAACGCAGGGGAGAAGCTCTTGGAACGCAACGATATTCGGCAAATGAACTGACATGCCCTTTCCCCTGATTTAAATCCCATCATGCACTTTTGGATGCGCTGAAGGGATGTTCAAAATGGTTCAAATGGATCTGAGCACTATGGGACTTAACATCTGAGGTCATCAGTCCCCTAGAACTTAGAACTTCTGAGTCATGTTCTTCAACTTCAGTGCGGAAAGAGGAATGCGTCAATAGTACTGCAGGCGTTTTGATAGAACACCTTTACGATTCAAGCCCCACTCCCCCTCTCCAGATCCACGTGGAATGTCTGCAACCACAGTTCACACTGATGTTTTGTTTTAGGCATAAGTCGCCGTCCAGTGCTGATAATAAAGTAGAATAATAATACAGTTATAATATTTTAGCGGAAATGAACTATAGAAACTATATTACCTGCAAAACGAAGTGAGGCATCCAAAATACAAGGCTGTATGTCAGGTACAAACATCCGCGGATGTCTAAATTGTTAGAATTGCAGTTCTGCATGGCAGATGGAACAGCTATCAAGGTACACAAGTTTTGTTTTGTTTTGTTAGAAAGCCTGGTATAGTTTGTGAGAGACGTGAATCGTGTCAAGTATTGAGTGATCAAAATTTTGGAAACATTCTCGAAGAACAGCGATCTTATAAGCTATATAATATTAATAATACTTACACTAATTCTTCACAGACGAATGGAAAAACTGGTAGAAGCCGACCCTAGGGAAGATCAGTTCGGATTCCGTAGAAATGTTGGAACACGTGAGGCAATACTGACCCTGCGACTTACCTTAGCAGATACATCAAGGAAAGGCAAACCCATGTTACTAGCATTTGTATACATAGAGAAAGCTTTTGATAAGGTTAACTGGAATACTCTCTTTCAAATTCTGAAGGTTGCATGGGGTAAAATACAAGGAACGAAAGTGGCTGTGGCTCTGAGCGCTATGGGACTTAACTGCAGTGGTCATCAGTCCCATAGAACTAAGAACTACTTAAACCTAACTAACCTAAGGACATCACACACATCCACGACCGAGGCAGGATTCAAACCTGCGACCGTACGGTCGCGCGGTTCCAGACTGTAGCGCCTAGAACCGCTTGGCCACTCCGGCCGGCCAAGGAGCGAAAGGCTATTTACAATTTGTACAGAAACTAAATAGCAGTTATAAGAGTCGAGGGGCATGAAAGCGAAGCAGTGGTTGGGAATGGAGTGAGACAGGGTTGTAGCCTATTCCCGATGTTATTCAATCTGTATATTGGCAAGCAGCAAAGGAAACAAAAGAAAAATTCGAAGTAGGAATTAAAATCCATGGAGAAGAAATAAAAATTTTGAGGTTCGCCGATGACATTGTAATTCTGTCAGAGACAGCAAAGGACATGGAAGAGCAGTTGAACGGAATGGAGAGTGTCTTGAAAGGAGGATATAAGATGAACATCACCAAAAGCAAAACGAGGATAATGGAATGTAGTCTAATTAAATCAGGTGATACTAAGGGAATTAGATTAGGAAATGAGACACTTAAAGTAGTAGATGAGTTCTGCTATTTGGGGAGCAAAATAACTGATGATGGTCGATGTAGAGAGGATAATAAATGTAGACTGGCAATGGCAAGGAAAGCGTTTCTGAAGAAGTGAAATTTGTTAACATCGAGTACAGATTGAAGTGTCAGGAAGTCTTTTTTGAAGTATTTGTATGGAGTGTAGCCATGTATGGAAGTGAAACGTGAACGATAAATAGTTTAGACAAGAAGAGAATAGAAGGTTTCGAAATGTGGTGCTATAGAAGAATGCTGAAGATTAGATGGGTAGATCACATAACTAATGAAGAGGTACTGAATAGAATCGGGGAGAAGAGGAATTTATGGCACAACTTGACTAGAAGAAGGGATCGGTTAGCGGGAAACATTCTGCGGCATCGAGGGATCACGAATTTAGTGGTGGAGGGAAGCGTGGAGGGTAAAAATCGTAGAGGGGGGCCAAGAGATGAATACACTAAGCAGATTCAGAAGGACGTAGGTTGCAGTAGCTACTCGTAGATGAAGATGCTTGCACAGGATAGAGTAGCATGGAGAGCTACGTCAAACCAGTCTTTGGACTGAAGTCCACAACAACACAACAACAATATTAAGTTAGAGAAAAACAGTATAGATAACAATGGGTAGTTTAATATAAACGTAGGCTTCCGCGGTCGCTGTCACAGTCAATAAAATCGTCTGGATTTGTGATCACAACTATAAAATTCTGACGTTTCGGCGACTACTGCAAGACGTCTTCCTCAGGGTGCATTGCTATTGTTAGCAATGTAAAATTTCGAAGTAGGGCGACTATTGCAAGACGCCTTCCTCAATGCTATTTTTAGCAATACACCCCGAGAAAGGAGTCTTGCAATAGTCGCCGATATGTCGGAATTTTATAGTTAGCAATGTGGTCACAAATCGAGAAGAATTTTATTGACAATGACTAGTTTATTTAAAAATACCGTTTTGAGCCTAGTCTTAGGCTGACCTTCAGATTAGCACCACCAGCTGAAGTTGCAGTTCAGAACAGCCAGTAGTCCTCAGTATCTGTTTTAGTGACTGAGGTCTACTGACTGTTCTGGACATCGTCATCCTCAGCTGCTGGTGCTATCCTGAAGAGGGCGTAAGACTATGCCGAAACCGGCGATTTTAAACAGAATAACCATTGTGACCTACACGGTTTTCACTAACTTTATATTCAGTAACCACTGTGGTAGCAATGGAGATGCCGCATACTCGAGTGAGACGGAATTGTCAGCACCTGGTAGAGTTAGAAAGGGTCTTCAATTTGGGGTCTCGGTGTGGCTGGCATGTCAGCTCGTACAATGTCCATATTTGTGAGGCATTCAGATATGAATGTGGCCAAATTTTGAACTCCATGAGACCGTGAGAACAGGCTTACTAGTTATCAAGGTTTTGATCGACCACGTCTTACCACAACAAGGGTGGATCACCGTATTGTGCACTAAGCACATTACAACCCCTTGACATCAGCGCTTGCGATCCGAGAATATTTATTGGTCTCTCTGCAACAATCTGTGCCATACCGCACCATTGGTCGGAGACCAGCCGCAACTGGCAAAGTTGGTAGACTGCCGTTAACACAGTTGTACAAACCGCTGTGTTTGGAGTGGTGCTATATTCAGGAAGTACGATATGCTGATCAATGGCATGGAATCGTGTTAAGCAATGAATCACGTTTCTGTACTATGACGGATGATCACCGCGTCGGCGAGCATGGCGACCTAGAGGAGTGTCCCATTCAGTGAGTCATTTGAAGAGGCACAGCGGATTTCTTCTGGTGCCAAGGTGTGGGGAACCATCGGGTGTGACTTCAGGTCACTCGTATAATTGCTCAAAATGTAGAAAAATATTTCGGATTTATCAATCAGTGTTTCAGGTCAAGAAAGATCCACTTTGCTGGGTAGTATGAAGAAAACTGAATGAGCTAAATAAGATTCTGCTACTTCCTCCTGCTATCCTTAGCCATCTTGCTTAACAGATCACGTCGAATGTTATTTAGGTACCACGATGTTAGGCCAGTTTTCATTTTGGATTTAGGAATGGTCGTACCCTTGAGGGAAAGGGAGAGAGATTTTTGTTGCAAGATCTGCTTATCGCGAGCTTCCCGCCAGCTAACAAATAAGCTGATCAATAATTCAAAAACAGTCTTAATCGCATTTATTATTATTATTATCATACCGCCAATCGGTCTCAACCCGACGTAGGGGTCATCTTATGGGCGTTTACACTGTGAAATTATAAATATCCGTCAGAAAGGCTCTATTATACAACAACTAAAATTACGTAAGTTTAAAATATGTTACCCATTGATCGACTGCTGTTGGTGTCACTCCTGTTTACATAACGGCAGGAAACTACGGCCGGCCGGTGTGGCCGTGCGGTTCTAGGCGCTTCAGTCTGGAACCGCGTGACCGCTACGGTCGCAGGTTCGAATCCTGCCTCGGGCATGGATGTCTGTGATGTCCTTAGGTTAGTTAGGTTTAAGTAGTTCTAAGTTCTAGGGGACTGATGACCATAGATGTTAAGTTAAGTCCCATAGTGCTCAGAGCCATTTGAACCATTTTTGAAACTATGCGAGACTAACCCTTCGTATGGCCTTAAATAGCGTACTGAGATCACGTGAATAGACGGCAACACCCCCGTGGCGATCAACGGCATTTAATACAGTTAATTATATGTAATTACTAGTCACCTTGGTTTTACATAAATTTAAGTGACAGTAAATAACAGGAAACGGAACCATTCCATTTAAAAAGAGTTACAATTATAGTGTTAATTATAAAATAATATAAATGTTCCGTAGTCAACTCGCAAAATTCGTAGAAGTATATTACATTATGTGTCATAATATAAAGTAAAACAATCTGTGACACACAAAAACTGGTGTCGTCTTATACTACAATATATCTATCCGTACATTTACGTAGAAAACATTTGAGTCAATTTACTAAAACGGTTAATGTGGAAGGACTACAACGCTCCTTGTCTTATTAGCTGTTGTACAATAGAGCCTTTCTGACGCATATCTATAATTTCAAAGTGTAAACGCCCAGAAGACGACCCCTACGTCGGGTTGAAACCGGTTGGCGGTATAATAATAATACACGCGATTAAGACTGTTTTTGAATTATTGGTTAGTCATACTAATCGTTGCTTCTCTCCACAAGCATGTTGTCCAAAAATCTAACAAATAAGCTGCTTCCAGTCCGACAAATAATGGAGCGAGTAAGCGATTATGAATTTACAAAGATACAATGACGTCGAGGGAAAAAAAGTAATAGACTCCCTATTGACTTTCAAAGGGGAAGCATTTTCTTGTACTGTGTCTCTACATGGAGACATGGACAATTTAAGTTGGTGTATTAAGTCAGCAGAACGCTTCCAAAAACTAAATTTAATTTGTTGGATAACACGATAAGTCTATTCACCGAGGCATCGTGCCCCATTAGTTAAAAGTCGGAACACATCTCGGAATTCACGTTCAGACATATCTTGAGGATATTTTGACGTTGTGCGCTATACGTGTCGTCGGTAAAATACACCAGCGCAAGACACAGTCAATACCTGGGCGGTAGCAATAGAGATGTTACCGATGACAGCCTACTAAAGACGTATTAATAATCATGGTTTGCCGAAATTTCTTTATCGAAGGACATGAAGTAAATATTCTGGGATTCTAATGATGAACAGGTGTCAACGTGACTGACTTGGAAGTAGGTAAGTCTTCCAGACCAGACTGTACACTAAACAGAGTCTTTCTGTTTATGATGATGAAACAGTTTCATCTTAGCAATCATATAGGACCACCAACCAGTCGAAAGATCTGCTTGAAAAAAATTGGAAGGTTGGGTAGGTGACACCCATACACAATTAGGGAAATAGAAGTAATCCGGTTAATTATGGACGCCAATGATTTACACAGATTTATAGAATTATTTTGGAACATACGCTGCGCTTCAACACTACGGACACATAACAGCACGAATTACGAATACATTATTCTTGTGAAACACAACAGGCTCTTTTGTCACACGAAGTAATAAGTGTTACCAACAGGCGATTTGAAGCCGATCCCATATTTGTAGCTTTCCAGAAGACTTTTGGCTCCTTTCCTCGCAAATGACTTCTAAGCAAATAGTGTACATATGGAGTATCGTCCCACTTGTGTGAACGGAATCATGATTTACTGTCAGACCGATCACAGTTTCTAGTAACTGACGGGACGTCATCTAGTGAAACCGAAGCTATATCTGGGGTTTCCCAAAAACCTTCTGCAGTTCCTTATCTACATAATCGTTTTAGGAGAAAACCCGAGCAGTCTTGGTTAACTACCTATAACGCTCTCGTTTACCGTCCAGTAAAGTCATCAGAAGCTCACAACAAATGGCAAAATGATTTTTACAAGATTTGATAAATAATATTGTGAGGTCCTTCACATAAGTACGAACTACGTTAAGTTTCGGCTGCACTGTAAATCACGCAAATTTCGCAGTTGTCGATTAAACACCTAAGCAGTGCAACTAGAAACAGTTAAAATTGCATCCATCTCATACAAAATGTTATGGGGAAAGCGAACCAGTGACTGCGTTTTATTGTCAGAACACTTAGATATTAAAAACCTACTAAAGGGAATGTCTACCCTACGCTCCACTATCCCCTTTTGGGATACTGATAGGCAGTATCAGATGCTTGTCGGAGAGGATTGACGAAAGACATACAGAAAGTTCCGAGAAGGGCACCTCGTTTCGTATTGTCAAATAGTGAACGGAGTGTAATGAATATGGCAAGTGATCTATGATGGTAATCTTAAGAAGATAGGCGTTTTTCGTTACGGTGATGTATTTCAGGAAATTTCAATCACCTAATTTCTGCTTCTAATCCCTCAATATTTTGTTAACTCCCACCTACGTAGGCAGAAACAATTATTGTAATAAAATAAGAAAAATTAGATTTCGCACGGAAGGACTGAGGTGTCTATTTTTCCAACGTTCTATTCAAGGAACGGTCGAGAAATGGCTCGAAAGAGATTCTAAGAACTCTCTGCCAAAAACTGGAATCTGAAATGCAGAGTAGGCATATAGCTGTAGATCCTTCATGATGGCAATAAAATTTTCTCATGAAGCACGCGGAAACATATTGCAGCTGGTCTTAAGCGACTGAACTTCATGCTCATCGTGATTGGAGAAATAATGTGGTGTTAGTAATACCACGTTCCATGCATAACTGATACTTCTGAGAACTTAATCAGAGTGAAAAATCAACTAAGGTTGTAGGCGATGTACAGTATCGACGCAAGCCACGATATCAGTTACTTGTGATGGTTGGCTGCTCAGAATATACGATGGGACATGGCAGTCGCATAAATATCGCATATTGAGCATGCAGCTGTCAATGTAGTACCACTCACGGTGGGACGTAATAACCCATAACTTGCAAGCACACTAGGTTCAAGTGGCCATTGTAGCTTCGGATATTGACGGTCTTGGATCGATGTAGCCCCCCGTCAAGGAACGTTTGCATGATAACATCTATGCTGCTGATGGCTCCGATAACTGTGGCACAAACTAACTTCTGCATTATGGTCCCATCCTCAAGAGGCCGCTAAGTTCTGTAGAATATGCCTGCTCAAAATCTTCCAAACACCAGTTATTTCTTAAAAGTGGCGTCACTGTTCGATTAATAAAAGTAGGATTCATCATAAGTTATTGAGTATATTTTTAATAGTTAAAACAATTTTTTTCGCTTGCTATGAGGAACGTTGGAAACTACGCCGAAACGCATAATCGGAAAATACGTTACCCGCTATTTTCTCACATCATTCAGAGCGACTCCTAGTATCGTAGCACCAAGAGACGACTTTTTTTGTACATGGATTTGCCTTTCCATACAGCTTGTGACGTCTCCTGGCAAGAAATTTACAAAATCGGTAGAATATAAAAAAACATAATAAAATAAACGTTTATCTGTATTATTATTATTATTATTATTATTATTATTTCATTACTGTATGAATGGTTGTAGATTATGTATAAAAGGAAACAACAATTTTCCATTTTTATGTTTGTGCAATATTTATGTACCTATATTTCACAAATAACGTCTGTGGTCGGCGAGTGTATGTATCAAAACAGATAATATAAAAAATAATTACAAAGACGCTTATTAAATTGCCTATGAATAGTGGAGGTTAAAACATTACTCTCTCTGTCTTCTTGTAGCCGTTAAAGTTGTTAGAGCCTGTGACGCTCGCTGGAATGCGTAGGTAGCCTTCGTTTGTCCTTTGATCGAGAAAGACGCCATTGGAGACTGATATTTGTAAAAGGTGTGTACTCTCAATTTAGGTTGATTTTTTGAAAATAGAGATTGTTAAAATTATTACCTGTAATAATTTTTTGCTGCTTGCCCAAGATTTCATTCCATATTCTTCGTAGTTTTCAGCATACTAGGAATTTTTCATGACGCAGAGGTGTGCAGCGATCGCGGCAGCCGCTGCCGCGGCAGATTCAAATTAAACTGAATGAAAGCAGTTTTCCCGCAATATAGCGGGCAGGTAACGGTGCATTAAAATTATCTCTTTCAGCTTCCTGGAGACTTCAGAGGGAAATTGTGGATTTTATTATGTCATTTTGAGGTGGACATGGGCAGCTGCTGTTATGTTATAAGTTACGTAAATAATTCATGAGTGATAAAATTTTACTTGTGTGTGATCAAAGACTGCTGTCCAAAACCTGTTCTGGCTAATAACATAATAATAAAATTTCTTTTTTTTTTTTTTTTTTGTTTCATGCCATCATGTTAGTCGTGGCAGTTTATAGTCTTCATATATTTAAAAAAAATCCACTGTAGCGTTTACGTTTAGTGAACATAACATACTGTAACTTCCGTACAGGCAATAAGAGTAATTTTCAGTGCATTCAAGAGATGAAAGTAGCGACGGGCATTTTTTTCCATAATTAGTTACAGTAATGGTACCATGTTCCATAACTAACAAGCCAGATCAGTGTCACATAAAAATAGTATGCAAATTGAAGGTCGTACGTCTAGAGCAGGAAATCTTTCAGTGTTGTGAGTATCCCCACATAATAGGTCAAAGAGCATAAAGTAAAAATATTTTCAACTGCAGAAACTAATAGTGAAAATCGTATTTCATCTGTCGTGCTCGCAACAATAAGCAATATAAAATTAATCAAAATATTATGCCATATAAACTGCATGTAAAGTAAAAAGGGTGTGAGGTGAAGATTACGCGACAAGCTACAGAATCGCTTTATTTACATAACGTAAGGTAAGTAGCAGCTTCTTTTCGGTCTTCTCCAAAATCTGGCGATACCATGCTAAGTCTGTTGGTTGTTTACCATAGTGACAAATATACATTTTATCTGCCTTGACCTAAGCCAATACAGAAGCAGTATTAACGGTTTGTCTTTGTAATTATACTTACATTTTCTTCCAGAGTTCGTTTGGTAACTGTTCCCTACGAAATAAAGTGTTTCTAACTTGCTTCAACTAATTACATTCAGACTGAATGCCGTAACGCAAACCTGGACCGTTGTAAATCAGTTAAGTAAGAGATACAAATGTTGTGCCTTTTTTAACGAAAGTAGGTCAGTAACATACTAGGCCATAAATTATTTATCGTCGTAAAATAACTGTGTCAAATTAAGGCGAAATTAATAATCTCAAGACTATAATGAATGACTAACAGTAAATAGTGTTCTATGGACCTGAGGAACCGTGTGTAGCTTGATCCATCAGGCAATGTAGGAAAAATAAAACTAGTCGGAATAATATTTACGACACTGACAAGGAACTGACTCTTGTTAATAGAAAGGAGAACTACCCAGCACAGAAAATGCAGCAACTGGTTGCTGTCACATGTCTGTGCGTCTTCACCTCCCATATTCTGTGCCCCGACTATTTCCCTGTGTTATTACATTTAGTGAGTGAGAAGAGCAGACGAATATAGTGATCAGTAGAATGCAACAGAAAATGGTGCTCAAAATAAAACAGAACGAATCCACTAGCATCCGACGTCAGATCTGCTGCCATAGTGGTGGTTTAGTGGCAGGCACCGGCGCCTATGACATCGACGCTTTGCAGTGTCGTACACTAACGACAGGATATTGCATGTCTGAAGAAACATTGTATAGTACTTCTAAAAAACAAAGGCATTGCAATATCGTATTTATTCGCAGACATGGGGCAAGCGACTTTCAAACACAATGTCTCCCCTGTAAGTGAATATATATGATGAATTAGAGTGTGCAGGTTGTAGGCACACGGTTGACAACATATGGAAGTTTGGGTGTGACCGTGAGTCGTTCCGGATAGCCTGAAGGTAAGGCGACCGCTCGCGATAAGCGGGAAATTCAGATTCGTGTCCCAGTCTGGCACAAATTTTAATTGTTGTTATGCCATTATACAACTGATGTCTGTCCATATTCACAACTACGAATACATTTCTTGAATTCCGGGATACTGATACCACTCCTCGATTTGTTCCGTAAGACATTCTCTTCAGTGCGTCAAATTTTGTGCAATACTTCTGGGACACCTTACGTAAGATTTTAAAAGCATATGTTCAAAAGTGAGGTACTCCCATAAAAACGGAGTAAATATTTTCAACTTATTTTATGGAATTGGCATGCAGACACATTTGCATTAGCAATAAACGCCAACTGAACGTACATGAGAGGAAAGACCTATATGGAATAATGTACAATTAACGAATTCTGTGTAAAGAAGGTATAATCTTCTGACTTTATGTACTTCAAAATCGTCAGCTTTATATGTAAGAGTTTTGGAACAGCTGTACAATAAGTGACGTGCCATCATAGTAAAGAGAAAATCAGTCCAATTTATTTTATGACAATTACATACCGTCATAATTATAATATAAGAAAAAAGGCGTGTGTGGCATCTTCTATAAGGTAAGTAATGATTCTTCAAGTATTTCGTGGGATGTGAAATCAGCTTCTGTTAAATTCGTAAGTGATACTAATGTATTCAATGTACAACGCTTACGTGTTAAATGTTTCAAAATGCCCTAAGGCCTAACTTGTACAATCTTACATCAAATAAAGAAAATGTCAGCTGAAGACTTCACAAAACAATTTCAAAATGTATGTAGAACTGCTTGAGAAAGAGTTTAAGACTGGAACTGTTTTGGCCAAAGTTCCATCAAAGTCAGGAATGCAAAATTCAGTGGCGAAATGGTTATCGTTCGAAAAGGGTCCTTTAGGAAATACAAACCGTAATTATCCGAAAAGAGTTGGAACACCAGAAAACATGTTTCGCGTGGAGAAAAGCCTAAGACACAGTCTGACAAAATTACAACATCATTTGTCTGTGTAAGTTGTAATTAAGAGCTCGTCATGTAGAAAAATTATAAAAACGAACCTGCTTTTGTATCCTCCCTGATTTATTGTTTTCCATGAATTAAGGTGACCGGACGAACTTTGGCGTATTGCATCATGCCAATGGTGACCGAATGAAGTGGACTAAAGAGTTTCAGGTCATTTTTATTCAGTCTGTCAGTATGTGTAAGGAACTGTAGGTATTGACATTTTGTGACAGCAGCAATAGCACAATACATCCAGAAAGGTACCACTTGTTCCACTTGTATTGTCTTTTTCAAGATTTATTTCAATCTTTTCTCCACATATATTTACAGTCTGTGTTCGTTTATAGACTATGAAGGATTACCGAGTTTTTTTTAATAAATATTTTGATATTAATATTTAATATATTGTAACCCCCCCCCCCCCTCGAACCATGGACCTTGTCGTTGGTGGGGAGGCTTGCGTGCTTCAACGATACAGATAGCCGTACCGTAGGTGCAACCGCAACGGAGGGGTATCCATTGAGAGGCCAGACAAACGTGTGGTTCCTGAAGAGGGGCAGCAGCCTTTTCAGTAGTTGCAGGGCCAGCAGTCCGGATGACTGACTGATCTGGCCTTGTGACACCAACCAAAACGGCCTTCCTGTGCTGGTACTGCGAACGGCTGAAAGCAAGCGGAAACTACAGCCGTAATTTTTCCTGAGGGTATACAGCTTTACTGTATGGTTAAATGATGATGGCGTCCTCTTGGGTAAAATATTCCGGAGATAAAATATTCCACCATTTGGATCTCCGGCAGGGGTCTACTCAGGTGGACGTTGTTATCAGGAAAAAGAAAAGTGGCGTTCTACGCGTCGGAGAGTGGAATGTCAGATCCCTTAATCGGGCAGGTAGGTTAGAAAATTTAAAAAGGGAAATGGACAGGTTGAAGTTAGATATAGTGGGAATTAGTGAAGTTCGATGGCAGGAGGAACAAGACTTCTAGTCAGGTGACTACAGCGTTATAAATACAAAATCAAATAGGGGTAATGCGAGAATACGTTTAATAAGGAATACAAAAATAGGACTGTCGGTAAGCTACTACAAACAACATAGTGAACGCATTATTGTGACAGTAGTACAATTTTATATGCCGACTAGCTCCGCAGATGACGAAGAGGTTGATAAAATGTGTGATGAAATAAAAGAAATTGTTCAGATAGTGGAGGGAGACGAAAATTTAATAGTCATGGGTGACTGGAATTCGATAGTAGGAAAAGGAAGAGAAGGAAATATAGTAGGTGAATACGGAATGGGGGTAAGGAATGAAAGAGGGAGGCGTCTGGTAGAATCTTGCACAGATCATAACTTAATCATAGCAAACACTTGGTTCAAGAATCATAAAAGAAGGTTGTATACATGGAAGAAGCCTGGAGGTACTGAAAGGTTTCAGATAGATTATATAATGGTAAGACAGAGATTTAGGAACTAGGTTTTAAATTGTAAGACATTTCAAGGGGCAGATGTGGACGCTGACCACAATCTATTGATTATGAATTGTAGATTAAAACTGGGAATTTGAGGAGATGGGACCTGGATAAACTGACAGAGTCAGAGTTTGTAGAGAGTTTCAGGGAGAGCATTATGGGACGATTGACAAGAGTGGGGGAAAGAAATACAGTAGAAGAAGAATGGGTAGCTTTGAGAGATGAAATAGTGAAGGGAGCACAGGATCAAGTAGGTAAAAAGACGAGGGCTAATAGAAATCGTTGGGTAACGGAAGAGATACTGAATTTAATTGATGAAAGGAGAAAATACAATAATGCAGGGAATGAAGCAGGCATAAAGGAATACAAACGTCTCAAAAGTGAGATCAGAAGGAAGTGCAAAGCAGGGATGGCTAGGGGATAAATCTAAGGATGTAGAGGCGTATATCACTAGGGGTAAGATAGATACTGCCTACAGGAAAATTAAAGAGACCTTTGGAGAAAAGAGAACCACTTGCATGAATATCAGGAGCTCAGATGGAAACCCAGTTCTAGGCACAAGGGAAAGCAGAAAGATGGAAGGAGTGTATAGAAAGTCTACACAAGGGCGATGTTCTTGAGGACAGTATTATGGAAATGGAAGAGCATGTAGATGAAATGGGAGATATGATACTGCGTAAGAGTCTGACAGAGCACTGAAAGATCTGAGTCGAAACAAGGCACCGGAAATAGACAACATTCCTTTAGAACTACTGATAGCCTTGAAAGAGCGAGCGCTGACAAAACTCAACATCTGGTGAGCAAGCTGTATAAGACAGGTGAAGTACCCTCAGCTTCAAGAAGAATATAATAATTCCAATCCCAAAGAAAGCAGGTGTTGACAGATGTGAAAATTACCGAACTATCAGTTTAAAAGGACACGGCTGCAAATTACTAACACGAATTCTTCACAGACGAATGGAAAAACTGCTAGAAGCCGACTTCGGGGTAGATCAGTTTGGATTCAGTAGAAATGTTGGAACACGTGAGGCGGCAATATTGGCCCTACGATTTATCTTAGCAAATAGATTAAGGAAAGGCTTAACTACGTTTGTAGCATTTGTAGACTTAGAGAAAGCTTTTGACCATGTTGACTGGAATACTCTTTCAAATTCTGAAGGTTGCAGGGGTAAAATAAAGGTAGCGAAAGGCTATTTACAATTTGTGCAGAAACCAGATGGCAGTTATAAGAGCCGAGGGGCATGAAAGGGAAGCAGTGGTTGTGAAGGGAGTGAGACAGGTTTTTAGCCTCCCCGATGCTATTCAATCTGTATATTGAGCAAGGAGTAAAGGAAACAAAAGAAAAGTTCGGAGTAGGCATTAAAATCCATGGAGAAGAAATAAAAACTTTGAGGTTCGCCGATGACAATGTAATTCTGTCAGAGACAGCAAAGGACCTGGAAGAGCAGCTAAGCGGAATGGACAGTGTCTTGAAAGGTATGCAGTCGAATTAAATCGGGTGATGCTGAGGGTATTAGATTAGGAAATGAGACGCTTAAAGTAGTGAATGAGTTTTGCTATTTGGGGAGCAAAATAATGGTCGAAGTAGAGAGGATACAAAATGTAGACTGGCAATGGCAAGGAAATCGTTTCTGAAGAAGTGTAATTTGTTTACATCGAGTATAGATTGAAGTGTCAGGATGTCTCTTCTGAAGTATTTGTATGGAATGTAGTATGGAAGTGAAACTTGAGCGATAAATAGTTTAGACAAAAAGAGTATAGAGGTTTTCGAAATGTGCTGCTATAGAAGAATGCTGAAGATTAGATGGGTAGATCACATAACTAATGAGGAGGTACTGAATAGAATTGGGGAGAAGAGAAATTTGTGGTACAACTTGACTAGAAGAAGGGTTCGGTTCGTAGGACATATTCTGAAGCATCAAGGGATCACCAATTTAGTATTGGAGGGCAGCGCGGAAGGTATAAATCGTAGAAGGAGACCAAGAGATGAATACACTAAACAGATTCAGAAGGATGTAGGTTGAAGTAGGTACTGGGAGATGAAGAAACGTGTACAGGATAGAGTAGCATGGAGAGCTGCATCTAACCAGTCTCTGGGCTGAAGACCACAACAACATATTGCAATATTTCTTCACAGCTATTTGTTATTAGTCATAATATTCTGACACTATATATTGAACAAAGACATGAATGGAACAGCCGTCAGCTGCGATATTAATACGCTGAATGGAAAAAAAATATCGCGATACCGCGAATTAAAGTGTGCGACATAAACGCTAGGTGGCAAGCATGTTTCTGTCTTTGAAACTTGATGTCTATTTAATTTAGTGCCAGCAACATATGAGCGGCGCTAGTTGCACGATTATGAGAATGCAAATTAGGTTTCCTTTAAATATATTCTGTAATGGTCGTGTTGATTTATGTTAATCATGAGTGCCATTAAGGCAAAGAAGCCATTATTAATATTTCACTGGAATGAAAGTTTCACTCTGTAGTGGAGTGTGCGCTGACATGAAACTGTCTGGTAGATTATAAATATCTGCCGGACTGAGTGTCGAACGGGGAACAATTACCTTTCACGTGCAAGTGCTCCCGAGTTTGACTCTCTTTCTCGCACAGAGTTCTAACCTGCCAGAAAGTTTCACATCAGTGCACACTCCGCTGCAGAATGAAAATATTATTTGAGAAACACCCCCAATCCCCCCCAGGCTATGGTTTCGTATATCACCGCAGTAGACTATCCTTTGTTTTAGGTTTTAGGAACGTCATCTCACATGTTTCACAGAAGAGCTTCTGCGAAGTCTGGAAGGCATGAGACGTAGTACTCACGGAAATATAGCTGTGAGGACCAGTCCTGAGTCGTGCATGGGTAGCTCAGGTGGTAGAACACATGCCCACGAAAGGCATAGGTCCGTATTCGACTTCAACAACAGCTCCGAGCCCTACACCCTGTAGCTTGTGTCCCAATTAACCCAAACCACCGCCATTTCCGACTTCAGTGGTGGCAAGCGAGAGCTCGTTGCAGAGAGGGATGGAGGTCGGTTGTGTTTCTTGATGAAATTTGGTTCTGCCTCGCTTCCAGTGATGGTCGAGTGCTGGTTAGAAGGAGGTCAGCTGAGGGTCTGCAACCACCCTGTCTGCGTGCTAGACACAGTGGACTGACGCCTGGAGTTATGGATTGGAATGTGATTTCCTAAGACAGCAGGAGCATTCTCGTGGTTACTACACGCACCAAGACTGCTAATTTGAACGTGAGTCTGGTCATTCTATCTGTTATCCTGCCATTCACGAACAACATCCCCAGGGGCTGTTGCGCAACAGGATACCGCTGTTGTAGTCCGAGATGTTGCCTTGGCCTGCCCGATCACCAGATCTGTCTCCAGTCGATCACATATGAGACATCATCGGACGACAACTGAAGCGTTTTCCACAAACATCATTAATCGTCCCTGTATTGACCGACCAAGCGCGCCAAGCGTGGAACTCCATCCCACAAACTGACCTCCGGCACCTGTACAACACAATGCATACAAGTTGTACGCTTGCATTCAACATTTTGGCGGTTGCACCTATTACTAATGTACCAGCATTTGACATTTGCAATGGTTCATCTGGAGCGTACGTTAACCAGTGATCTTGCAATTTAATCTCTTAAACATGTTATTTAGACAAATGTATTCCCCGAATTTCGTTACTCTACATTAATTATTTTTTGGTGTTGTGATTTCTTTCCGTCAGTGTATTTTGCTTTTTTAAAGTAACTCAAAGACTGTCAGATGTCTCTCTGGTACTCTGGTTGTTGTAAGAGACGAATGAATGTGTATGTTCTAGTGCTAGGCGACATATTAACATTACCAAAACGCAGATATAATATTTTTAATAAACAAGTTAATGGCATAACAGTTCTTTATTTATTCATTACCAATACGACGGTCATGACTTAAAGCAAATCCTCTTGTTCTAAAGTCTTAGCACAAACAGGGAACAAAGCCTGACCAGATGGTCCCCGTCACGAAAAAGTAACGACAGCAGGGCTGTAGGTAAAACTATAAATCCGTCTGCACTCACGCAGAATAAAAATCCAGTGCCCCCTACAACGAGGATCTTGAGAACGGGACCTGTTTTGGGAGGGTCAAAACGGGTTCACATTTTTGTGGAATCTAGGAACTTCCAGCATAATATGCAATATATTTGCAGGTAACTATTGTTCCGTGAAATGACATGCGACTTTCGGTATGAGAAAAACTATCGTTGAAATAAATTACAGTTATTAAAAAAAACACCTTTTACATGTTATATCTTAAGTTTTTTATTTACCTTGTGCCTCCAGACGCTTGTTGCTTTAGTTACAAGGAAACTTCAGTGAGTGTTCTCAAATATTATACGATTTATTTCGTTTGCACATGCAGGTTTTCGTTTGCACTTACAGGCTGTAGATTTAAATTTGTTGAGGTTTATACAACAAAATGAACAAGTACTTTCAAATCAGCGTAATTCGCTATTTTTAACTCCACAGGTATCTCTCAGACAACAAACTATGTGCACGTTTACACTTTTCCTTTTTTCTTTTTTTTTAACATATAGCAATTTTATTGCCATTTTCTGCGTGTATAATGTCATTTGTTTCTGTAGGTGTTGCAATCTTTCTCAGGTACCACTTTCAAGTGGATTTTCTGTGACTGTATGTGTGATAACTTAAGTTATGAGTGCATGTGTTTGTATATGTGTATGAGTGTATGACATGTCTTCTTTTCTTTTATTTATTTGTTTTTTTTTCTTTACTCATCACATTTTTTCAAATGCATTTATATTCTCGGGAGAGAAATGGGATTTGTGATCATGTACTACAGTTACTGTCTGTTATATCATCAACTGTCTATTATATCATCAAGATGATGTGCACTTCTTTTCTTTTCTTTATTTGTTTTTTTTTCCTAATTACTCTACACATTTTTCCTTATATTCTCGCGAGAGAAGTGGCATTTGTGATCATCTAATAAGGATACTGTCTATTATATCATCAACCAGATTAAACAGAGTATAGTTAGTCCTATTCACTTGGTCAGTTAGTAGCATCTTCCTTTCAGTATATGTGGTAATTTTCTTGTAAAGCTAGGAGGTGTCTTCCATTATTTTTTATAATTATTTTCATGTCTTTCTCTGCTGTTGCTGGTTAGCGCTTATTATCTCTTAAATTTTCTGCGAAAGTTGAGTGACTTGTCCAGTATTTCCATGCTTTGATGTGTTCTTTGTAACAGGTGTCGAATGTTGAGCTGCTTTGTACTACACATCTTGCTTCACATGTACTCTATTATAGTTGGTACATTTCTTTCTTTGTTGTTCTGTTGCTGTGTGTACCTATTTTTGTAGTGTTTTGTTGTGCTGTTGTTTTTGTTTGAGCATGTGTCTTGTTATTGACTGTATTTGTTGTTTAACATTTTTTAACTTTGTATCTAGATGACAATTGTACTCATTGTTTGTTGCCATTTATGTGATGATGTCTAGCTCTTTCTAGTAGTTTTCTGTGCTGCGTGGCTGTATGTTGTGTCTGAAAAGCATTTATCTGACTGCTAATTGCTTCCGTTAGTGTGGGTGATCTGACTCTGATGTGTGATAGTGTCCATCATTGTAGGTTTAAGATAAATTTTGAACCTATGCTGTTTATTTTCCTTTTTTAATGGTTACGTCTAAGAAGACTGTTTGGTTGTCATGTTCTTTTTCCTCTGTGAATATTGTGTTTTTGTGTACTTAGTTTAAATCTGCATGCTACTGATCAGTTTTAGCTGCACATTAATTAATTAACCAAAGGAATCATTCACATATCTCATCCAATTACGTATTTTGTAAATCCTTCTGATAATTTTAAACTCTGGTTTACTACATGATGTATGAAAATTTTGGCTAGCGCACCTGGCTGTGGGGATCGCATTAGAAGCACATCCTTTTGTAAATAGTACTCATTATTAAATTGAAGATAGTTCTGTTCAGTTATCAGTTCCAGCAGTTTGTTCATTTCTCTTACGTGTACGTCTGGTATTAACTGTTATCCTTCAGATTTTGTTCTGTGACATTTATTGTTTCTGCTACTGGTATGTAAGAGTACGTATTTTCTATTTCAAAGAGGAGGAGCGTAGCTGTGTCAGGGATTTTTACATCATTTATGAGTTGTATCAACAGTGAGGTGTTTCTAACAGTTATGTGTACTCCTGTTTTATAGGTCTCAGATAGGAATTTCGTCATATATCTTACAAGTTCGTAAGTGGGAGCTTTCTTTGAAGTTTACATTTGGATGTAAGGGAATATTTGGTTTATCGATCTTATGTTGGCATTGGAAGGTTGGTGCGGTAAGGTTACACTGTATTAAATTCCTTTTTTTCCCTGTCGTCTTATGTGTAGCCTATATTTTTAAAGAATTTTGTACCTTAGACTGAAATCTGTTCCCTGAATTTCATATCAAGTTTTTAATATATTTTGTGAAGTGGACACTTGTGTTTTTTCAATTATTGTTGTTTGTCGGTAAGGGCTACTATATTTACTTTGTCCACTTTGTAAATAACGATGCTTTCATTTTGGAATTTCCCTCTGATATCAATGAGAGTAATGAATTGCGTGATTCTATTGTTTTCGTCGCTCTGTTTTTTCACACCTGTAACGATTTTATGTATTTCTTTTTTATCAGTTATCTTGTTAGCCCATTATTTAGGTTGCTATTTTTACATTTCTTCTCCTGTTTTAGAATAGCTTCTGGCTGTATTATGAGGTTTTTTGTATATTCTCAGTACAAATAACTACCAGAAGGAACTAGACCCCACCACACAAACAGCAACAAACAACAGGTACAGTTGTCATCTAATCACAAAGTTAAACAAAAAATTAAACCACAAATAAAATCAATAAACATGACACATGCTCAACCAAAAACAACAGCACAACAGAACACCATACAAACAAGCACACACAGTAGCAGAACAACAATGACATAAAGAATACATGGAAACAAGAAAAAAGAATCAAAATGCTGGACAATGACTAGCATAATCTCCCACTTTAATAAAAAAAAAAAGTATTTTCAGATGACAGGGCATAAACATAGCTTTAAAACAGATAGTTCAATCCATTATTTAATGTCCAAACTGTCTTATTAGTTTGAATCTCAAGTACATGTGCAGCTGTTAAATAAAAATTCTTTATGATCGGACAATGTTGTGGTCAATCTTACAAAGAGTGGGTAACCGAACTGTGTCAGTTCAAGTGTCCCTGTGGCTTAAAATACTGTGACGTAATGCTTAGAGACGCTACCACTCATAACGTCTCGGGCACATGCATTGCAGACACTATTCTGTAGCTTACAAACCCGAACAGAAAACAAAGTTGCCAGCTACTGAACCTCAGGACGTTCTAGAAAATACAGAATTTGACAACAAACTCCGTCCATTTCTGCAGTACAGAGCGAGCAGCATCAGGGGTCAGGTCCCTCGCACATCTCGTGCTAGTAAGTTCCGCCATCAGCGCACGGCGCAACACATGCTAACGGGGGAGTCTTGCCCAAAGTGCTTTCACACACATAAGTTAGCACAATGGCCTTGCCGCCAGTGTTTCGCATATGGCGTGCAGTGCCACATCCAGACAGTGGGTCTTCCCAGTGGAAGTGATTGTTGGCAGCTGTCGATGCCGAACTCTGTCCCATCGGAAGTGGATATTGTTTTTGCTACGTCTGTGCACAGCGACATGTCGGTGGGACAACCTGATTGCCAGTGCAAACGGTCTTGTGATCAACCGCCAGGCTAACACTCAGAGAGGTCCAGAAAAATTAAGACCCATTCCGATGCTTATTATCTTTGGAACAAAACGGCTTATCGTTCTAATTTTGCACGGAAGCGTAGTACAGTGTTCTCTAAATAGATCTTTGTGAGTCCGCAGCACGTGGTCTCGCGGTCGCGTTCTCGCTTGCTGAGTTCGGGTTCGATTCCCGATGGGGTCAGGAATTTTCACCGGTCGTCCTTGTCCTCCTCATTTCATCATCATTCATGAATGTGGCGAGATTTGACTGAGCAAGGGTTGGGGATTTGTACGTGCGCTAATAACAGTGCAGTTGAGCGCCTCACAAACCAAACGTCATCATCATCATCATCATATCTCCTTACGAGCGTGTTCCAGCAGATGAGAGTGCAGCAATAAATGAAATATGACTGTTCTTTTAACAATGGAAGGCCGTATTGTAATGGTACTGGAAGTACAAAATCATGATGGTAGTACAATTCCGTAATGTGTACTGAACTGAGCCACCAACATGTACAGCCATTTATCGACTTTGGGATAAATTTGAACCCGACGATAATGTTCAGGATGTGCATAATGAAAGGTCTGGCCAACCAAAAACATCAACAAGTCTAGCTTCCAGCGCTGTTGTGTTGCAACATTTAACAGGCCACCTTAAAAATCGGCGAAGCATGGTGCACGTGAAAGGCGTACGACGAATTCTGAAGGCTGCAAAGTGGGAAGTGTACATTCGAAGTTCCTGCACGCTGTGAACGAGGACGATTCGGATCGAAGGATAGAGTGTTACGAATGGTTTGAAAGCATGCTTCTCGAGGATGAACGGTTTGCAGTGATGGTTATCTCATCCGACGAAGCGCAGTTGGAACTGAACGGTACTGTAAAGGGCTGCAACTGTGTGGACTGGGCTTCCATAAATCCTCCAGTTCATGTGGACCAGCGGGTCTTAATTTGTGGTGTGGTCTGCTATTGTGCTGTTTGGCTGGCCCATTCTTCTTCTAAGTTACTGTAACCGGTGAGGTGTATCTTCATATCCTGCAAAAGTCGATTTTATGTGCTATCCGAGACGTGTTTGGAAATGAAAGATTTTCTTTCAAAAATATGGCATTCCACCACAGAGATGTCAGAGCCTACTTGGCTGAAAGTGTACGAGGACGACGGAGAGGTTGAAGAGGGTCTCCATACTTGACACATCTTGACTTACACTATACCTATGAGGAACCTTGAGCAATGGACTTTGTCAACAGACCAGATACTCAGAACAAGCTACGAGACGTCCTATGCGGCTATCACACAGGCGACACTAACAGCCGTAGTTCGGTCCACAGTTCCGTGGCAACGACGTTGTTTGGTGGCTAACGAGGGCCACTTTGAACGCATGAAATACCTTCTCCTAATGCAATAATTGTAATGGTATACCATTTTGTTCCATTAATATTGACTATCAAAGAGTGTGTACATTTTTCTGGCATTATTTGTACATCTCTTTGTGGCGCCTTAGAATGTAAGGTTTCTTTCCTTACGCTGGTCCGAACTGTGTAGTTGAACCGCGCAATAAATGAACATTTTGTAGCCCATGTCTACACCAATCAATAGTCACACATAAGCATTTATTTAACAGAATATCTCTGTGTTAGGTGTGCGGCATGTACCTGTTATTTTCCGTGATATTACAATAAGTTTTCTTTTATCTCTTACGTTCACGAAAGATTACAAATATTTTTGGAATGAACAATTTTGATTTATTTGGTTTTTCAATTCAAGAAAATTTGTTGCAAGTAAATTGATCTGCACAGGTACCTAGCGTTAACGCGTCGTATGAGAAGTACAGTTTCTTGTTCGACGATGGTTTAGGTAAAACGTTAAGATTCGAGTCGCATGTTACTTCGAGAGACGATGCTCTATAGGACGCTTTTAGGGATGGCAGGATTATGGTATGCTTAAAACCGCGTTGGTTGCAGTGACTGTATGCAGTGACACTGTCAATGTTTCCGCTGCCCTATGGGCAGGCACTCTCTGCTTGGGACAGTGTGTACCTGACGGCGTGCCTGGACAACAAGGAGGAAGAACGGACAGTGGAGCGAGCAGCTTGTGATGGTCTAATACGGAAGCGTCGCCGAAAATTGAGAGTTGACCCTGTTTGTGTGCTGTCGCTGTACCACCAGCAGTGATAGTGTGGTGGCTCAAATCAGCACACCTGTGCCATTGGAGCCATTTATTTTTTAACAGTGCTTCTGCTGTGTCAGATTCACTGCGGATATCGCAGTAAAACGGAATAGCATCTGGTGCTCCCTAAAGAAGTGTTATATCATATGATTCAAACGAATTGCAAAATGATTTAGACAATTCTGCAAAAAGTGGTAATTGACCCTACATCATGAAAAGTGTGAGGTCATCCTCATGAGCATTAAGAAGAACCCGCCAAATTTGAGTTACACGGGAAATTACATATATCTAAAGTCTGTAAACTCAACTAAACACCTAGGGACTACAATTACGAATAACTTGGAAAGAATACATTGAAAATTTTGTGAGGAAGGCAAACCAAAGATTGCGATTTATTGGCAGAACACTTGGAAAATGTAACGCGTCTACTACAGAGATTGCTTATACTACGCTTGTCCGCCCTCTTCTGAAGTATTGCTATGCAGTATTGATTCGCATGAGACAGGATTGATGGAAAACATCGAAACAAGTTCAATGAAGGCAACTCCTTTTGCACTATCGCGTAATAGGGGAGAGAGTGCCATGGAAAGAATACACGAATTGGGCGGTGGCAGACTTTAAAACAAAAGCTATTTCCGCTGCGAAAGGTCCTTCTCATAAAATTTCAACCATCAACTCTCTCCTCATAAGGTGGAAATATATTTTTGGCGTCCACCGACATAGGGAGGGATCATAATCATAATAAAATAATAGAAATCAGGGCTCGCTCGGAAGGATTTAAGTATTCGTTTTTCCCGCGCGCTCTTCGACAGTAGAACATTAGAGAAGTAACTTAAAGGCTCTTCCATGTATTACACTAGACGCAGACAGCTGGGGCACACTAATTCCGCATGGGGGAGTATGGGGTGGCGGTAGGAAGGGCATCTGGCCACGTGTTTAGATGTCTGCGAGTCGTGTATCTGAGGCGGAACGTGGGGACCAGCCCGGTATTCACCTAAAGAGAAGTGGAAAACCGCCTAAAAGCCACATCCAGGTTGGCTGGCACACCGGCGGGCGGATTAAATCAGGGGCTGGCGTGCAGACCCAAGTCCAGGAAGCAGCGCATTAGCGCTCTCTGCTAACCTGGCGGGATAACCAACATCCATATCAGCAGTGCTCATCATTTAAGTGTCATAAACTGCAGTATACCTCGTGCATGATTATATGTCATAACTTGAATGTATAATGACGTTTGGCTAACTGTTTGGTGTGGACTACACCCCAATGATTCTGGTTTGAGAACCTACAGCTGGAGGGGCTGGGAAACAGCCGAGCGAGAATCGTCGTTTGCTGTAGGAAGGAAGAGGATGCCAGTATGCACTGATATGTCATGATGTGCAAAGAAGCAGCAGACGATGCGATGGGGGGATTTCTTTAATTTTACGAGGTCGCCCACAGCAAAAATGTCCAGATCCATACTCAGTTGGCTTCTATGTTGTTTCACTCACCAACTGCTGAAAGATAACAGGGAATTCCTCCACGACGTGGATGTCCTGATAATATGTGGAAGCAGTGGTCCTCTGACAAAGAAAATTTGTAATCAGACCCATCTGTTAGACATGACAGTACGTCAGCATTGGCGTATTTGGCGGTGGGCTGATATATCAATTCATATTGATAATAAGCCACCAATAAGGTCCAACCCTATAGGTTCTATGATGTCCAAGATGGGACAGTCTTGGAGGAGGAAAACAGAGCCTTGGCAGGCTTCTGGTCCGTAATCAAGTGAGAATGATGGCCGTGCAAGTAGTGAAGAGATTTTGTGACCCCACAGATATCTCTTTTTCCAACTGATTGTATCTGCGTAGCTGTAGCCACATTTAATGTCTTTGAAGCGAAAGCAATTGGACAATCTAATGAGCCCTTATGATGTTGACAGCACCGTACAGTACCTTGAGAGAAGGGTCTACGTCAAGAACGATAGATTTGTTGGAGTCGAAGTGTAACAAGACACTGGTCTCTTAATAGTGCGTTCTGATATTCAACAGACCAAGCAAAGTTCAGTGGAGCCACGATCTGTGTGGTGTTGAGTATGAATAGATTTATTTCTCGATTACCGTCGGCAATTCTATTCCATTTTTGGGGGCAGCTAAGTCTCTTATGGCATAGAAATGCAACTGAGATAGTGATTGCCTTGCGCAGAAGAATATATTCAAGGTACGCCATCTCCGTGTTAAAAAAGGGACACGTAACGACAACCATTTAATCTTCCCGCAGATAACACGGAAATATGCCTCTACATATTGAACATTTTCAGCCGGCGTACGACCAGAGACGACTATGTCATTCAAACAGTTAGCACAAGATAACACTTTTGAAGCAAGCTGCTCTAAGTATCTTCGAAATATTGCTGGAACTGATGCACTGTCGAATGGTAACCCCTGAAACTGAAACAGACGTCAATGAGTACTGATCAAAAAAGGTTTCTAGGATGCCTCATCCAAAAGGAGTGGCAGATATTCCTTCCAAAAGTGAATTTTTGAAAAATTAATGACCCTGAAAAGGTTTTTGCTCTGATTCTTCTAGGCAGGAAAAGGGAAAGGAATCAACAGAAGTAGCTTTGAAATCTGCACACAGCCTTAGCGAACGAGACGGTTTAGGAAGCTGTATGCCAGTGACACTGTCAATGTCACTGCAACCTATGCCAGATAGTGCCACACTTGGCATCTTGCTCATGCGGTCGCTTGCAAGTGCTTAGAAAGAAGCTACTAACATCTCTTACCAAATTATGTTTTTTCAGTCCGCCCCTCGTGGTCTCGCGGTAGCGTTCTCGCTTCCCGAGCACGGGGTCCCGGGTTCGATTCCCGTCGGGGTCAGGAATTTTTCCTGCCTCGAGATGACCGGGTGTTATTGTGTTTCTTCATCATTATCATTCATCCCCATTACGGTCGGAGGAAGGCAATAGCAAACCACCTCCACTAGGACCTTCCCTAGTAAGGCGGCGCGGTTCTCCCTACGCTCTGTAAAAGACGTATGGGACTCATCATCATCATCATCGATATCATTTCAGAACCGTACTAGTTCTATGGGAGGGCGCCGTGGTCTAGGGAGAGCGTCTTTGATTCATAATCAAAACGTCTTCGGTCTCGGGTTCGATCCCCGCCTCTGCCTATATTTTAACAAATAATCAGCATTGGCGGCCGAAGACTTCCGGCATAAGAAGTCAGCCTCATTCTGCCAACGGCTTAGTCAAAGAGGGCGGAGGAGCGGATAGAGGTTCAGGGCACTCTCTTCTCCTTGGGTTGGGAAATTGCCCCTAAAGGCGTAAGAATCAGCAATGATCAACGACATGAGCATGCAGAAGGCAATGGAAACCACTGCATTAAAGACACGTAACGTGTGGCCCGTAACTGAAGTCGTGTCATGATGATCTCTCCATTGCCAAAAGATTCCGGAATAGTCCCCCATTCGGATCTCCGGGAGGGGACTGCCAAGGGGGAGGTTACCATGAGAAAAAGATTGAATGATCAACGAAAGAATAATGTTCTACGAGTCGGGGCGTGGAATGTCAGAAGCTTGAACGTGGTAGGGAAACTTGAAAATCTGAAAGGGGAAATGCAAAGGTTCAATCTAGATATAGTAGGAGTCAGTGAAGTGAAGTGGAAGGAAGACAAGGATTTCTGGTCAGATGAGTATCGGGTAATATCAACAGCAGCAGAAAATGGTATAACAGGTGTAGGATTCGTTATGAATAGGAAGGTAGGGCAGTGGGTGTGTTACTGTGAACAGTTCAGTGACCGGGTTGTTCTAATCAGAATCGACAGCAGACCAACACCGACAACGATAGTTCAGGTATGCATGCCGACGTCTCAAGCTGAAGATGGACAGATAGAGAAAGTGTATGAGGATATTGAAAGGGTAAAGCAGTATGTAAAGGGGGACGAAAATCTAATAGTCATGGGCGACTGGAATGCAGTTGTAGGGGAAGGAGTAGAAGGAAAGGATACAGGAGAATATGGGCTTGGGACAAGGAATGAAAGAGGAGAAAGACTAATTGAGTTCTGTAACAAGTTTCACCTAGTAATAGCGAATACCCTGTTCAAGAATCACAAGAGGCGGAGGTATACTTGGAAAAGGCCGGGAGATACGGGAAGATTTCAATTAGATTACATCATGGTCAGACAGATATTCCGAAATCAGATACTGGATTGTAAGGCGTACCCAGTGGCAGATATAGACTCAGATCACAATATAGTTGTGATGAAGAGTAGGCTGAAGTTCAAGACATTACTCAGGAAGAATCAATACGCAAAGAAGTGGGATACGGAAGTACTAAGGTATGACGAGATACGTTTGAAGTTCTCTAACGCTATAGATACAGCAATAAGGAATAGCGCAGTAGGCAGTACAGTTGAAGAGGAATGGACATCTCTAAAAAGGACCATCACAGAAGTTGGGAAGGAAAACATAGGTACAAAGAAGGTAGCTGCGAAGAAACCTTGGGTAACAGAAGAAATTCTTCAGTTGATTGGTGAAAGGAGGAAGTACAAACATGTTCCGGAAAAATCAGGAATACAGAAAGACAAGTCGCTGAGGAAAGAAATAAATAGGAAGTGCAGGGAAGCTCAGACGAAATGGCTGCACGAAAAATGTAAAGACATCGAAAAAGATATGATTGTCGGAAGAACAGACTCAGCATACAGGAAAGTCAAAACAACCTTTGGTGACATTAAAAGCAACGGTGGCAACATTAAGAGTGCAACGGGAATTCCACTGTTAAATGCAGAGGAGAGAGCAGATAGGTGGAAAGAATACATTGAAAGCCTCTATGAGGGTGAAGATTTGTCTGATGTGATAGAAGAAGAGACAGGAGTCAATTTAGAAGAGGTAGGGGATCCAGTATTAGAATCGGAATTTAAAAGAGCTTTGGAGGACTTACGGTCAAATAAGGCACAAGGGATAGATAACATTCCATCAGAATTTCTAAAATCATTGGGGGAAGTGGCAACAAAACGACTATTCACGTTGGTGTGTAGAATATATGAGTCTGGCGACGTACCATCTGACTTTCGGAAAAGCATCATCCACACAATTCCGAAGACGGCAAGAGCTGACAAGTGCGAGAATTATCGCACAATCAGCTTAACAGCTCATGCATCGAAGCTGCTTACAAGAATAATATACAGAAGAATGGAAAAGAAAATTGAGAATGCGTTAGGTGACGATCAGTTTGGCTTTAGGAAAAGTAAAGGGACGAGAGAGGCAATTTTGACGTTACGGCTAATAATGGAAGCAAGGCTAAAGAAAAATCAAGAGACTTTCATAGGATCTGTCGACCTGGAAAAAGCGTTCGACAATATAAAATGGTGCAAGCTGTTCGAGATTCTGCAAAACGTAGGGGTAAGCTATAGGGAGAGACGGGTCATATACAATATGTACAACAACCAAGAGGGAATAATAAGATGGTTGGTTGTTTTTGGGGAAGGAGACCAGACAGCGAGGTCATCGGTCTCATCGGATTAGGGAAGGACGGGGAAGGAAGTCGGCCGTGCCCTTTGAAAGGAACCATCCCGGCATTTGCCTGGAGCGATTTAGGGAAATCACGGAAAACCTAAATCAGGATGGCGGGACGCGGGATTTAACCGTCGTCCTCCAGAATGCGAGTCCAGTGTCAAACCACTGCGTCACCTCGCTCGGTGGAATAATAAGAGAAGAATTAAATGATCTGCTGAACGGAATGAACAGTCTAATGAGTACACAGTATGGTTTGAGAGTAAATCGGAGAAAGACGAAGGTAATGAGAAGTAGTAGAAATGAGAACAGCGAGAATCTTAACATCAGGATTGATGGTCACGAAGTCAATGAAGTTAAGGAATTCTGCTACCTAGGCAGTAAAATAACCAATGACGGACGGAGCAAGGAGGACATCAAAAGCAGACTCGCTATGGCACAAAAAGGCATTTCTGGCCAAGAGAAGTCTACTAATATCAAATACCGGCCTTAATTTGAGGAAGAAATTTCTGAGGGTGTATGTTTGGAGTACAGCATTGCATAGTAGTGAAACGTGGACTGTGGGAAAACCGGAACAGAAGAGAATCGAAGCATTTGAGATGTGGTGCTATAGACGAATGTTGAAAATTAGGTGGACTGATAAGGTAAGGAATGAGGAGGTTCTACGCAGAATCGGGGAGGAAAGGAATATGTGGAAAACACTAATAAGGAGAAGGGACAGGATGATAGGACATCTGCTAAGACATGAGGGAATGACTTCCATGGTACTAGAGGGAGCTGTAGAGGGCAAAAACTGTAGAGGAAGACAGAGATTGGAATACGTCAAGCAAATAATTGAGGACGTAGGTTGGAAGTGCTACTGTGAGATGAAGAGGTTAGCACAGGAAAGGAATTCGTGGCTGGCCGCATCAAACCAGTCAGTAGACTGATGACCAAAAAAAAAAAAAAAAATTTTTTTAGCTGTCAGACATGTTTAAACAAGTAGCACAGTAGCGGTTTATTGAAAAACGAAGCGAAAGCGCAGAAAGAGAGGATCTGTCAAACATAAAGAATACTAACCCCCGAAAAGTAAACCATTATGCAGACCATGGGTATCAATGATGACAGTAGTGAATACCAAAACTGGAGCTTTCTGGCTGGATAGCTACCTAATAGTCCTTTACGACATTCACACTTGCTGAATATGTGCTCAGGACCTACCTAATTGCTGGGTGTTTGACAATATTGTAATTCCCGAACAGTTCTCCTGCTGCTTCAGCCAATTTTATTATTTTCAGCACACTTTGCACTTGATTCACACTTAAATGTTCTTAAAGGTCCAGGTTTCTGCGAACGTTGCGCGGGGTAGCCGAGCGGTCTTGGGTGAATTGTCACGGTTAGCGCGGCTTCCCCCGTCGGAGGTTCGAGTCCTTCCTCGGGCATGGGTGTGTATGTATTGTCCTTAGCGTAAGTTACTTTAAGCTAAATTAAGTAGTGGGTAAGCCTAGGTGCGGATGACCTCAGCATTTTTGGTCCATAGGAACTAACCACAACTTTCTAATTTCTGCTATCTGTGTAGCAGTAGTTTTCCTATTGATAACTTACTCCATACTTTTAATAAGGTAACAATATTCTGTGCTGCATATGTGTACACACACTAGCCACTGCTGTCAGTCAAATTTTTAGAAGTCTGCACTCCCCTTCGCTGCATTACTCGTACTGTTATATTTTCTTGTTTCGTAAGTTTAATTCAATATCTCTTGTGTTATCCAAGAATCTCTATTGAGTCTTATATCTTTAAGAATTTTTAACATTGTGGAGCCCCGTCAGGAACTGTGATAATTAAACATACAGGGTGAAAAATATTTAAACTGACAAGCCCTGGGAGATTTAGGGGACCTCAAAACAAATATTTTTCCCTAATGTCATTTTTTCCTATGAGGATTATTTAAACCGTTGGAGACCGTATTAGGGTCTTCAGTTTTTAGAGGCCGTATTACGATCATCAGTTATTAGAGGGCGTATTACGCTCTTCAGTTGTAGGCAACTGCTGTCCACCAGTGCATCAGTGCATTGTCTCTGTTTACTAACAGAGCGATACACCTAGAGTGAGTACACTGATATGGTTGGTGCCTACTACGTAGCGCACCACAACGGACGAGCTGCACAGCTGGTTTATCAACATTATCCTAATCTCCGTATCCCGCATCATACGACCTTTGCTGCTGTGTACCAACGTCTGCGTGAGACCGGGTCATTTAGCAGTTTACCTGGACAGAGACGCCGTCGCACGGTAAAACGCTGACATTTAAGGAAACTGTCTCGCAGCATGTGGAGCGGGATCCTTCAATCAGCACTCGTGCAATTGCACGTGACATGGGGATGAATCAGACGAATGTAAGAACAGTCCTTCCAGAGCAATTGTTACGTCCATTTCAGTTACAGCGTGTCCACAACCTGGAACCAGTTGATTATCCACCCAGAGCCCAGTTTTCGCAATGGTACCTGCAAAAGTGTGAAATGCATCGAACATTTCCATCCTCTGTGTTGTTTACCGATGAAGCAACGTTCGGGCGTGATGGAGTCTTTAACATGCACAATTCGCAAGTTTGGAGTGAGAATAACCCAGATGCCATAGTTACTAGCGCTCATCAAGTGCGGTTCTTCGTTAATGTGTGGGTCGGTGTTGTTCGGGACTGTTTCATTGGGCCGTATCTGCTACCTAGGCCATTAAATGGCAGGCACTATTACAATTTTCTCGCCAGAGCATTGCCAGACTTGCTGGAAGGCGTCCCGCTCCCTACAAGACAACGGATGTTGTTCCAACATGACGGGGATCTGGCACATTTTAGTCGTCGTGTGCGTCGATTCCTGCGCCGACGGTTCCCAGAAAAGTGGATTGGCAGAGGTGGTCCAGTACCATGGCCTGCTCCATCCCCAGATATGTCCCCTCTCGACTTTTTTGTGTGCGGAGAGATGCGCAACCTTGTTTAGGCAACTCCTGTTGCATCAGAAGAGGATCTGGTTGCCCAGATAGTAGCATCAGCAGAAACAATTCAGGACACTCCTGGGGTTTTTGCCCGTGTCAGACAGAACATGATCCGACCGTCTAACCTTTGTTTACGTGTCAATGGAGGCATTTTTGAAAATCTACTGTAATTGAAATTGGTTTGTGTTAATGTGTTGTGTCTTGGTCATAAAGAAATGGAAAAGTGTTTGTTGGTTTAAGTAATTTGCCGCCAGAGAAATCTTCCTCTACCGGTTTAAATACTCCTCATAGGAGAAAATGACATTAGGGAAAAATATTTGTTTTGATGTCCCCTACAACCTCCCAGAGTTTGCCGGTTTAAATACTTTTCACCCTGTATAACACGTCAACCTCAGTTGCAAATAGAAACCAATCTTTACCTAGGTTTCAACCAAAATAATTTGGCTTTCTTCAGAAGCTATTGGCAATAAACTATTGCATGCCAAAGTTTGGCCATGTCAGGTATAAAAATATAGCACCGTACTACCCAGCCATAAATCTACATTACTTAGCTCAAGAGAAACCGGGCCCCACTGTGCAGATGAGGTCGGTAGGCCGCGAGAGCTGAGTCGGAACTAATCGCAGCGAGCAGCTATGTACCGAGTATCGCTGATGGTCATGCGCATGCGCGCGTAAAAATATGGATGCTTAACAGTATCTACCTTTATGTTCGGAATTGGATTAATATAATCATTCAAACTGTCAATGGCGTAATATGTAACCGAACTTACTTCAGAGGAGGACGAGAACCCTATAAACGGATTCGGAGCCCGTAAGAAAGACTAGCTATTACTGGGCAAAATTATATCGCAATTTTGTATACATTAGTTTTCGACTAAAGAAAGTGGAGCCAGACGTCGGCGACTGCAAAGGCAACGTAACCTCAGGGTCGGTGAAGCAAAGGTTGAAAACCTTCGAAAAAGTTCCTATTTCTCAATTGCAGATGGTCATTAAGTAGGTTTTCTTTATCAAGCAACGGGTGTTTAAAGATTTGCAACTCCTCTAGGATGTCAAGCCTAGTGCCTTTAACCTCGTAATTTAATAGCTATGTGTTATTTGGTGGACTTGGAGCATGGGTCAATTGAACTAGGTGCTCGGCAAAAGTCGCGCCACGCCTGCCATCACTACTTTTCGTGGGTATCTGTTCTTTATATCTAGCTGAGAGGCCTCTCCCTGTCTGGTCGATGTAATAACTTAGGCAATCACTACAGGTGATTTTGACATCCCAGAACGAGATAATTTGTCATTAGTATTCTTTGACGAGTGTACCAAGTTTTTTTATGCTGTATTTCGTAGAATATGCAATCTTAAAGCCGTGGCTCTTTAAGAGTCGCCCTATTTTATAAGATACTTTGCCGATGATGGGAATGGAAATTCAGCTACTGGAGTTATCCTCTGTCGCGACACCTAGTGTACAAAAGGTCGCAGTTTTTTTACCTGTTTGCTTGTTATAGAGTTGTCTCATATTTTCTGGTCTATATCCATTATTATAGGCTATAACTTCCAGGGTTTGTAACTCGTTCTCCATTGCGTTTGCTGAAAGAGGAATGGCGAGCGCTCGGTGTATACAAGAATGGACGGCCATTTTGTGGGCTTGGGGGGTTTGTAGAGTCGGCTGGGATGATATTATCGGAAAAGCTACTTTTCCGAAAAATGTTGAAACGTCCCCTTTGAACAATTTATACACGACTGTGCTTAAACTGACACACAATATTTTGTTAGCGCAACGCAATCTGACTTTCAAAATTCCCTACAAAAGAATGGCCCTGACTAACATTAAACTATACCTTTCACAAATCACTTACCTCACAAAAATCTTCGCTGCTCAAGCTACTGCAATACAGCGAGCACCATTACTGCCAGCTAAATAAAAGATTCAAACTACTAAAGGCACTAACTACTGATAGGGATAGTTAGCAAATGAAAGATATTAATAGAGAACAAACAATGTATTTACCTTAATATCATCACAAGTCATAATATATATATATCAGTTCATGACAAATTGCAAACCTCCGCCATCTCTCTCCCCACATCCACCACTGCTGGCGGCTCACCTCCAACTGCGCAACGCTACGCGCTGTTCACAGCCAGCTGCCTAACACTACAATGGCGAGTATTACAACAATGCAAAGCAGACACAGACTGCACACAGCACAGCCAGTGATTTTCATATTGAGGTGGCGTTACCAAAAAAAAACCTAAACAGCCTACTTACAATGTTAATCAACCGTATCTGTGTCTTATTATTATACTATCAGAATTCTTTCAGTACCAACATTCCTCTTTCACGAAACAAGCTTACTTTCTTGTTTTTCAAACCCAGTGTTAGTACGCGAGCAGACTTATACCAGGCAGATTCCTCGTTCGGTTCGTGTTCTCTTTCTGTTTCTCCTTTTCTGGCCATGGAATTCCATTCCACCATCACAATTAAGTCTTCATGTTCCATAAGTATGTGAATAAATCGTCTCATAGCAGAGTCGTTCAACTTTTCCACCATCGCCGAAGCTAGTAGGCCTATCAACTTGTGGTTGGTGTTGGCCTCTTCTGTATCGTGACTATGATAGTGCTTTCACTGTGTTGATCATAGTACCTATCCCACATCCCGGTTTTTTATTCATCATTAAACCTACTCCTGCCAAACATCTATTTGGCTTTGTGTTGATAGTCAAGCACGCACCGGAGAAGGAGCGTGTACTTCTTGCCACCGTAAATCACGAATTCCCACTGCATCTATATTCAGCAATTATAGCTCTCTTCTTGAAGTCCCTAATCCGATTAAGGGGTCTAACGATTTGCTCTCAGCCCCGCAGAATGCGACACAGAGGACTATTTTACCTCAAGAATATTTTTCACAGGATGCTGCGATCATCACTACACTGTAAGTACAGGAAATATATCGATTATGAGAAGTCACCCGCCTGCTGTATATGGCCCTGTCAAAGGATGTAGGGAGCAGACACAATTTCAGGGCACTCTATTGCGTCTGCCCCTAAAAGACCGAAGAATCTGCAATCATCAACGGCTAGAGGATGCAGAATGCAATGTAAACCGTGCATTAAAGACACATGATGTGTACATACAGAGCATGTTGCCTGTAAGTAACACCGAGTCATCATGATCTCTCCATTGGCAAAAGATTTCACACTAGTCGCTTCGGACCGTGAGGGGACTGCCAATCGGGAGGTAACCATGAGAAAAATGAGAAAAAGACTGACTAACCAATAAAGGAAATAACGTTCTACTAGTTGGGGCGTGGAATGTCAGAAGTTTTAAAGTGGTAGGAAACCTACAAAATCTGAAAAGGGAAATGCTAAAGGTCAGTCTAGATATAGTAGCGTAAGTGAAGTGAAATGGGAAGAAGATAAAGACTTCTCGTCAGATTAGTATAGGATAATATAAATAGCAGCATAAAATGTTGAAGCGGGAGTTGGATTCGTTATGATTAGGAAGGTAAAGCAGAGAGTGAGTTACTGTGAATAGTTCAGTGATATGGTTGTTCTCCTCAGAATCAGCAACAAACCAACAATAACAGCAATAGTTCTGATATACAAGGCAGTTTCGCAAGAAGGAGCTATAGAGATAGAAAACGTATATGAGGATATTAAACCGATAATTCTGGCACGTAAAGGGCGACAAAATCATAATATGGGATGGAGGAACTAGAAGAAGGTAGCTGGGGAAGTAGCAGAAGAAAGGGTTAGGAATAACATGGACTTGGCAGAAGGAATGAGAAAGGAAAAAGACTAATTGAGTTCTGCAGTAACTTTAGCTAGTAACAACGCATACTTTGTTCAAGAATCAAAAGAGGAGAAAGTATTGGAATTGAACAGTAGGTACGGGAAGATACCAGTTAGTTTTCATCATGGTCAGGATGAGTCCGAAATGAGATTCTAGATTGTAAGGCTAATCCGGAAGCAAACAGGAAATCACAATTTAGTAATGATGAAGAGTAGGCTGAGAGACCAGTCAGCTAGAATCAGTGCGGCAAGAAGTGCGATACGGAAATGGTAACAAATGAAAAGGTACGTTTGAAGTTCTGCGAGGCTATAGAAACTGCGATAATCAAAAAGCTCAGTAAGCAGTTTAGTTGTAGAGGAACAGACATCCGTAAAAAGGCAATCACAGAAGCTGGAACGAGAAACAGAGGTATAAGCAAGGGTAGCTGCGAAGAAACCTTGGCTAACACAAGAGAAACTTTAGTAGATCAACAGAGCAAAGAAGTACAGAAATGTTAAGGAAAATTCAGAAATGGAGAAATACAACTCCTTTGCGAATGAAACAATAATGAAGTGCAGGGGAGACAGGGGAGATTAGAAGCAACTGCTGCAAATAAAATGTGAACAATTCGAAAAAGCAATGTTCGACGAAGCAATCACTCAACATATAGAAAAGTCAACATAACCATCGACATGATTCAAATGGCTCTGAGCACTATGGGACAACATCTGAGGTCATCAGTCCCCTAGATTTAGAACTACTTAAACCTAACTAACCTAAGGACATCACACACATCCATGCCCGAGGCAGGATTCGAGCCTGCGTCCGTAGCAGCATTTATGGACTGAAGCACCTAGAACCTCTCGGCCACAGCGGCCGGCACACAACCATCGACTAAATTAAATGTAAGGGCGGTAACATTAAGAGTGCAACGGAAATTCGAATGTTAAGTGCAGAGGAGAGAGCGGATAGGTGGCAAAAGTACACTGAAGGCCTCTATGAGGGAGAGGACTTACTGATGACGTGACAGAAAAAGAAACAGGAGATGACAGGGAAGAGGTAGGTGTCCAACTTTAGAATCAGAATTTAAATGTGCTTTGGAACACTTAAGACCAATTAAGGCAGAAGGGATGGACAACATTCTATGGGAATTTCTAAAATCGCGGGGGAAAGTGGCAACAAAATTACGGAGCTTGCAAGGGCCGAAAAGCGTGAGAATTATCTCACAATTAGCTGAACATTCCACGTATCGAATTTTCTGAGAAAAATAATACACAGGAGGAAGGTAAACAAAGTTGAGGATCTGTTAGGTGACGACCAGTTTGGCATCAGTAAAGGTAATACAGAGAGACATTTCTGACGTTGCGGTCGGTAACGGTAGCAAAACAGAAGAAAAGCCAAAACACTTTGATTAGGTTCGTCGACCGGGACAAAGCGTTCGACAGTGTCAAATAGTGCAAGATTTCAGAAATTCTGAGAAAAATTGGAATAAGCTAGAGAGGGAATATTTGTATTATATGCGGGAACCAAGAGAGAACAATAAGAGAGGGCGACCAAATGAAGTGCATGGGCTGAAAAGGTGCACGACAGGGAAGTGGTCTTTCGAACCTACTGTTCAATGTAAAGGAAGGCTCAAGAGCGGGATTAAAATTCAGAGAAATGGAATATTAATAATAAGATTCACTGATGATATTCAGTGAAAGAGAAGAAGAGTTATAAGACGTGTTGAAGGGAATGAACGGTCTAATGGGTATGGAATATGGGGTGAGATTAAATCGAAGGAGGACGAAAGTAATGAGAAAGAGCAGAAATGAGAATAGCGAGGAATTTAACGTCGGAATTGGTGATCACGAAGTTGATGAAGTTATGGAATTCTGCTGCCTAGGCAATACAATATCCCATGTTGGACGGAGCAAGGAGGACATAAAAAGTAAATTAGCACTGACAAAAAGACCATTCCTGGCCAAGAGAAGTCTACCAGTATAAACATAGCCGCTAATTTGAGGAAGGAAGTTCTGGGAATGTTTATTTGGAGGACAGCATTGTATGGTCATGGGACAGAGACTGTTGGAGAACCAGAACAGAAGAGGATCGAAGCATCTGACATGTGGTGCTACAGAAGAATGTTGAAAATCAGGTGGAGCGGGGAATGAGGAGATTATCCGCAGAAGCGGCGAGGAAAGAAATACACGGAAAACGGTGAAAGCGCGAAGGAACAGGATGATAGTACACCTGTTATGTCATCAGGGAATAACTCTCATAATACTATGGGGAGCCGTAGAGGGTAAAAACTGTAGAGGAAGACAGATACTGGAATACAACCAGCAAATAATTGAGGACGTAAGTTGAAATCGCTGTTATGAGATAAATAGATTGGCATAGGAGAGGAATTCGTGGCGGGCCGTCTCAAACCATCAGAAGAATTAAAAAAAAGAAAACGAAGTGGTTGATTCTGCTACTAAAGGTTACCTAAGGTTAGTTTGGCCTCTCTGCGGTTACGCATCAAATGTGGTTGCACCTATCTGCATTGTTGAGGCACACAAGACACCATCGTGTCACCATCGTCGTTGTGAAAAAAACAGCATTTGAAATTCATATCCATTCCTTTTTCTTAAATTTAGTGGTGTTGTAAATGTCAGGCGTGTAACAAGGCTGAAATTACACACGTTTGATGAACGATCGTCATATTGCGTGCTTCATTCGGTCTGTGTTCTGCTCACTCTGCACTTTCTCATGCTATTTCCAGTGCAGTTTGCGAGAATGTCGTTCTCTGCCTTGGACGTAAGTCCACGAATTTATTGTAACACGAAGTACTAGACTTTCGTTGATCATTTCAGATTTCTGTCACGGTTATGGCTCGACGCACTTCAACTACGGAGCATACAGCAGTAATATCAGAGAGACATTGGGAATGTATTAGCGGCAGAGTAAGGCACGGTAAGCGGATTAGCTTCATGCCCGTGCACAGTAGTCTGAGGGTCTGGAGGGCGTCCTCCGTCGCCCCCCCCCCCCACTCCCCCCACTTCCCATCGTCACCCCCATCGTGGTGTTTCCCCCTCCAGGTCGCCCTGATGGCGCTCAGATCCTGCTGACTCGCGGAGCGGGCTTCCGGATTAGGACCGTTCTCACCACACAGTGCCAGTCCCCTGAATCTGAGTACCTGCCGCCTCCACCCCCCTTACCGATTAAACCCGCCTCACATGTCCCTGAGATCAATATCTGTGGGAAACTTTCAGCGACGCAGCGTGGAATGCAACACAGTGATGCATTCCTGTGGTTTCTCTCTCATTCGCAAGGTACAAGTTAGAAACTCAACTGATTCTCCTAATCACTTCTGGCAAGTACCGTAAATAAGAGTAAGGCCGACGAGTCTCCCGATTCTTTCTCGAACCAGTTTCGAGCTCCGTCTTTAATATCTTATTTGTGACTTTTCAGGCTTTCCCGACGGATGTGTTGCAAATACACTTCTCGGGTTTTCCGCCGGGTCTTATTGTGTAAATCTCACAGTATTTCATCGATGTAAGTTCTCGACATCTTCAGGTGATGGTACTTGCTGCTACCACTGCTGCAAGGTACGACTGAAGCAGTGACATCAGTAACTATCACAACCTGAAGATGTCGAGCAATTCCATCGATGAAATATTGCGTGATTTACACAATACGATTCGGCGGCAAAACCCTAGAAGAACATCTGCGATTTCTTATGTGTTTGCATGTGCATACGTGCAGCACTAGAATACATACAAGTCTCCCTGCAACAGTGTTGTAGCACACCGCTGAAGAAGGTAAAAAACACCACAGTGTCAAATGGTTCAAATGGCTCTGAGCACTATGCGACTTAACTTCTGAGGTCATCAGTCGCCGAGAACTTAGAACTAATTAAACCTAACTAATCTAAGGACATCACACACATTCATGCCCGGGGCAGGATTCGAACCTGCGACCGTAGCGGTCGCTCGGCTCCAGACCGTAGCGCCTAGAACTGCTAGGCCACTCCGGCCGGCACCACAGTGTCCACATTGGTAAATTTACCATCCATGCGACGCAATACTTCGTATCAAGTTTGTTTTTGATATTCTGATGGTGGACGGTACTCGAAACGCAGCAATAAAAATTTTACAACAAGAGTCTTGAACATTCCTGAGAGATTAAAACTGTGTATCGGACCGGAATTCGAACCTGAGAATTTGCCTGTCACAGGGAAGCGATCTAACGACTGAGATACACAAGCACGAATCACGACCCGTCCTCAAACCCTCATGTTAGTCAGTGAAGCTTACGAGCGTGTCTACCTATGAATTGTTTTTTGTATGTATGTAAAAATTTGATATATCGATGAATACTCACAGATTTCATGAGCAAATACTTGTCCAATAAAGGAGGCGCAGCCGTCAATTTTTTTAGAGATGAGTTGCAAGCAGCCTAGGTGTTCGTATTGGTCCTTCTCGCCCCAGCGTCAGAATGTAATGATCGTGAACTGTAGTTATTAACCAATTTTAATGTAAGGAACTGATTTTGAGTTACCAACGGGTTGCATCTTTATTCACCCACTAGATCGCAGGTTTATATCGGTATTTATTTTGTTAGAAGTCCTATTTTTCAGATTTTTTCGCGGGATAGGCGAAACACTTCGATGTGGTACCGATCCGCCATTTGTGTGATTTTGTTACTAATTTTCAGTGTCCATTTTTGCTTATAGTACGATCAGAGCCTACAGCCGTTCATGGAAGAAGTTAGAGATTTTTTAATCAATCATACGGCATAGAGCGGTTATCAAATTGCGAAATGCAATCCACATTTTCTAAAATTCCATCGGTCAACGACCTTTGTTCCGCCGGTAGCAATACCTATCTGAGACTCCTATAGACTTCATTCTGGTAAAGTTTTTTTGAAATATTTCAGAGAGCGGAGGTGGAAGCCAGCTCCTAAGTTGTGACGCAGAGCTTGAGTCTTATTTGTGTGTACGTATTACATCGCATCGGAAAAGTTCCCAGAATCCTCCACCATTCCCCTTCTGTTAAGGTTTTGTGGCATTCGATGGTAAAGTGGCTGGAATTATAATCACAGAAAATTCCTAAAATTACCCTTGAAATATCGGTAACAGGAATCTGTAATCACAGTTTCATGGTAATTAAAACAGATGTGCTGCAAATAAAGCCGGCCGGGGTGGCCGACCGGTTCTAGGCACTACAGTCTGGAACCACGCCACTGCTACGGTCGCAGGTTCGAACCCTGCCTCTGGCATGGATGTGTGTGATGTACTTAGGTTATTTAGGTTTAAGTAGCTCTACGTTCTAGGTGACTGATGACCTCAGAAGTTAAGTCCCACAGTGCTAAGAGCCATTTTTTGAGCTACACAATCTTGAACATGGCTGTTATCAGCGGCTGTGTAAGTTCTCTAATAATAAAGTACACAGCCAAACACTCGCAAGGATTTATTTATTTCAGCAAATGTATGGCTGTATACTTCATTATTTTGAAAATTATATGAGCTACCATACGGATTTTATCTTCTGAGTAAATTAAGTAAATATTCCTGATTCCTAAATTTTGCTGAAGAGAAGTATCTTATTTACTCAAACACTACAACACATACTTTAATCACAGAGAAAGTAAGCCAAAAATCTCAAGTCACTGATCCTAAACATAATTGCACAAGAATTGCCTTGTCTGAGGGATTCATTTATAGTCCTCATTACACCGATAGAAACGGGCACTATATTGAATTCATTTCTCTCCTTTCGCTCTCTAGGAGAAGGCAGTCAACGTCCTCATCGTTAGAACATTGATCATCTGAGTCACACGGGAAACGCTACCTTCTGAGTAACATCAAGACCCTTCACAAAGCAGTTTTTCTTAGAAGAGATACATTTAAAAGTTTTCCCAGTCCATGCTGCTTTAGGCTGAGTTACACGTTCTTATCCTAGTAACTATACCCTTGCCCCTTGCTGCACGCTTCCTCCCAATACCCCCAGTCCTAGAGCTTGAACGATTCCTTTCCTTCCTTTCTGCGTCCAAAAGCCTTATTCTCGTGTGGTTACCTAATTACTAGAGATTATGTATCACGTCTGGTGCTGCCTGTTAAGGCAGTAGTGGCGTGTACTTCCTGATAACTGTGGGTCTAATGACAGGTGAACTGCTGGACTCACTGTGAGAAAAGTTTGAGTTAGTGTTGTCCTTCGCTGTTTTATGGAGGATTCCTTACTCTTGATATGGAGTGTCGCGCCAAAGATTTACTACAGACAGGATATGAAACAGCAGTCCTCTGAAAATCAAGTACAGCATTCCGCTCCTTTGCTACCCGGTTACTAGTCACTGCGAAAAGGCAAACTGGCTGAAGCTTTCTCATTACTCGATTAGACTCACAGTAACCACTTTTCTGTTGGCGACAGAAAATGTGTAATTATTGGAAACATAAAAGGAACATCCAGTGGATCTACATTATTGGTCGAGTATTGTAATTCCAGGTTCAGTGTATCTATTAATAACATGCATGTTGCGCATATATGTGTAGTCTCGATTTAGAAGTAACAAGACTGCCTTCCCCTAAATACGCTTTGCAATATCAATGAATTGATCAAATATTGTCAAGAAGAGGCCCACAGATTCAGCCAAATTTCCAGCGGGGAGCAGATGAATAAGGAAGAGTACCACGGAGTATCTCTTGCTGCCATGTCTCTTGTGAATATACATATATCAAAAAAAAGTTTTGCGTCACCTTGGTTCCGAGAGTTCCGCAACCTGTACAGAAAATTTGAATACAGATCAACACAAACATCATTTCACCCTTTTTATTGCTCATGAAAATCACACATTGCATCTTGTACCACCATACAGCGACAATATCAGAGGAGGTGGTCCTTACTGCTGTACACACCGGTACCTCTAATACCCAGTAACACGTCCTCTTGCACTGATGCATGCATGTATTGGTCGTGGCGTACTATCCACAAGTTCATCAAGCATGTTGTCCAGATTGTCCCACTCCTCAACGGCAATTCGGCGTCGATCCCTCAGAGTGGTTGGTGGGTCACGTCGTCCATAAATAGCCCTTTTCCATCTATCCCAGTCATGTTCGATAGGGTTCACGTCTGGAGAAAATGCTGGCCACTCTAGTCGAGCAAAGTCGTTATCTTGAAGGAAATCATTCACAAAATAGGCACGATGGGGGCGGTAATTGTCGTCCATGAAGATAAATGCCTCGCTAATATGCTGCCGATATGGTTTCACTATCGGCCGGAGGATATCATTCATGTATCGTACAGCCGTTATGGCGCCTTCCAAGACCATCAGTGGCATACGTCCGCCACACATCATGCCACCCCAAAACAGCAGGGAACCTTGCTGCACTCGCTGGACAGTGTGTCTAAGGCGTTTAGCCTGACCAGGTTACCTCCAAATACGTCTCTGACGATTGTCTGGTTGAAGGCATATGCGACACTTATTCGGTGAGGAGAACGATATGCCAATCGTGAGCGGTCCATTCGGCATGTTGTTGGGTCCATGGACGTCGGGAGTGAAGTTGCGCATCATGCAGCCTATTGCGCACAGTTTGAGTCGTAGCAAGACGTCGTGTGTCTGCACGAAAAGCATTATTCAACATGGTGGCGTTTCTGTCAGGGTTCCTCCGAGCCATAATCCGTAGGTAGCGGTCATCCACAGCAGTAGCAGCCCTTGGACGGGGTGAGTTAGGCGTGTCATCGACTGTTTCTGTCTCTCTGTACCTCATGCCCGAACAACATCGCTTTGGTTCACTCCGAAACGCCTAGACACTTCCCCTGTTGAGAGCTCTTCCGGGCACAAAGTAACAATGCTGACGCGATTGAACCGCGGTATTGACCGTCTAGGCATGGATAAACGACAGACGAGCCGTGTACCTCCTTCTTGGAGGAATGACTGGAACTGACCAGCTGTCGGACCCCCTCCGTCTAGCAGGCGCTGCTCATGCATGGTTGTCTGCATCTTTGGTTGGGTTTAGTGGCATTTCCTAACAGTCAAAGGGACTGTGTCTGTGATACAATATCCACAATCAGCATCTATCTTCAGTAAGTTCTGGGAACCGGGTGTGCAAAACATTTTTGATGTGTGTATGAGAACTCATGGAACATACTGTCCAGCTGCTAACATGCATGTAATGGCAGTGAGGTAGCTCCAAGTTAAGCAGAAGAAATTTATAGGTATTTTAATTTTTACCCTTAGAGTGCTATAACTGTCGTAGCCTTATGCTGTACTTTTGAATGTCCTATCTTTTCCACTATAATAATTTTAATGACATCATAATTAATTTTCTTGAGTTTAATTTTCACGATGAAGAAAATGGATCCACATTTACTCTTGTCAATCCTTGTATTCGAGCCACTGACAGGTTTTATGGATTCCTAATAATAAGAAACAGCGTCTTTCGCTTCCAGGCAGTCTTTCGTGTTACTTCGCAGAATGAATTAATCAAAATTGTTCTTTGTAGCTAAGTAGAAGTCGTCTGAAAGAAAACTCCGATTGCTAGACCGTCAAAACCTTTCTCTGTATTCAAGCAGTGGTGAAAGAACTTTTCGGGTTCATGTGTGTGATTTCACGTAGTATTTCAATGCGGCCTTTGAAGCTCTTTTAATGCTGCTTTGTATACCGCAGACATCTATTACACTGCTCTGTGCGTGAGAGAACTAAGTACTCTCGTCCGCCAAGAAATCAGAGCAGTGACACGCTATTGCAGTCAGCTCACTAATAACATCTGTGCAACTATCTTGGCCAACCACCAGCAAGCTGCACCAACGAACTTACGCGAAAAAGCAGTGGATGAAATAATGTGCAGTGATGAAATACGTATAACTCAGCCTAATACAGTTCACATTAGCACAGGATAGTCCTTCACCTATGCAAATAAATTTACGCTGTTTTGAAATTTCCTGACAGATGAAGAACATCTACTATCCCGGGATTCAAATTCGTATGTAAAGAATTGTGATACGATGTTTTTCTCGACTTAGTCCTCAGCATATGCATCGACATATTCGCTTGACAGGAACTTTTTAGCCTTCTCCATTAAACCTCTCATCGAAGTAGGTTCCTCGAAATGTCAGTTGTGCCTTCTTCATCTCGGAGCAGCATTTCACCCAATGTTTTATATGTAACTAGTGTTTATGTGAAACATCTTCTCATAGATCTCAATAGGTCTATGCTATGCGCTCGTTTGAGAGACAGGGAAGTGAAACCTTAGTTGAATCACTTCATTGTGTCAAATCAACATTTCCTCAGGTACACCTTTCAGAATGACAGATGATCTGGCGATTCTAGGTGGCGGGGCATCGTTTACCATTAATACTCCAAAGCATTTCCTGAAACATCGCAACTTGTGCTTGCCACAAATTTCTCCCAAGTCCTTCCACGTTTCGATCGCCATATATCATCATCGGATCACATACTCCACAAGTAGAACATATCCGTTTCGAAACACGAAATGCTAAATACGAAAAATAGCAGAACGAAGTTTAACCGCTTCCCTGACAGGTGACGTACAAAACTCTGCCTCCATCTGCGTCATAAATCACGATATGGCGCACAGGCATGACATCCAACATCAGAAAATAATAATTGCTAAAGCCAGGATGTCCTAGTGTCCATCATGTTTGGAAACCGAAGTCGGAAATAGCGCCACCAAAAAGAGAGAGAATTACTGTCAAGCTCAAATGATTTAGTGTGAGATCATCCGATTTATCAAATGGCATTCGGTGGACGGTATAAAAAATTCCTTCCAGGATTTGAGCAAAGCGTATCAGATGTTCTAACGTAGCGTGTGTTTTGTAAATGAACATGTAATACTCTTTCCTGTTGAAGCAGCAACGCTCCTAAAAATAGGCAGTTTTCGTAGGACCGTTATACCCTCGTAGGGTCTATGTACTTAATTCAGATATTTATCTACTGATTTAGACTCGTCTTTTTTTTATGAATTCTGCCTTTCGGCAACCTTGTGCAGCAGTTTTCTACATTTCATTTCTTCTCATTTACTGCGTATTCAGAGTCCTCTTGCTTTCCATTTTAATAAACGGTCTTAAATTTTACAGCTTTTCATGTGATAACGTAACTAGTGCGTTAGCACACTCAGATACTGTTTTCAGGAATAAAAAACGAAGTAATGATTACATTTAAAAAGAAATTTAACTAACGGAAACTGCGGATGTTGAATGAGAATATTTGTGCTGTGTTGAAATTGAAGAAAGTTTATAGATGATAGGAAAGATTAGATAAGAGTTGTTGACTCCCCGCCACCTTAGTCCCTTAGTCCAGCACAACATGGTAAGGCGGAAGGGGGGGGGATCTCGAAATGTCATCAAGCGTATTGCTTGGGGAGACGTACTGCAGCACGTCCAAACGCGCCAGCGACCATCCAGCAGTTGTTGAGCTTAGAGGAAGGAACATTAGGGTTTAACATCTCGTCGACATCGATGCCATTACACAAGGAGTACGTGGAACAAGGGGGGGGGGGGGGGGGCACCATCCCAGGAAGGCGCCACCCCAAGTGGGTCAACTCAAAGTACTGTCACGTGACGTCAGATGATGATGCGAGTACCGTTATCCGAAATTGAGCTACCTCCACTAACCTAAGTCACCCCATCCTATGGGATTGGGTCCCAAATATGTGAGTGGCTCGAAGACTTATTAAGTAATAGAAACCAGTACGTTGTCGTCGATGGTGAGTGTTCATCGGAGTTGAGGTTATCATCTGGAGCGCCCCAGGGAAGTGTGGTAGCTCCGCTGTTGTTCTCGATCTACATAAATGGTCTTTTGGATAGGGTGGATAGCAATGTGCGGCTGTTTGCTGATGATGCTGTGGTGTACGGGAAGGTGTCGTCGTTGAGTGACTGTAGGAGGATACGAGATGACTTGGACAGGATTTGTGATTGGTGTAAAGGATGGCAGCTAACTCTAAATATAGATAAATGTATATTAATGCAGATGAATAGGAAAAAGAATCCCGTAATGTTCGAATACTCAATTACTAGTGCAGCGCTTGACACAGTCACGTCGACTAAATATTTGGGCATAACATTGCAGAGCGAAATGAACTGGGACAAGCATGTAATTGCAGTTGTGGGGAAGGCGGATAGCCTTCTTCGGTTCTTTGGTAGAATTTTGGGAAGATGCAGTTCATCTGTAAAGGGACCGCTTATAAAACACTAATACGACCTATTCTTGATTACTGCTCGAGCGTTTGGGATCCCTATCAGGTCGGATTGAGGGAGGACATAGAAGAAATTCAGAGGCGGGCTGCTGGATTTGTTACTGGTAGGTCTGATCATCACACGAGTGTTACAGAAATGCTTCAGGAACTCGGGTGGGAGTCTCTGGAGGAAAGGAGGCGTTCTTTTCGTGAATCGCTACTGAGTAAATTTAGAGACCCAGCATTCGAAGCTGACTGCAGTACAATTATACTGCCGCCAACTTATATTTCGCGGAAAGACCACAAAGATAAGATAAGAGAGATTAGGTCTCGTACAGACGCATATAGGCAGTCGTTTTTCCTCGTTCTGTTTGGAAGTGGAGCAGGGAGAGAAGATACTAGTTGTGGTACGAGGTACCCCCCCGCCACGCGGAGTATGTATGTAGATGTAGATGTAGATGCAGATGTAGAACTCGCGGGAAGTTTGAATTTTGGTAAGAAGATAGGTCAATTGAGCTACCTATACTAAACTAAGAAAATGGTGAGAAACAAAGGGAAGTTGGGCTACCTCCACTAACCTAAGTACGTCTTCCTAGGAATTGGACATAAGTCTTTATTTAAACAATTACATACAGTACCACCAACAATTTAATTCAACATCCTCGTTGAAAATGTGCTTGAAATTCGCTGAGAGGGAGGGGGTTATTATTGTATCACTTCACCAGAGGCTGCTCATTCAATTCTAATATAATTTCCATAAATTTGTTCAAATTTCTTTACATTTTTTATATTTGTATAAATTTGTTTACATTTGTACAAATTTCTTTAAATCTGTTAAAATTTGCTTAAATTTATTATCTACCTACAGTATTAGTTACAAGAGGCTGAGATATCGGTTTTGTGTGTTTATTACATGCACTGGACATAAGTCTTTATTTAAACAAATACACTACCACCATCCTCTTATAAAAAATGGATTATAATTTTGCTGAGGAGAGTTAGTACGGTCTCGCTCCCACTAGAGGCTGCTCATTCAATTCGAATATATTTTCTATAAATTTCTTTAAGTTTATTATATATACATCATTAGTTTCATGCGACCGCCACAAGAGGCTGAGATATCGATATCTGTATTACGTACACTCACTAATGCTTGAAGAGTTAGAGTACAGTCCTGGTTTGCCCAAGAGGCAACTGACTTATTTCACCGCTACTACATCACTTCGCGATATGTCACATTGTCGTCCAGCTGATATTAAGAACGACTAGCCTACTTTTACACACCCCGCTGACGTATGCCGAAGTCCGGCAGGACCACTGCGTCCCCAAAACAGGAACAACGTAAACGATGCTAGCGGACAGACGCATATGTTCTTAACAGCTTCTTCAATCGACACAATTAATAACATCTCCAGGCACTGAAACGCTATTAAAACAAGTACTCCTGCTCTATACATATAACACTTCACTACAAAACTTATATCTATGCATTTCAAGAAAATAATTTTCCATCATCCTGCTACTTGCTTGACAGTATAATAATAATTTACCTTCTGTGTTATATCTTTCCATCCCTTTGTTATTATTCCATTGCATCTATCATTCTACCATGATATTAAACTTTGAGAAACATTTCCAGGTCTAAAGAGTTCTAAACATATAACACTATACATTTCTACTTAAAGATTATTTCCATCATCACGTTAGAATAATTTACTAAAAGTTTCAGCGCTCCTAAATACTAAAACTCTCCTCTATACATATAACACTTCACTACAAAACTTATATCTATGCATTTCAAGAAAATAATTTTCCATCATCCTGCTACTTGCTTGACAGGATAATAATAATTTACCTTCTGTGTTATATCTTTCCATCCCTTTGTTATTATTCCATTGCATCTATCATTCTACCATGATATTAAACTTTGAGAAACATTTCCAGGTCTAAAGAGTTCTAAACATATAACACTATACATTTCTACTTAAAGATTATTTCCATCATCACGTTAGAATAATTTACTAAAAGTTTCAGCGCTCCTAAATACTAAAACTCTCCATTTTATCATCTTAACACAAAGCCCGTCACTCCTTACGCGTAAATCAGTGTTTTAATATCTGCATTACATGCACTGCACATAGGTCTTTATTTAAACAATTAGAGCTACTACCATCATCAAATGTGTTTACCATCCTCTTGGAAAATGTGCATGAATTTTGCAGAGGGGGGTTAGTATGGTGTCACCCCTACTAGAGGCTCCTTATTTGTATAGGCAATAAAAGGTGTTCGATACGCTTCAAAATACCCAATTTCAACTACTTTTCAAGGTCATCCAACCACATTTCCTACATACGCCGAATTACGGATGTCACCTAGTTTATTACGCTAATACAAAACACCCACATCCAGCGGTCTGGAGGGGAGGAAAACTGGTGTGAAAAAAGGAATCAGCCTGTTCTGGGCTGCTGGAGAGAAGATTGAGTGTCCTTTATTGATTTATTTTTTTGGACAGTTTACTTAGCTACCGATTTCACCTAATTTATTTTTTAGGCTGATGCAAAACACTCACCCTAACGTGCTTAGAGTCACAATATACAGTTTACAGAACTGTAAACTGCCCCTAAATAACAACACATTACACTGGTGTGCCGAGACGCAAACAACTCGTAAATTACGAAGTCACGCAGTGGCTAGCACACTGGACTCGCATTCGGAAGGATCAGTCCTGCGTTTGGTCCTGTCCTTATTTAGGTTTCCCATGATTTCCCTAAATCGCTCCAGGCAAATACTGGGATGGTTCCTTTGAAAGGGCACGGCCGACTTCCTTCCCCGTCCTCCCCTAATCCGATGAAACCGATGATCTCGGTGTCTGGTCTCCTCCGTCAAACAGCCCAATTCCTAAATTACCGAAATAATCCAGCACATGACATACAGACGTGCAATATACTCATAGATCACCTAGATCACCGACATAATGCATGCAAACACGCTCACAATACTTAATCACCCGAAAAAAATTCAATGGACAAACACTCACTGCAGGTAAAAAGCCCAACTTATCAACCACTCAAACCCTGATTCTACTGGATGGAAAGCCTAAGTGCACCCCCCCCCCCCCCATCTTACTCATGAAGACTCTCCTGATGCAGAAGACGAAGGTTAGGTTAGTGTACTTTATTTATTTTGCTCGGGAAGCTGGTACAAATATCCATCCTAATTACATAATTAATCACATAGGTCGGTCCTAATAACACAACTATATGCATAGCGCTGCAAAAGGACGGCTTAAAATAGCAAAAACTAACTATACAACTCACCTTATCGTGCTTTAATTACACGACTATATGCACAGCATTGCAAAAGAACGGCAACATTCCGCAAAAACTGACAACTCGTGTTATCCTGTTTGGGAAAAAAGTTATACCACCAGAAACCAGTGACAGACACACTCAGACTCAACCATATATCTATAAGTAATGGGAAAAACGTTGAACTCACTAGATTCTGATGTTCGACAGGGATGAGTTTAAAAAGTCTATTAGCTCCAGGTATATACCATCTATCCCTGCTTGACGTCAGAGTTCCCTACACACTACTACTAAAAAAATCACCCATATCTAAGGTAGTAGGAGATCCTCGTCCTAAAAGACTACCTTCTCATCCATATAAAATCACGAACTACGAGATCGAGTCACTACGCCAACAGCCTCACGGCACCTGCACCGCCGATATGCCTGGCCGCAAAAGTCCCGCTTTCCCTCCAAATGCATCCTGTTCCTCTAAAAGTGTACTGACCTAATGGCTATGAAGCACCACTGTCACAGTCCCACAACGCCTCGCCTTCCCAGACTTTGTTAGATGTCATGTGTACACTCGAGCAGGGCTGGACGAAAGCCACCGTTTAGCGTTCGTTTATTATTTAACATTAACTTAGCTCCTATAATAAAGCAAAATATTTCCGATCACAAGAAATGTCCTATTTTTCATGGAAGTAGACAAAGTCCAGTTTCATCAGCAAAAATCTATATAGTTTTTCACGTTCTACTTAGAAACTTATCACCTCTGCGAACTCATTCACGTCTAAACCGATATTTCCACTCACGAATACAGATTTCCGTCATTTGGCATATTCCAAATCACGCCCTATAATTAACAAAGTCAAATAACGTCTTCTTCATATCTAGACAACCGGCGAGAGTGTCTTCCACCTGCTAGGCGCACACACCATAATCGACCTCCTCTCATCAAAATAAGAAGTCAAATGCGAAGAAGCACTCGACCGAAAAATTTAAATCTTGTCAAATTTCCACTTGATCACGAAAGCTGTCCAACACATATTAAGTCGTAGCTCGCAGTTCGGTCGTCTAGACAACTACACGTTTAAGTCAAATACATACCCGTATTGCACCAGCCCTCTCAATTCGGAAGGTCCCCCGCCGTTAGCGGGAAACTTGAATCATTCCCACCACAGGCCATGCATAGACTGAATCATCCCGCCAAATCGAACACATATATATTTGATCGCTATACTTACAACTGAATGACATTCGATAATGATCGAAGTATCCGAAATACACCCTGCTTACGGCTCTAGAATTAGAAATATCTGTACCATTTTTATCATTGGCATACTCTCCCTTTTGCTATCACAGTATTCCACGTAAAACCCAACCCTTCCCTACCACTGGACATAGTCATCTCGTTTACACACCTCAGAAGACAAACACATACTTCATAAACCATATGCTCCCAATTTAGAAAATTATTCTGCTAAAGAGAGCGTTATGAAACCGGTATTTTCAACTCCCTCAAGCCACCGCGGCTAGATGTTTATCCAGTGTTTGTATAACATTCTCTCTCTATGCCCTGTCAGAGGTTCGGTGATATATCGACTGGACTATATGTGATGCTTGATTGAGAAGGATCACAAACAGTGGATGACGTGCTGATTGAGGTCGTAAGAAATGTACACTAGCTTCTCAGATCTCTAGTGCTACGCAATCCGTTAGAAATGCAGTATCGGATATTGAATCAAGTCCTCGCATTCAAGCACATACCTGCATGGGATCCTACAGAGAAGTCCTTTATTACAGCTACTAATGAATCATATTTCTAGCACTCTCATATATTGAAACGCGTCACCTTTCTCGAGCCGATCTGCTACAGTAAAATTCCAACCTCGTTTTAGTTAGCCCCCCATGCAACAGCTGCTATTTCTCCAGTTTTACGCATGTAATACACTCCTGGAAATTGAAATAAGAACACCGTGAATTCATTGTCCCAGGAAGGGGAAACTTTATTGACACATTCCTGGGGTCAGATACATCACATGATCACACTGACAGAACCACAGGCACATAGACACAGGCAACAGAGCATGCACAATGTCGGCACTAGTACAGTGTATATCCACCTTTCGCAGCAATGCAGGCTGCTATTCTCCCATGGAGACGATCGTAGAGATGCTGGATGTAGTCCTGTGGAACGGCTTGCCATGCCATTTCCACCTGGCGCCTCAGTTGGACCAGCGTTCGTGATGGACGTGCAGACCGCGTGAGACGACGCTTCATCCAGTCCCAAACATGCTCAATGGGGGACAGATCCGGAGATCTTGCTGGCCAAGGTAGTTGCCTTACACCTTCTAGAGCACGTTGGGTGGCACGGGATACATGCGGACGTGCATTGTCCTGTTGGAACAGCAAGTTCCCTTGCCGGTCTAGGAATGGTAGAACGATGGGTTCGATGACGGTTTTGATGTACCGTGCACTATCCAGTGTCCCCTCGACGATCACCAGTGGTGTACGGCCAGTGTAGGAGATCGCTCCCCACACCATGACGCCGGGTGTTGGCCCTGTGTGCCTCGGTCGTATGCAGTCCTGATTGTGGCGCTCACCTGCACGGCGCCAAACACGCATACGACCATCATTGGCACCAAGGCAGAAGCGACTCTCATCGCTGAAGACGACACGTCTCCATTAGTCCCTCCATTCACGCCTGTCGCGACACCACTGGAGGCGGGCTGCACGATGTTGTGGCGTGAGCGGAAGACGGCCTAACGGTGTGCAGGACCGTAGCCCAGCTTCATGGAGACGGTTGCGAATGGTCCTCGCCGATACCCCAGGAGCAACAGTGTCCCTAATTTGCTGGGAAGTGGCGGTGCGGTCCCCTACGGCACTGCGTAGGATCCTACGGTCTTGGCGTGCATCCGTGCGTCGCTGCGGTCCGGTCCCAGGTCGACGGGCACGTGCACCTTCCGCCGACCACTGGCGACAACATCGATGTACTGTGGAGACCTCACGCCCCACGTGTTGAGCAATTCGGCGGTACGTCCACCCGGCCTCCCGCATGCCCACTATACGCCCTCGCTCAAAGTCCGTCAACTGCACATACGGTTCACGTCCACGCTGTCGCGGCATGCTACCAGTGTTAAAGACTGCGATGGAGCTCCGTATGCCACGGCAAACTGGCTGACACTGACGGCGGCGTTGCACAAATGCTGCGCAGCTAGCGCCATTCGACGGCCAACACCGCGGGTCCTGGTGTGTCCGCTGTGCCGTGCGTGTGATCATTGCTTGTACAGCCCTCTCGCAGTGTCCGGAGCAAGTATGGTGGGTCTGACACACCGGTGTCAATGTGTTCATTTTTCCATTTCCAGGAGTGTAGTTTAAATTTAAATTGCAACTGAGTAGGAGTCGGGGGAAAATATATCTACCACCTTCTGCAACCCATGTAGGAACAGGCTAAGCTGCGTTACTGTGACAGGACTGTGTTTTGACCATTCGATGGAAACTGAAACTGCTAGAAGAACAATGATTTTTTCTACCATACTGCGGTGCGCCCCCAAACTACATACAAGTACTACAGATCCGTGTCCATTCACTTCTATCTTCGTTATTTTGCACCATCCAACAGAGAAACATTACCAACTACAAAGGCTCCACTTATTTGATCCGATAGAGAACTCCATAAGATTTTCACCGCATCTTTCTCCTAATACCGCAGGCATCGAGAACATGTGACGCTCTTATTAAATATACACTTTTGATCAACTGCACACCTCAGTTTAAAGTTTCATCACCTGTACCATAGCTAGATGACCGTATCCCAAGGACTATACTGTAAGTCGCAAGAGACACGCCCTGTGACCCTGTCTCATTGCTTGAAACATTGATTTTTCAGCTCTAACACACAGTTTGTACACTGTCAAACATTTTGTTTCTTTCTTCCCGCCACGACTTCGAGGTCCGTGTCTGGTTCTAAACTGACATTAACACAGCCTCTTGCAGAAAACTAGACCTTGCATGGTGACGTGATTGGCGTCAGCTGGTGACGCGAGTACCGCTACCCAAGATCGCGGAAGAGTGCCGCGCCTCCCTGCCGAGCCCCCATCTGCGAGAAGTTTGAATTTTGGAGGTAGGTCAGGTCAATTGGGGCACCTCTAGACTTAGAACGGTGTAAATCAATTTGTTACTGCTGTTACCATAAAACACCACACACACACACCCGATGATTTTCAATAAAAATTGAGTTACAAGATAAGGAAATTGGAATAGTTTTGCGGCCAGTCCGAATTTGCTGGCTATGCGTTACGTTTCGACAGATTCCTCATATTGCAGTCATGTATGCAATCACTGTTTAGGTGCTAGCATCCCCAGAGGGTGTCGTCAAAGGGTTCAAATGGCTCTGAGCACTATGGGACTTAACAGCTGTGGTCCTCAGTCCCCTGGAACGTAGAACTACTTAAACCTAACTAACCTAAGGACATCACACACATCCATGCCCGAGGCAGGATTCGAACCTGCGACCGTATCAGTCGCACGGTTCCGGACTGCGCGCCTTGAACCGCGAGACCACCGCGGCCGGCAGGGTGTCGTCCCTTGTGTACAAGATTCCTCGAGATGCGCCCATGTCGATGTGGTTAGCACTCCTTATCGATGTTTAGTAACGGATTTAAAAGTCTTGTGATCTAATAACAGATGGTTAAGAAGAAAAAGAACCAGAAAAGGGTGAATTGTTATGTGCAATGGAGCTCCAGACGGGTGGAGTTCGAGGCATTATTACGTAAATCAAACAAGCCATAATTTTAAACTATTATTCCAGAGTCTAGTGTCAGTAGCTGGAAGGTATTGTTAAGAGAGAGAAAATAAACACACGCACTCCTAAAGCTGCAACGCTCCTCACTTAAAGCAGGTTATAATGCTGGATCGCTTAATTTTCCAACCTATCACTCGTATGGAATCTAGCCCTGTTAATATTCCAGTGTAATAAATATATTTCAAGAGCATGATATACATCCTTCTTCCAGGTTTCTCCAGGATAAACTATGTTATCGAACCGTGAAACGAAAAAACTATTTTCGTACAACATTTTCTCTGTGTGATACGAGCACAGTATAGCTTTCCAGAGATGTATAGCGTCCACTGTTCACATCTGATCAGGATTCAGAAATTATACTATGCGTGCATCAACCCTAAATAAAATGACCGTTACTAACGGGGAAAGCCCCTTACAACAAAACAGATAAACGGATAGCACCAGCTCCAGACATCCGAAAATAACAAGTCATTCTGCCACTACCTCTGCAAACAGCACATCTGTCAGGCAAACGTATACATGGGTGGTGGTGGTGGTGGGGGGGGGGGGGGGGGGGTTGCAGTGCGTCACAAGCACCTATCGCTAATTTAGTTATGAAGCTGATGTCTCGATTTTACACCCAAGATGAGACGGGGGGGGGGGGGGGGGGGGGATGGGGAACATAGCATAAATCATAGTTCGTTTATAGGAATGTTTCACGTTTCATAACACCTGAGATGGAAGTCCTCTGATGAAGGAGAGATTTACAGTTAACAATCGCAAGTAGACAGTGCTTTAAATCATATACAGAACACGAGGCTGTATGAAAGGCGAACGCAGGCTCTGTCACGCGACTGCAGATGCATTTAAGTTTATAGACGAATGGTTCTCTGTCTTCCTGAAAAGCGTCAGATACAGTAGTCAACTCGAATCTATCACTGATACCTCAATAGGCATACAGTATAATGCTGCCTCAATCGACAAACATTGACTCCTTCCCTCATTCCCTTCGCTTTTATCTCGACGTTTTCCTCGGATTTCTCTTGCCGCCGCATATTTGTCCCCATGTACAAATTGTTCTGCATCAACCAGAAAGTACACTAGTACTTGCTAAATTTCGTGTCATTTACATTAGGTCAATTTATACCTATTATCCCATTATTTTCACAATTATATCTATTTTATGTCCTATCCCTGCTACCGTGAAATAACCTCTCGTTCTAAAATTGGTTTTACATTTAGTACAGATGCCAACACCTACCCAATGCACTGATCAGGAGGTGTAGTATAGCACAGTACCTCGATTGTATCCATTCACCCACACATTTGGTGAGCGTTTGCTCTGTTTTCTGTATGTCTATGTATATGCATGTGCCGCGGAAGGTCCCCAGGACCCGCAGTCGAGCCGAGTTAGAGTGTGGACCCGCCGCACGTTATATCCGGACCGATGTTGAGATGAGGATCCACAATGTGGGTTTGAAGGTAGATCCGCTTCTGAACATCGGTCCGGATATATATAGTGAGTGGCTGCACGGTTCACGCTTAGTTGTTGTTTGAGACGGTTTTCATTATGGGCAACAAAATGGTGACGCACGGCCTCTGTCTCTGAGTTCTGTTGTAACAGCAGCTTACATACCTTGTACGTATTTAACACAGACGGTCGTTGCTCAATGAGAGAAATTCTTGAAATAATATAACGTCAGAATCATTCAAACCTATCAGCTCTAGTACACTTTATTGGAAAGCTTTAACGTTCTTTCGGCACAATACTGTTCTTGGAGTAAGATAACGCAGAATACGAAAGATATTTTGTGAACATTCGCCTAGGACTCTTTTATAACGCTGACAGTTGACAATACACTCTACATTTTTGAAACGTTCCCTCAGAAAAAGTTATGAATTACTGTGCTGATAAAACTCTTACGCTATTTGATTTTCAAACAGCTGAGCAAAACTGATCGTACTCAGACATTTCGCTTTTTACCTATTCTGATCAACACTAAACTGACAGCCAATATTTTTGATTCAACGCAATGACTTTCAGTAATCCCTACAAAATAATGGCCCTGACTAACATTAACCTATACCTTTCACAAATCACTTACCTCGCAAAAATCTTCTTTACTCGAACTACTGCAATACAGCGAGCGCCACTACTGCCAGCTAAATAAAAGATTCAAACAACTGAAGGCACTAACTACTGATAGGCATAGTCAGCAAATGAAAGATTTTGATAGAGAACAAACAATGTATTTACCTTAAGAGTGTTCAAAAGTCATAATATGTACAGCAGTACACGACATACAGTCTTACAAATTTACTGTCTCTGATGACACACGTCCAGATCATCCGCTCTCAAAACTCCGCCATTTCTCTCCCCACATCCACCACTGCTGGCGCCTCACCTCCAACTGCGCAACGCTACGCGCTGTTAACATCCAACTGCCCAACACTACAATAGCAAATTCCAAAAATGCCACCCAGCCACAGACTGCACACAGCACAGCCAGTGACCTTCATACAGAGCGCTACGTGGCGTTACCAATATAAAAACCTAAACAGCCTACTTACATAGCCCCCATGCTCCCCACAGAAAATTTTACGAATTGTTTTGGGTAGTGGACAATACAGATTTGAAAAAAAAAATTATAATTACAGAGAAGATGCTTGACCTTCTATTCTTCTTCAAAAAACTCTGATGAACTCATGTGTTGCTGAGTTGCTCAACAGCTGGCTAATTAATTACTGTTGCAATATTGTATACTATATAAGTAGCCTCAATTACGACGTACATGGAACCCTTGGAGTTGCAATGGCTCTCTACTCATAAGCTAAATTCTATCCAGAAGACTACTTAAACTAGAGGACATGAATTGTATGACGATAATAATTGCAGGAAATGCAGAAGGTGCTGTAAGTATAAGGTTATTTCCCCATTCCGTGGAAAGAAAACTAGAAGACATACCAAGGAGAAATTCAGAGAGTAAGCGTCTTAATACATTAATTTTTATTTTTATTTTATTGTTTACTTTCATTTCATATTAATTCTGAATAATCATGATTTTCTTACATGTACTAAATATAAGATAAACTAGCCATTATCCGGGTATTCGTTTTGCCAATTTTGTATTGAAAGCGAAAACAAAAAATGATATGTGTAATGTATCGATAACATCTCATGTACATGTATTCGTGGAAACACATAAGAAATTATGAAAAAGTCGCACAAAGATATGTGCAAAACGTAGAAATACACTGCTGACCATTAAAATTGCTACACCAAGAAGAAATGCAGATGATAAACGGGTATTCATTGGACATATATATTATACTAGAACCTACATGTGATTACATTTTCATGCAATTTGGGCGCATAGATCATGAGAAATCAGTACCCAGAACAACCACCTCTGGCAGTAATAACGGCCTTGATACGCTTGGGCATTGAGCCAAACAGAACCTGGATGGCGTGTACAGGTACAGTTGCCCATGCAGCTGCAAAGCAGTACCACAGTTCATCACGAGTAGTGACTGACGTATTGTGACGAGCCAGTTGCTCGGCCACCATTGACCAGACGTTTTCAATTGGTGAGAAATCTGGAGCATGTCCTGGCCAGGGCAGCAACATGCGGTCGTGCATTATAATGCTAAAATGTGGGGTTCCACAGGGATCGAATGAAGGGTAGAGCAACGGGTCGTAATACTTCTGAAATGTAACGTCCACTTTCCAAACTGCCGCCAACGCGAACAAGTGGTGACCGAGACGTGTAACCAATGGCACCCCATACCATCACGCCTGGTGATACACCAGTATGGCGATGACGAACACACACTTCCAATGTGCGTTCACTGCAATGTCGCCAAACACGCATGCGACCATCATGATGCTGTAAACACATCCTGGATTCATCCGAAAAAATGACGATTTGCTATTCGTGCACCTAAGTTCGTCGCTAAGTACACCATCCAGGCGCTCCTGTCTGTGATGTAGCGTCAAGGGTAACCGCAGGCGTGGTCTCCGAGCTGATAGTCTATGCTGCTGCAAACGTCTTCGAACTGTTCGTGCAGATGGTTGTTGTCTTGCAAACGTCCCCATCTGTTTACTCAGGGATCGAGACAAGTCTGCATGATCCGTTACAGCTATGCGGATAAGATGCCTGTCATATCGACTGCTAGCGATACGATGCCGTTGGGATCCAGCACGGCGTTCCTATTACCCGAAGGCCGAAGTGGCCGAGCGGTTCTAGGCGCTACAGTCTCGAACCGCGCGACCGCTACGGTCGCTGTTTCGACTCCTGCCTCGGGCATCGATGTGTGTGATGTCCGTAGTTAGGTTTCAAAATGTTTCAAATGGCTCTGAGCACTATGGGACTTTACTTCTGTGGTCATCAGTCCCCTAGAACTTAGAACTACTTAAACCTAACTAACCTAAGGACATCCCACACATCCATGCCCGAGGCAGGATTCGAACCTGCGACCGTAGCGGTCACGCGGTTGCAGACTGAAGCGCCTAGATCCGCACGGCCACACCGGCCGGCTGGTTAGGTTTAAGTAGTTCTAAGATCTAAGGCCTTGTCAAAGAGGGCGGAGGAGCGTATAGAGGTTCAGCGCACTCTCTTGTCCTAGCGGTGGGAAATTGCCCCTAAAGGCGGAAGAATCAACAATGATCAACGATATGAGCATGCAGAAGGCAATGGAAACCACTGCATTAAAGACACGTAGCGTGTGTCCACATGTGGCTTGTAATTGAAGAAGTGTCATGATGATCTCTCCATTGGCAAAAGATTCCGGAATAGTCCCCCATTTGGATCTCCGGGAGGGGACTGCCAAGAGGGAAGTTACCATGAGAAAAAGACTGAATAATCAACGAAAGGATAACGTTCTACGAGTCGGGGCGTGGAATGTCAGAAGCTTGAACGTAGTAAGGAAACTAGAAAATCTGAAAAGGGAAATGCAAAGGCTCAATCTAGATATAGTAGGGGTCAGTGAAGTGAAGTGAAAGGAAGACAAGGATTTCTGGTCAGATGAGTATCGGGTAATATCAACAGCAGCAGAAAATGGTATAACAGGTGTAGGATTCGTTATGAATAGGAAAGTAGGGTAGAGGGTGTGTTACTGTGAACAGTTCAGTGACCGGATTGTTCTAATCAGAATCGACAGGGGTAAGCTATAGGGAGAGGCGGGTCATATACAATATGTACAATCACCAAGAGGGAATAATAAGAGTGGACGATCAAGAACGAAGTGCTCGTATTAAGAAGGGTGTAAGACAAGGCTGTAGCCTTTCGCCCCTACTCTTCAATCTGTACATCCAGGAAGCAATGATGGAAATAAAATACAAGGTGAAAGGATATCAATGATACGATTCGCTGATGACATTGCTATCCTGAGTGAAAGTGAAGAAGAATTAAATGATCTGCTGAACGGAATAAACAGTCTAATGAGTACACAGTATGGTTTGAGAGTAAATCGGAGGAAGACGAAGGCAATGAGAAGTAGTAGAAATGAGAACAGCGAGAAACTTATCAGGATTGATGCTCACGACGTCAATGAAGTTAAGGAATTCTGCTACCTAGGCAGTAAAATAACCAATGACGGACGGAACAAGGAGGACATCAAAAGCAGACTCGCTATGGCACAAAAAGGCATTTCTGGACAAGAGAAGTCTACTAATATCAAATACCGGCCTTAATTTGAGGAAGAAATTTCTGAGGATGTACGTCTGTAGTACAGCATTGTATGGTAGTGAAACATGGACTGTGGGAAAACCGGAACAGAAGAGAATCGAAGCATTTGAGATGTGGTGCTATAGACGAATGTTGAAAATTAGGTGGACTGATAAGGTAAAGAATGAGGAGCTTCTACGCAGAATCAGAGAGGAAAGGAATATGTGGAAAACACTGATAAGGAGAAGGTACAAGATGATAGGACATCTGCTAAGACATGAGGGAATGACTTCCATGGTACTAGAGGGAGCTGTAGAGGGCAAAAACTGTAGAGGAAGACAGAGATTGGAATACGTCAAACAAATAATTGACGGCGCAGGTTGCAAGTGCTACTCTGAGATGAAGAGGTTAGCACAGGAAAGGAATTCGTGGAGGGTCGCATCAAACCAGCCAGTAGACTGATAAAAAAAAAAAAAAAAAAAAAAAAAAAAAAGATCTAGGGGACTGATGACCTCAGAAGTTAAGTCCCATAGTGCTCAGAGCCATCTTTGAAGCGTATTACCCTCCTGAACCCACCGATTCCATATTCTGCTAACAGTCATTGGATCTCGACCAACGCGAGCACCAATGTCGCGATACGATGAACCGCAATCGCGTTAGGCTACAATCCGTCATTTATCAAAGTCGGAAAGGTGATGGAACGCATTTCTTCTCCTTATACGAGGCATCACAACAACGTTTCACCAGGTTTGTGTATGAGAAATCGGTTGGAAACTTTCTTCATGTCAGCACGTTGTAGGTGTCGCCACCGGCGACAACCTTGTGTGAATGCTCTCAAAAGCTCATCATTGCGTATCACAGCATCTTCTTCCTGTCGGTTAAATTTTTCATCTGTAGCACGTTATCATCTTGGTGTAGCAATTTTAATGCCAGGTAGTGTATATAATTTCTTGTTGTTGTTGTTGTGGACTTCAGTCCTGAGACTGATCTGTTGCAGCTCTCCATGCTACTCTATCCTGTGCAAGTTTCTTCATCTCCCAGTACCTACTGCAACCTATATCCTTCTGAATCTGCTTAGCGTACTCATCTCTTGGTCTCCCTCTACGATTTTTACCCTCCATACTACGCTTCAATACTAAATTGGTGATCCCTTGATGCCTTAGAACATGTCCTACCAACCGATCCCATCTTCTAGTCAAGTTGTGCCACAAACTCGTCCCCAGTTCTATTCAGTACCTCCTCATTAGATATGTGATCTACCCATCTAATCATCAGCATTCTTCTGTAGCACCACATTTCGAAATCTTCTATTCTCTTCTTGTCCATACTACACTCCTGGAAATGGAAAAAAGAACACATTGACACCGGTGTGTCAGACCCACCATACTTGCTCCGGACACTGCGAGAGGGCTGTACAAGCAATGATCACACGCACGGCACAGCGGACACACCAGGAACCGCGGTGTTGGCCGTCGAATGGCGCTAGCTGCGCAGCATTTGTGCACCGCCGCCGTCAGTGTCAGCCAGTTTGCCGTGGCATACGGAGCTCCATCGCAGTCTTTAACACTGGTAGCATGCCGCGACAGCGTGGACGTGAACCGTATGTGCAGTTGACGGACTTTGAGCGAGGGCGTATAGTGGGCATGCGGGAGGCCGGATGGACGTACCGCCGATGTTGTCGCCAGTGGTCGGCGGAAGGTGCACGTGCCCGTCGACCTGGGACCGGACCGCAGCGACGCACGGATGCACGCCAAGACCGTAGGATCCTACGCAGTGCCGTAGGGGACCGCACCGCCACTTCCCAGCAAATTAGGGACACTGTTGCTCCTGGGGTATCGGCGAGGACCATTCGCAACCGTCTCCATGAAGCTGGGCTACGGTCCCGCACACCGTTAGGCCGTCTTCCGCTCACGCCACAACATCGTGCAGCCCGCCTCCAGTGGTGTCGCGACAGGCGTGAATGGAGGGACGAATGGAGACGTGTCGTCTTCAGCGATGAGAGTCGCTTCTGCCTTGGTGCCAATGATGGTAGTATGCGTGCTTGGTGCCGTGCAGGTGGGCGCCACAATCAGGACTGCATACGACCGAGGCACACAGGGCCAACACCCGGCATCATGGTGTGGGGAGCGATCTCCTACACTTGCCGTACACCACTGGTGATCGTCGAGGGGACACTGAATAGCGCACGGTACATCCAAACCGTCATCGAACCCATCGTTCTACCATTCCTAGACCGGCAAGGGAACTTGCTGTTCCAACAGGACAATGCACGTCCGCATGTATCCCGTGCCACCCAACGTGCTCTAGAAGGTGTAAGTCAACTACCCTGGCCAGCAAGATCTCCGGATCTGTCCCCCATTGAGCATGTTTGGGACTGGATGAAGCGTCGTCTCACGCGGTCTGCACGTCCAGCACGAACGCTGGTCCAACTGAGGCGCCAGGTGGAAATGGCATGGCAAGCCGTTCCACAGGACTACATCCAGCATCTCTACGATCGTCTCCATGGGAGAATAGTAGCCTGCATTGCTGCGAAAGGTGGATATACACTTTACTAGTGCCGACATTGTGCATGCTCTGTTGCCTGTGTCTATGTGCCTGTGGTTCTGTCAGTGTGATCATGTGATGTATCTGACCCCAGGAATGTGTCAATAAAGTTTCCCCTTCCTGGGACAATGAATTCACGGTGTTCTTATTTCAATTTCCAGGAGTGTATTTATCGTCCATGTTTCACTTCCATACATGGCTACACTCCATACAAATACTTTCAGAAATGACTTCCTGACACTTCAATCTATACTCGATGTTAACAAATTTCTCTTCCTCAGAAACGCTTTCCTTGCCATTGCCAGTCTGCATTTTATATCCTCACTACTTCAACCATCATCAAATATTTTGCTCCCCAAATAGCAAAACTCCTTTACTACTTTAAGTGTCTCATTTCCTAATTTAATTCCCTCAGCATCACCCGACTTAATTCGACTACGTTCCATTATCCTTGTTTTGCTTTTGTTGATGTTCATCTTATATCTTCCTTTTAAGACAATGTCCATTCCGTTCAACTGCTCTTTTAAGTGCTTTGCTGTCTCTGACATAATTACAATGTCATCGGCGAACCTCAAAGTTTTTATTTCTTCTCCAAGGTCTTTAATTCCTACTCCGAATTTTTCTTTTGTTTCCTTTACTGTTTGCTCAATATACAGATTGAATAACATCGGGGAGAGGCTACAACCCTGTCTCACTCCCTTCCAAACCACTGCTTCCCTTTCATGTCCCTCGACTCTTATAAATGCCATCTGGTTTCTGTACAAATTGTAAATAGCCTTTCGCTCCCTGTAATTTACCCCTGCCACCTTCAGAATTTGAAAGAGAGTATTGCACTCAACTTTTTCAAAAGCCTTCTCTAAGTCTACAAATGCTAGAAACGTAGGTTTGCCTTTCCTTAATCTATTTTCTAAGCTAAGTCGTAGGGTCAGTATTGCCTCACGTGTTCCAACATTTCTATGGAATCCAAATGATCTTCCCCAAGGTTAGCCTCCACCAGTTTTTCCATTCGTCTGTAAAGAATTCGTGTTAGTATTTGGCAACTGTGACTCATTAAACTGATAGTTCGGTAATTTTCACATCTGTCAACACTTGCTTTCTTTGGGATTGGAATTATTATATTCTTCTTGAAGTCTGAGGCTATATCGCCTGTCTCATACATCTTGCTCACCAGATGGTAGAGGTTTTTCAGGGTTAGCTCTCCCAAGGCTGTCAGTAGTTCTAATGGAATGTTGTCTACTCGCAGAAGCCTGTTTCGACTCAGGTCTTTCAGTACTCTGTCAAACTCTTCACGCAGTATCATATCTCCCATTTCATCTACATGCTCTTCCATTTCTATAATATTGTCCTCAAGAACATCGCCCTTGTATAGACCCTCTATTGACTCCTTCCACCTTTCTGGTTTCCCTTCTTTGCTTAGAACCGTGTTTCCATCTGAGCTCTTGATATTTATACAAGTGGGTCTCTTTTCTCCAAAGGTCTCTTTAATTTTCCTCTAGGCAGTATCTATCTTACCCCTAGTGAGATAAGCCTCTACATCATTACATTTGTCCTCTAGCCATTCCTGCTTAGCCATTTTGCTCTTCCTGTCGATCTCATTTTTGAGGCAATTGTATTCCTTTTTGTCAGCTTCATTTATTGCAACTTTATATTTTCTCCTTTCATCAGTTAAATTCAATAATTCTTCTGTTACCCTAGGTTTTCTACTAGCCCTCGTCTTTTTTACTTACATGATTCTCTGCTGCCTTCACTACTTCATCCCTCAAAGCTACGCATTCTTCTTTTACTGTATTTCTTTCCCCCATTCCTGTCAATTTTTCCCTCATGCTCTCCCTGAAACTCTATACAATCTCTGGTTTATTCAGTTTATCCTGGTCCCATCTCTTTAAATTCCCACCTTTTTGCAGTTTCTTCAGTTTTAATCTACAGTTCATAACCAATAGATTGTTGTCAGAGTCCACATCTGCCCCTGGAAATGTCTTACAATTAAAAACCTTGTTCCTGGGTCTCTCTCTTGCCATTATATAATCTGTGTGATACCTTGTAGTATCTCCAGGTTTTCTCCATGTATACAACCTTCTTTCATGATTCTTCAACCATGTGTTAGCTATGATTAAGTTATGCTCTGTGCAAAATTCTATCAGGCGGCTTCCTCTTTCATTTCTTCCCCCCAATCCACATTCATCTACTAAGTTTCCTTCTCTCCCTTTTCCTACTATCGAATTCCAGTGACCCATGACTATTAAATTTTGGCTTCCCTTCACTATCTGAATAATTTCTTTTACCTCATCTTCCTTTTCGTCAATCTCTTCCTCATATGCGGAGCTAGTTGGAATATAAACTTTTACTACTGTGGTAGGCGTGGGCTTCGTATCTATCTTGGCCACAATAATGCGTTCACTATGCTGTTTGTAGTAGCTTACCCGCATTGCTATTTTCCTATTCATTATTAAACCTACTCCTGCATTACCCCTATTTGATTTTGTATTTATAACTCTGTATTCACCTGACCAGATGTTTTGTTCCTCCTGCCACCAAAATTCACTAATTCCCACTATATCTAACTTTAACCTATCCATTTCCATTTTTAAATTTTCTAACCTATCTGCCCGATTAAGGGACCTGACATTCCACGCTTCGATCCGTAGAATGCCAGTTTTCTTTCTCCTGATATGAACGTCCTCCTGAGTAGTCCCTGCCCGGAGATCCGAATGGGGGACTATTTTACCTCCGGAATATCTTACCCAAGACGATGCCATCATCATTTAACCATACAGTAAAGCTGCATACCCTCGTGAAAAATTACGACTGTAGTTTCCCCTTGATTTTAGCACGGCAAGGCCATTTTGGTTAGTGTTACAAGGCCAGATCAGTCAATCATACAGACTGTTGCCCCTGCAACGACTGAAAAGGCTGTTACCCCTCTTCAGGAACCACACGTTTGTCTGGCCTCTGAACAGATACCCCTCCGCTGTGGTTGCTCCTACGGTACGGATATCTGTATCGCTGAGGCACGCAAGCCTCTCCACCAACGGCAAGGTCCATGGTTCTAGAGGGGGGGGGGGGGGGATATATAAATACAAAATCGAAGTTAAGAAACATCGTTCATGATAATTATTCCATTCCATCTTGGCGTGATGATACAGCACCTTCTATTGCTAGTATATAAAAAACGGTCGTAGGCTGTAGAAAGTTCTTTATCAACTTATTATCTGAAAATACAATAAATTCGGCGTTGTTAAAAAATCCGAAATCGTCTGCAGATAGCTTCGTCAAGAAGCCATGATATCGCGTAAAATATGTTCAAAGGCAACCTATATGGAAATATATTAAAACTTTGTGAAATAAAATCATCAGGACCAGACATTAGTAGAGTGGGAGAAGGAGACACCAGAAGTCCGTATTACCTCGGAGAGGCGACGACAGGCATGGCAGCGCAGAACCGTAAACACCCGTACACTACAACGGTCCCAGAAGCCGGTCTGTAATCACATAGTGTGTACATGTGGAAGAAAGGCGCTCATACAAAATATTGGGCTACTTATAATGACAGGCTGCATTACCGTCGTGATAACGGCGTAGAATTCAAACAGTAATGAATAAATTAAGAAATAAATAAAACATAATAGATCGTAAAGGGATCTACAGAGTGCAGGGTGTGCCAGGGCGAATCTACGTATCAGACATAGAAAATCCTTACGCTGAGAGAGGTGTGAGAGAGTAATAAAATAGAACATGTAGAGAAATAAAATAAAAATTAGACTACAAATCTTCAGCTAAAAGGGAACAACGCCAAGAAGATAAAATACAACCGTATACACTTCAGAAGCGACCGAGGCGTTCGTAATGAAAAGCTAAAAACTAATAAATTGCTTAAAAATGGGAAACATGCAGCATAGAAATCCTGATTCTTGCTTCATAACTGATCACTTTATAATGAATCCTTCTTAGCGTGCGTATGTTGAACAATTTCGAAATGAGCCTCATACCTTAGGGAGCTTGGCGAAAAACCTTTACGTGTTCGAGCGTAGGTTGCTAGTGGCCACTGGATTTAGGGCGCTCAGCGAAGGAGGAATTGCGCTTAACGTGTCCCTTTGTAGTGAGTAAATGTTCCTAAAACCTAATTTTAAAAGCCCTTCCCGTCTGGCCAAAGTAAGCTGCTTGACATTCTTAGCACTCGAGCATATATACGCCAGAGGTAGCATATTTACCTTTCTTGAGGACGCAGTGTCAATGTATTGATACTGGTTTTTATTTTATTTTATTTATTTTATTTTTTTTTTGCGGTGCTACACACAATTTTTACATTTTGCCCAAGACAGTGTTCAGCTGTGGCGCAGGATGCATTACCTAAAATTTGAATCTTTGCAAAACTGTAATGTTGAGGTGCAGGATCGAGGGTGGTTTGCCGGTCGCGTGAAGATGTTTTTTTGCATGTATAATTTGTCTGTGATGGAGGGGCTGTAGACATTACGGGAAGCGACGTATTTCAAGTCTTCCAGTTCCTTTGTTATAGATTCCGCGCTAACTGGAGTTTCATTGATACCCTGTATCATTGATCTAAAGTGGCTCATCTTGTACTTATAGGGATGACACGACGTGCCTTCTGTAACTAAGCTGCTTGTAGAAGGTTTACGATGTATGCAAAATTTGATGTCATTATTAGTGAGACAAAGCTGCAAATGAAGGAAGTTGAGAACACCATTGCTACTCAGGAATACATACGTAGACATCATTTTGCTATGAAGATTATTAAACTCTTCGACCAGAAGCATAATATCTCATCCTTCACCGTCAAAAACAATTATTATGTCATCGATACATCGCCTGTAAAAGCAATATCTTTTTTGAGATAGTGGATGACCCAGCGGCATAGTCACACTCCAACTAGTTCACGTATGTATCAGCAAGAAAGCATGCAAGACAGTTACCCATTGCCAAGCCATCCGACAGCTTTAGAACTTGTTATTAAAAATGAAGTAATTGTACGAAGTGAAGACCCTGAGAAGAGTCTATTAGTGCACAGACGTCGGTGCCTAAAATGGGTATCGTGATAAACTTAAATAGTCCCTTCTAGCGGAATGTGTGTATGTAATTTTTTCATATCAAACTTTAGTGAAGTGCAGCCTGAAGAGAAAGGTTTATTGTGTAAGAGTCGTACAAGTTTCTTTCTATTAGAGACTGCAAAATTTTCGTTAAATGTGAACTCATTGTGAATCAGCTGGCAATCAGTTTCATAACAGGACGTACAGGAAAATCCCCCTCGTGGATCTATATTTGTAAACTCATGTTAGGGGCCTTTGAATTCTTCACTCTAAAATAGGTAATAGGTCATAGGCGATGATATATGCGTATCCATCTAAGAAAGCCTTAAGCTCCTTGGCATAAGTCTCGGTAGGATCATAATCCCTTTTTCGAATATCATTATCCTGGAAAAACCGTTGGTGTTGTAGATTTGTAGTCTAATCTTTTATATTATTGCTCCAAATTTTCTATTTCATTATTCTCTAACACCACGTTTTGGCAAAAGTGTTTTCTACGTCTCTGCACATAGCTTTCAATCTGGTATGCCCTGTTTTGTGTATACTCTCATATGATCTATGATGTTTCATTTATTTCTTAATTTATCCATTACTGTTTGAATTTTACTCAGTTATAGCAAGTAAACCCGAAGGCATCGCCGCATGACGAGTGTCATTACTACTAGCCCAATATTTTGCATGAGCGCCTCTCTCCCATATGTACACTATGTGAATGCGGACGGGCGTCTTGACGGATGCTGCCTAACACACAATTTCTCACCTTTTAATGTGAGTTGCATTATGTTTGCTCCATACGATTTATTCGGTAGGTTTTCTAAGCTTATTTTGCTTTTATAGTAGTCCAGAATAGGACCTCGCAGGATTTATTGTAATATCGTCTTCCTCTTATGTTTTCAGATAACCTGAAGATGACCTATCCGAGCTAAACGCGTCGTTATTAAGTTAATAAAGAACATTCTGTAACCTACGACCGTGTTTTAAACAGAAACATAGTTTCTGTACTATGGGCACAGCCGCTTTGCGTCTCTACAGCGCAACTGTGTTAACGTCTATAGGGCAATGTCTCTCCATAGCTCTATAAGATCGCTAATGTTATCGCTTCGCGGTTGAGAGCTGTCAACGGTGCTGCCAGGTATCAGAGTTTGCATTAAGTTGACTCTAGTGTGGGAGTGTCTTAGTAGTAAAGGAAAAAAATGTATTAAAACTTCATGCGTGATGTGGCATTCTTTTCACGCAACTCAGTGTTTATGACGTCATATTTCCTTTATAATGTGCCACGCAATGATATACTTGTGTAGATGCAATCAGTGCCATACGTGGATACTGTCTGCAAAAGCTGTTGCAAATAGAGTTTCTAGCAAAGAATTATTAAATTTAAACGTCGTGCACAAAGTGGCAGTTTTTCACACGTCTCATAGTTTATGGCGTGATATCTACTGAACTATGATAGGTAAGTGGGTGTCCCCCGGCAGCTATTGTTGCGTAACATTAAGGGATATGTTACCAAATTTGGTTGAAATCGGTCCAGAGGCTTAGGCTAAGATGTGGAACATTTATATACACACATAAAGACATTCATTTTTAATAGGTATGGATTGTTAAATATACTCTAAAAATTAATAAATTTATTATTGGATTATAACTGGCCATAATTAAAAAGTACTTTTATTTAGCGAATTATCTGTGTTACTGTACGACAGGTTTTAGATACACAGCGCGGGTTTCCAAAGTGTAATGAATAAATAAACAAAAAGTGATGTTAATTTTGCACCTCAGTTAGCAATTTTTAATATTCGATAATTAGCGACAGAGACACGGAGATGAAATTTGTGAGTGGAGTGGCTGCGTGGCTCGCGCTGCCTAACAGGCTAATTATTATCTATCTGGCGTAACATTAATTACAATTCCTAGTACTCTGCTGTATTCCAAATGATTTTCTGTTCTTACCATCAAGCGATCAGCCGTATTGATCTTCTTAAGCATGTCATTAACGCGTCACGTCTCGCTCCTTATGGAGCTACTATGCTGCTTTCTGTCTTTCAGTGTAATCGGGTAAACCGTAAGGAGCACGCAGTAATTGAATACCCACGTTAAATGACCGGTACTGTACCTCTACAAGTAGAAACTATGTCCGCTGTCTCGAATGGGAGTACACCCTGTCATAATCCAAAGAGAACCAAGCAGAACACTACATGCCTCAGTAGTGCCTGTAATTCCGTTTTTAGAATGAGGATAGCATCATTCTTCAGTTTCTCATGAGTCGTCACAGAGATGTAATTTTAACTCATTTTCGATGCCTTTAGGTACATCAAATGCAGGCTACAATCTCTGTTATACAGGGTGACCATTAGAGAATCATTTTGAAAACGACCTTGAAAACTCAAATCAGTACGACCGTGTGCTGGGCGTAGGGCAGTGGGAGTCTTGCTTGGAGCATTTCAAAGACGGGCCTCTGTATATTAGTGTCTATTTCCCGCGAGTCGTCTCACTGAATTACTCGCTAAAACTTCGATCACATGCCATACTCTGCACATCATAGTAGCACTTACATTCATCGTGCTGTTATTTGCTAGATATATTCCACTCTCTCTGTTTTTTACGCTCAACAGGTACCGGCTGCAAGTAACATGGTTATTTCTTGATGGCTTAACGAACATGCTATCATCCTGTCCTTTCTCCTTGCCTGTGTTTTCCACATATTCCATTCTCCGCTTATTTTACTGAGAATCTCATAATTTCTTATCATATCAGTCCATCTTTCAACGTTTGTATAGCACCACATCCCAAACGCTTCGCTTCATTTGTTTCCAGGTTTTCTCACATTCATGGTTGACTTTCACAGAACGCTATGTCTCAGCAAAGCGACCCTCAACTTGTTGCCGATGTTTGTCACAAGTAGACATCTTCTGGTCAGTGGTGCTAGTCTGTTAATGTCCCTCTTGCCTCGCGTATCTTGTGTTATTTTTCTTTCAGGGTAGCAGAATTCTTTCGGTTTGTCTACATCGAGGCACCAAATTTTCATATCAAGGCCATCGGTAAATCTCGTTTCTGCTGTTCCTCAATATTTTGTCTTTCTTCGTCTTATCCTCGGTCATTATTCTGTACTTGATGGACTGTTCATTCCATTCAATAGATACTCTAATTCATCTGGAATTTCACTAAGGGTAACAATGCTATCAGTCAAACTTACCTTTGATATCCTTTAACCCTGAGTTTTAATCCCACATATAAAACTTTCAGTTATATCGGTCAATGCTCCTCTGATATACAGATTAATCTACTACGTATTTTCTCCCTGTAGTTCCTGTACATGTTGTATGTCACCCGTTTTCAGACCACTTACCCCTCTAGTTCTTAAAATTTCAAAAATATTGCACCATTTTTACATTGTCGAACGCCTGTCTTAGGTTAACGTTGTCTTGATCTTTTTCTTATCTCTAGCTTCTATTACCAAGCGAAACATTAGAACTGCATCTCTTATATCTTTACATTCAATAAAGAGAATATAACAGTTATTTAACTGATCCATAGTTTTGTTTTCCAATCTTCTGTTTTTATTGTTGACATCAGCTTCAAGTCATGAAATATTAATCTGATTGTCCGATAGTTCTTAAAGTTACCTGATCTCGCTGAATTCGAGATTGTGTGGATGGCATTTGTTCGGAAGTCTGATGTGTCACGAGCCTCATAAATTGTACTCACCAATCAGGATAGTAGTTTGGTTGTCTCTTCCCCCAGCGATTTTAGAAATTCCAAAGAAAGGTTTCCCATGCCTACTGCCTTATTTGATCGAAAGTCTTACAAAGCTAGATGCTACTACAAGAAATAAGAGAAATCATTTTTAAATAATCTTACAACAGTTAATATTTTTAACAACCTGTTGTGCTACCAAGACACTACTTTTTAAAATTACTCACTTTTAGATAAATTGTGTATTCAAATGATATGTAATTCGTGTAAACCGCTTCTCAGTGGCTGGCGTTGACATTATACAGCACAAACAGGCCCTCACCAGATCTATACAGGGTATTTCGCTAAGAGCATGCAAAAATTTAGCAGGACAAAGAAGATGCTCCACTGGACTATGTGAGGTAGGGAACCATGGGTGGTGGAAGTCAGCTGAAGGACATAATAGGAATAAAATCACAGTACTGTCTACTTTTTTATTTACATTAGTTACAGTTAACTGCAAATACCATCAATGACTCAATGAACGTTGAGCCGTGGCTGGCTCACATCATGCCTTGTTCTTTTGTCATCGGCTGCAGTCCAGTGGTGTCTTATTTCTTCTTTGGTTACCTATATAACGTTGCTGTCTTCTCTCTGTGAGTGGCAGCAGCAGCATTTATGGATACTAGTACTGCTGTACTGCCTTTGGCGTGGCGGATATAATTTCCGGCTGTGCGGTGTGTGGAGTCAGTCGGTTGGGGCAGAGCAGCGAGGAAGTCTCCGTGGCGCGTGGTCAGGCCGGAGCTGCTGGTGGCGTGCATGCGTGGTTGGAGTTGTGAGGTGCTTCTTGCGAGGGTTACGAAGTTAGTCGCCCACCGATCACGGAGACTAAAGTTGAGCGCTCATTTAACCTACTATCAAGCCTCAACTGCTATCACATCTCTTCGTTTGATCCTGGTTGTCGCTTTCTGGGAGATTTCTGCGAGCAACAACGTGTGTGCAGCCGTCTTCCTGTGTGGTGTTTAACTTAATTTAATTAATTACTTCATTAATGAAGTGTACCAGCGGTATCTTTTGCCGTCTGGCCATTGGCGTTCTGGTGACCTGCCCTGGTCGTTGACGTAGTTTTCGGCACTGTATTTTCCTCATCATGTTGATGTTCAGCATAGCGTGTACTTCGACAGCTAAGGTGTTGTTGGTAGTTTTGAGCGTTTATTCTGACTTGACTGGAATGGGCACCAGTATCCAGAACATTGTGCTACTGACATTTTGTTGTCGTTTTGCTGGTTGGGTGGTGCAAAACTGATCTTGTTAGTTGATTCGTCGGATGGCTGCTGGTTTGGTTGCACTCCGATTAAGAAGCTGTCGGTCTGGCTGTCTGTCTCACCTAAATGTGCATTAGTGTTACGTTCCCAAGCCGATCCTTGGAACCTTCTGAGCGCCGCTCCTTGTCTTCTACATAGTGATTTTCCTTTTAGTCTTAAGTACTCTGTGTGGCCTTCAGCCGAGTTTTAGCTTATTAAAATTGCAAGGCTTTTCTTCTTAGGCCTTTCGCCGTAAGAAAAAATTGTTTCTTGTTTGGTATGTGGCCTTTAGCCGAGTTTCAGCTTTTCAAAATTAAAATTGAAAATTCCTTGTACCTAGGCCTTAAGCTGTAAATTTGTTTCAAGTTGGTATGTGGCCTTCAGCCGAGTTTTCAGCCTTTTCAGGTCAAAAGTTGAAATATTTTGTCTAGTTCTTAAGCCATAAGAAATATTTTCTTGCTTGTATATGGCCTTCAGCCGAGTTTTCCAGCTTAAATTAAAAATTGGAAATTTCTTTGCTTGGGATTTAAGCTGTGAGATTGTTTGGGTTTCGTATGAGGCCTTCAGCCGAGTTTCACACGAAATATTTTAAGATAAGGCCTTCAGCATTTTCAAATTAAAAGCTCATCTTCCTGGGTTGTATTGTTGATATGCAGTCTTCAGCCGAGTGTTCAGCCAATTTAGATTAAAATATGAAAATCTTTGTCTCGGCCTTAAGCTGTAACACTGTACTTGATTAATGTCAGGCCCTCAGCCGAGACCCATGGGAACAATTTAAGCTTAGGATTTCAGCCTATTTATATTGAAGATGAAAAATTTTTACTAAGGAAGTGAAACCTCCAGAAGCACTCCTGTACCTCAATTCCTTGCTTAGGCCTTGTGCCTTGGATTTTCGATGTGGCCTTCAGTCGATCTAAATTAAATCAAAGGAGGTCTTCCGTTAAAACCTTGAGAGTTTTTGACTCTTGTTTGTGTGATTGTGTGTTTTAAGAAATAAAGTTTATTTGTTGAGTGCAGCTGACAGTAATTTCTTTGGCCCTTTTCCACAAATATAACCTCATCCGATCTGTCCTGCTAACCCAGGGATTTCAAATGTAGCATTTGTACCGTATCTTACAAAATCTGCTGAAATTGACGACCATAAACCTCAATGCACGCATGAAATCGGCGAACAAATTTCTGACGCACCCTGACAAATACGACTGGTGTGTTTCGAATCACACCACAGGCAGCTACAATTCTAGCAACTAATTCCATCTCCATATCCACTGGTCTCATAAACAAGTGATTTTGGGTATCCCCATAGGAAATAATCCAGGGGTTTCCGGTAAGGTGATCTCACAGGCCATGGAATAAGACCTCCCTTCCAATCCAGCTACCAGGAAGTGCTACCTAGTAATCAGGCTCGTCTTCCTCGTTTCCTTGTAGGAAATTAAGAATGTACGTGTAAATAAAAAGCACAGTACATAGGAAGTTCTACGTATTATTGTTGTTGTTGTTGTTGTCTTCAGTCCTGAGACTGGTCTGATGCAGCTCTCCATGCTACTCTATCCTGTGCAAGCTGCTTCATCTCCCAGTACTTATTGCAGCCTACATCCTTCTCATTCTGCCTAGTGTATTCGTCTCTTGGTCTCCCTCTACGATTTTTACCCTCCACGCTGCCCTCCGATGCTAAATTTGTGATCCCTTGATGCCTCAGAACATGTCCTACCAACCGCTCCCTTCTTCTTGTCAAGTTGTGCCACAAACTCCTGTTTTGCCCAATCCTATTCAATACCTCCTCATTAGTTATGTGATCTACCCATCTAATTTTCAGCATTCTTCTGTAGCACCACATTTCGGAAGCTTCTGTTCTCTTCTTGTTCAAACTATTTATCGTCCATGTTTCACTTCCATACATGGCTACACTAAGTTTGTTGTAAATCAGCAGGAAACCAGTAATGCTAGACAAAGCGGTAGACAAGCTTACTTCCATATCTCCTTAAGATGGGTTCTTCGACCCTGGGTTCCGTACCTCAAATTGTTCAGTGGAGCACCCTCTACGTCCTGTTACATTTTTGCACGCTTTCACGGAAACATCTTGTATAACGATTGAGCGACCCACTGTCAGAAAACGTGGGAATTATACAGATAACTGTGTCGGACATTGACCTAGGTTTCGACACCTGCTAAGGTGTGAAGTTTTGAGAAACCATATAAAATAATACATATAACATTAAGTATGACGAAGAAACATTAACCAAGATGACATGAAGTACAAAGGTTAATTACTTTAAATCACGTAGTTAGAAAGCAACGCTCAGAATTTAGAGCAGCTATGTTGAGGTTAAACATAAAATAAAACACTTTATAGCTTTGGCACGTATACCTAGCTAGGAATGAGTTTGATTGACTCAGTGGCTTACATTGCTGCCACGAAAAAACCGCCTATTGGGAGTGGATAGTGACATGTACTCATTTGAAAAATTATAACAGGAATGTATCGAAAACAGCAGTTAATTATAAAAACTAATGACAAAGGAAGATAGCTTATTGTAGTTTTCATAATACGCAGCAGTCAAGCAGATGAAGTATAAGAGCCATCTATCAGGCATTCCAGAAATTGCTACTAGGTAAAGGACACTAATATAGAAATTTGTACAAACAGTATTCATACAGTAGTACACGTGTATGGAATTCGAAGAAAATGATGTTTTGGAACTAGAGGCAGAAAAATATAGTAACAAATAGGGGAATCAAAATTCAGCGAGTAGTGGGCTAAAACCATTGAAAAATATTTGTTGCGTGACTAACTTCGTTGAGGATGAGACCAGCGTTCTCAGAAATGTGCTTGAACATCTGTAGCTCTTCGGCTACGATGACCTTCCTTTTTTCTATGTAAGATGCAAATTTCTTTAACGCCTTTCGATTTGTGACCGGAAATACACCAATGATTAACAAAAGTGTATTTATGTACATTATTGCTTCTTTTAACCAACAACTGTTCTTTGCATCTCACACTAAATGATCTTCCAGTTTGTCCGATATAATAAACGGGAATCTAATCAAACGTAATGTTTTACACTCCTGAATTGTATATAGGAGCGTCTGTGGACAAGAGATTGTGAAAAAGACTTTTTTGTAAATTATCGTTAGTAGAAGAGATAACTTTGTATACGAATTTTTTAATAGAAAGACGACTTTTCATGAGAAGAAGGACCTGGAAATGGGATAGACAAAACATTTTTGTGCTCGGTACTGTCAGAAACAGCGGTGATGCCTAAACTGGCCACTATAGCGTCACTTTTAACTTTGTCTTGTCAAGTATCGAGGGATCATAGCCGATATTAACTGCATTAGTTTTTATTATATTCACCTCTTCATTGAGTTGGTCAGGCGATAAAGGCACAGAAACTACACAATGAGTGGCTGAATGGAAAAATACTTTTTTATGGGAATTAGGATGTACTCAACAAGCGGGCACAATTTGATCTATTAGTTACTTTTCGGAAAGTACCGATGAAAGTCTGTCGTTGTCCATAGCAATACTGAAGTCAAATTTATAAAACTAGTGATCTTTATTTTCTAATTCACAAGTTTAGTTCATTTTTTCATGAAAACCACCGAAAATTTCAAAACAAATGATGAATTCCTTCCAGGGAACCACTGCATATGATCAAAATGTCGTCTGCCTATCAAGCATATGACAAAATACCCAGATCAGCGGTTTAAAAATTATTCAAGAGTTTCCCTTCCAGCGAATTGATGAAAATATCGGTCAAGATGCCTGACAGTGGCTTACCCATTGCCAGGCCGTCAGGTTGATGGTATAGTTGGCCACTGAAAACAAAATAGTTAACAAACGAATTAAGTCTGTAATTTGTTCGTCAGAAATTTCTTTCCTAAAAGTGACTTTATTATTTCCAACGATATCATTGGTTGTTTGAAAAGGTACTTCAGTGTAAAGTTTCCTTATATCTAATGAAAACAATTTAGTATCTTGATGACACTGCAGTTCTTTGATTTTGTTGGTTAGATTTTCACTCTTGACGACACGACCATTATTTCAGAAACAAAGGTTTTTTTATATTTTATCGTGAAGAAATTTTACTAACTCATGATATGCTATGTTCACAATTGGATGTATCGGAAGGTGATTTTTATGTATTTTAATTTGGAAACGCAATTTTGGGGCCTGTGTTCAAGATACAAAACATGCGCCTCTCCATTAGATCTCTCCTTTTTCTTCTATAAAGCAATAATTTAGTAGAAAATTTTTTGAGCTAGGCATTGTAAGGTTTCTGAATCTTGGATACACTGATGGTACTGGATTTGATGTAACTTGGTAAAAGTCCATTTTCTTCGCAATGCTTATTAAAATTAATAGCCATACCTTTGTTTAACAATTTTCTTCTTCTGTCTTTTTACATTGACAGAGCCTTATATACCCGGACCGGTACAAATATTACAGTTTTAACATGGCTGTTTCTCAACAACCGCATGTAATTTTCAACGTAGCTATTATAGAGCCAACAGGTAGGAAATAACTGTTTGGTATATTGACGTACGTTTCGACATCTACTGTGGGTGGCTTCATCAGAATTAAATTTTGAGAAACCCTATAAAATAATATATAGAAAATAATATGTGATAACATTAACCAACATGACAATTGCCATAACATACAAAAGCTACTTAAGTAAATTTACATTGCAAAATAGCAACATTCAGACTTTCGAGTAGCTATTTTCAAGTCAAACATATAATAAGACACGTTCTAGCCTTTGTCACGTATACCCACCTAGGAACAACAGCAGACTCATTGGCCCAGTGGCTTACATTGCTGCCACGAAAACAATACACATTGCGCCGCCTAAATGGCGTGGTCAGTGACATGTGCAGATTTGAAACATTATAACAGAAATAAATGAAAAACGACAGTTAATTATAAAAAATTACAAAAGAAGAAAACTCAGTGTATTTATGAAAATATACAGTAGTCAAGGAGATAAAGTGTAAGAGCCATCTATTAGGATTTTCGTAAATTACTACTACTTAATGTCAGAGTCTAACCAATAACTTCAAAGGTCTGCAGTGTAATGAAGATAGTAAACTGCTTTCATTGGGTATCACCAATCTTTATACTAACGCACCTGTTCGAACAACTATTGAAATCGTTGAAAAGACATACCTACTTTTAAGAAAGATATTTCTGCCGAAAAGATCACGGACCTAATTCGTTTGCTAAGAATATTAGCAAAATACTAGTATTTTGTATTCAATGGCTAACTATACGATCAGCCTGTCGGCCTGGTAATGGCTAACCCACTGGCGGGCATCTTTGCCGATATTTTTATCAATTCGCTGGAAGTGAACCTCTTGAATAATTTCCCTGCTGCTGATCCGTATACTTAGTAGGTACTGAAACGCACGCTTAACCCGCTGGGCGGTACAGGTAATAGGATTGTGGAAAGGGCCAGGGGTTGAAGTCAGTTTCTGCTTCTAATTGTCATTTATTGTAATGAAGCAACTCTTTCAGGGCTGAAGGCCTCCAGCAAGAAATCTTAACAATATAAAAATCCAATGAAGATGTTGTTGTTGTTGTTGTTGTTGTGGTCTTCAGTCCTGAGACTGGTCTGATGCAGCTCTCCATGCTACTCTATCCTGTGCAAGCTTCTTCATCTCCCAGTACCTACTGCAACCTACATCCTTCTGAATCTGCTTAGTGTATTCATCTCTTGGTCTCCCTCTACGATTTTTACCCTCCACGCTGCCCTCCAATACTAAACTGGTGATCCCTTGATGCATCAGAACATGTCCTACCAACCGATCCCTTCTTCTGGTCACGTTGTGCCACAAACTTCTCTTCTCCCCAATCCTATTCAATACTTCCTCATTAGTTATGTGATCTACCCATCTAATCTTCAGCATTCTTCTGTAGCACCACTGCCGCCGTTGGATAAGCAGCTGAGCAGCAAGTCGTATACTCCTAGCTCACTCATTTGTTACATAGTTTAATTCTTAATTTCTTTGCGTGTTTTTGGTACTTGCATTGTTTAATTCATAAATTTCGGGCCTATTATAGTATTTGAGAGTTGTAGCATCGCGTTTTAGTACCTGAATAGTGTAAATTCGCGTAGTCATTTGTCTACTGTTTTTGTTTTGAACGGCCAGTGTCGGTTGGTCACAGTCAGTGTGCTCCCTGCCGCCGTTGGATAAGCAGCTGAGCAGCATGTCGTATACTCCTAGCTCACTCATTTGTTACATAGTTTAATTCTTAATTTCTTTGCGTGTTTTTGGTACTTGCATTGTTTAATTCATAAATTTCGGGCGTATTATAGTATTTGAGAGCGTAGCATCGCGTTTTAGTACCTGAATAGTGAAATTTCGCTTAGTCTCCTTCCGCCGACGAGCAGTGTCAGCAGTGCGCAAGTAGCAGCATTACTGCATTTACTAGGCAATCTTGTATTTTAATAACCGTTTAAATTTTGTCGATTTGTTTGCGCTCTCTGTAAATTAGTTCAGACGTTCTTTGCAAAACAGTTTTTAGCATGGATAGGGACTGCAACTGCTGTGTTCGGATGCAGGCTGAGTTGGCATCCCTTCGCTCCCAGCTTCAGGCAGTGTTGGCTTCGGTCACACAGCATGAGGCTGTTGCCAATGGGCATCACTGTGGTTGTCCGGATGGGGGTTTGTCGGGGACGGCCAGCTCGTCCCACGCATCCCCTGATCGGACTACGACTGTGGTTTCTCGGGATACTGCCCGCATTGAGGCTGATCCCTCACCTGTGGTAGAGTGGGAGGTCGTTTCAAGGTGTGGCAGGGGGCGAAAGACATTCCGGAGGGCTGAACGGAAAGCCTCTCCAGTTTGTCTGACGAACCGGTTTCAGGCTCTGTCTCAGTCTGATACTGATCTTCGGCCTGACACGGCTGCATGTCCTGTTCCAGAGGTTGCCCCTCAGTCTGCAAGATCCGGGCAGTTGCAGAGGGTGGGCTTACTGGTAGTTGGGAGCTCCAACGTCAGGCGCGTAATGGGGCCCCTTAGGGAAATGGCAGAAAGAGAGGGGAAGAAAACCAATGTGCACTCCGTGTGCATACCTGGGGAAGTCATTCCAGATGTGGAAAGGGTCCTTCCGGATGCCATGAAGGGTACAGGGTGCACCCATCTGCAGGTGGTCGCTCATGTCGGCACCAATGATGTGTGTCGCTATGGATCGGAGGAAATCCTCTCTGGCTTCCGGCGGCTATCTGATTTGGTGAAGACTGCCAGTCTCGCTAGCGGGATGAAAGCAGAGCTCACCATCTGCAGCATCGTCGACAGGACTGACTGCGGACCTTTGGTACAGAGCCGAGTTGAGGGTCTGAATCAGAGGCTGAGACGGTTCTGCGAGCGTGTGGGCTGCAGATTCCTCGACTTGCGCCATAGGGTGGTGGGGTTTCGGGTTCCGCTGGATAGATCAGGAGTCCACTACACGCAACAAGCGGCCGAAATTTTTACAAAGGTACAGACGGTGTTTAGAAAGGATAGATTGCATGCAACCGGTGGTGGAGTGTTCGTCGCTGTTAGTAGTAGTTTATCCTGTAGTGAAGTAGAAGTGGATAGTTCCTGTGAATTATTATGGGTGGAGGTTACACTAAACAACCGAACTAGGTTAATAATTGGCTCCTTTCACCGACCTCCCGACTCAGCAGCATTAGTGGCAGAACAACTGAGAGAAAATTTGGAATACATTTCACATAAATTTTCTCAGCATGTTATAGTCTTAGGTGGAGATTTCAATTTACCAGATATAGACTGGGACACTCAGATGTTTAGGACGGGTGGTAGGGACAGAGCATCGAGTGACATTATACTGAGTGCACTTTCCGAAAATTACCTCGAGCAATTAAACAGAGAACCGACTCGTGGAAATAACATCTTGGACCTACTGATAACAAACAGACCAGAACCTTTCGACTCTGTATGTACAGAACAGGGAATCAGTGATCATAAGGCCGTTGCAGCATCCCTGAATATGGAAGTTAACAGGAATATAAAAAAAGGGAGGAAGGTTTATCTGTTTAGCAAGAGTTATAGAAGGCAGATTTCAGACTACCTAACAGATCAAAACGAAAATTTCTGTTCCGACACTGACAATGTTGAGTGTTTATGGAAAAAGTTCAAGGCAATCGTAAAATGCGTTTTAGACAGGTACGTGCCAAGTAAAACTGTGAGGGACGGGAAAAACCCACCGTGGTACAACAACAAAGTTAGGAAACTACTGCGAAAGCAAAGAGAGTTCCACTCCAAGTTTAAACGCAGCCAAAACCTCTCAGACAAACAGAAGCTAAACGATGTCAAAGTTGGCGTAAGGAGGGCTATGCGTGAAGCGTTCATTGAATTCGAAAGTAAAATTCTATGTACCGACTTGACAGAAAATCCTAAGAAGTTCTGGTCTTACGTTAAATCAGTAAGTGGCTCGAAACAGCATATCCAGACACTACGGGATGATGATGGCATTGAAACAGAGGATGACTCGCGTAAAGCTGAAATACTAAACACCTTTTTCCAAAGCTGTTTCACAGAGGAAGACGGCACTGCAGTTCCTTCTCTAAATCCTCGCACAAACGAAAAAATGGCTGACATCGAAATAAGTGTCCAAGGAATAGAAAAGCAACTGGAATCACTCAATAGAGGAAAGTCCACTGGACCTGACGGGATACCAATTCGATTCTACACAGAGTACGCGAAAGAACTTGCCCCCCTTCTAACAGCCGTGTACCGCAAGTCTCTAGAGGAACGGAGGGTTCCAAATGATTGCAAAAGAGCGCAGATAGTCCCAGTCTTCAAGGAGGGTCGTCGAGCAGATGCGCAAAACTATAGACCTATATCTCTTACGTCGATCTCTTGTAGAATTTTAGAACATGTTTTTTGCTCGCGTATCATGTCATTTCTGGAAACCCAGAATCTACTATGTAGGAATCAACATGGATTCCGGAAACAGCGATCGTGTGAGACCCAACTCGCCTTATTTGTTCATGAGACCCAGAAAATATTAGATACAGGCTTCCAGGTAGATGCTATTTTTCTTGACTTCCGGAAGGCGTTCGATACAGTTCCGCACTGTCGCCTGATAAACAAAGTAAGAGCCTACGGAATATCAGACCAGCTGTGTGGCTGGATTGAAGAGTTTTTAGCAAACAGAACACAGCATGTTGTTATCAATGGAGAGACGTCTACAGACGTTAAAGTAACCTCTGGCGTGCCACGGGGGAGTGTTATGGGACCATTGCTTTTCACAATATATATATATGACTTAGTAGATAGTGTCGGAAGTTCCATGCGGCTTTTCGCGGATGATGCTGTAGTATACAGAGAAGTTGCAGCATTAGAATATTGTAGCGAAATGCAGGAAGATCTGCAGCGGATAGGCACTTGGTGCAGGGAGTGGCAACTGACCCTTAACATAGACAAATGTAATGTATTGCGAATACATAGAAAGAAGGATCCCTTATTGTATGATTATATGATAGCGGAACAAACACCGGTAGCAGTTACTTCTGTAAAATATCTGGGAGTATGCGTGCGGAACGATTTGAAGTGGAATGATCATATAAAATTAATTGTTGGTAAGGCGGGTACCAGGTTGAGATTCATTGGGAGAGTGCTTAGAAAATGTAGTCCATCAACAAAGGAGGTGGCTTACAAAACACTCGTTCGACCTATACTTGAGTATTGCTCATCAGTGTGGGATCCGTACCAGATCGGTCTGACGGAGGAGATAGAGAAGATCCAAAGAAGAGCGGCGCGTTTCGTCACAGGGTTATTTGGTAACCGTGATAGCGTTACGGAGATGTTTAATAAACTCAAGTGGCAGACTCTGCAAGAGAGGCGCTCTGCATCGCGGTGTAGCTTGCTCGCCAGGTTTCGAGAGGGTGCGTTTCTGGATGAGGAATCGAATATATTGCTTCCCCCTACTTATACCTCCCGAGGAGATCACGAATGTAAAATTAGAGAGATTAGAGCGCGCACGGAGGCTTTCAGACAGTCGTTCTTCCCGCGAACCATACGCGACTGGAACAGGAAAGGGAGGTAATGACAGTGGCACGTAAAGTGCCCTCCGCCACACACCGTTGGGTGGCTTGCGGAGTATCAATGTAGATGTAGATGTAGATTTCTAAAGCTTCTATTCTCTTCTTGTCCAAACTATTTATCGTCCATGTTTCACTTCCATACATGGCTACACTCCATACAAATACTTTCAGAAATGACTTCCTGACATTTAAATCTATACTCGATGTTAACAAATTTCTCTTCTTCAGAAACGCTTTCCTTGCCATTGCCAGTCTTCATTTTATATCCTCTCTAATTCGACCATCATCAGTTATTTTGCTCCCTAAATAGCAAAACTCCATTACTACTTTCAGTGTCTCATTTCCTAATCTAATCCCCTCAGCATAACCCGATTTAATTTGACTACATTCCATTATCTTCGTTTTGCTTTTGTTGATGTTCATCTTATATCCTCCTTTCAAGACACTGTCCATTCCGTTCAACTGCTCTTCCAAGTCCTTTGCTGTCTCTGACAGAATTACAATGTCATCGGCGAACCTCAAAGTTTTTACTTCTTCTCCATGAATTTTAATACCTACTCCGAATTTTTCTTTTGTTTCCTTTACTGCTTGCTCAATATACAGATTGAACAACATCGGGGAGAGGCTACAACACTGTCTCACTCCCTTCCCAACCACTGCTTCCCTTTCATGTCCCTCGACTCCTGTTACTGCCATCTGGTTTCTGTACAAATTGTAAATAGCCTTTCGCTCCCTGTATTTTACCCCTGCCACCTTTAGAATTTGAAAGAGAGTATTCCAGTCAACATTGTCAAAAGCTTTCTCTAAGTCTACAAATGCTAGAAACGTAGGTTTGCCTTTCCTTAATCTTTCTTCTAAGATAAGTCATAAGGTCAGTATTGCCTCACGTGTTCCAGTGTTTCTACGGAATCCAAACTGATCTTCCCCGAGGTTGGCTTCTACTAGTTTTTCCATTCGTCTGTAAAGAATTCGTGTTAGTATTTTGCAGCTGTGACTTAGTAAACTGATAGTTCGGTAATTTTCACATCTGTCAACACCTGCTTTCTTAGGGATTGGAATTATTATATTCTTCTTGAAGTCTGAGGGTATTTCGCCTGTTTCATACATCTTGCTCACCAGATGGTAGAGTTTTGTTAGGACTGGCTCTCCCAAGGCCGTCAGTAGTTCCAATGGAATGTTGTCTACTCCGGGGGCCTTGTTTCGACTCAGGTCTTTCAGTGCTCTGTCAAACTCTTCACGCAGTATCATATCTCCCATTTCATCTTCATCTACATCCTCTTCCATTTCCATAATATTGTTCTCAAGTACATCTCCCTTGTATAGACCCTCTATATACTCCTTCCACCTTTCTGCCTTCCCTTCTTTGCATAGAACTGAGTTTTCATCTGAGCTCTTGATATTCATACAAGTCGTTCTCTTATCTCCAAAGGTCTCTTCAATTTTCCTGTAGGCAGTATCTATCTTACCCCTAGTGAGATAGGCCTCTACATCCTTACATTTGTTCTCTAGCCATCCCTGCTTAGCCATTTTGCACTTCCTGTCGATCTCATTTTTGAGAGGTTTGTATTCCTTTTTGCCTGCTTCATTTACTGCATTTTTATATTTTCTCCTTTCATCAATTAAATTCAATATTTCTTCTGTTACCCAAGGATTTCTACTAGCCCTCGTCTTTTTACCTACTTGATCCTCTGCTGCCTTCGCTACTTCATCCCTCAAAGCTACCCATTCTTCTTCTACTGTATTTCTTTCCCCCATTCCTGTCAATTGTTCCCTTATGCTCTCCCTGAAACTCTGTACAACCTCTGGTTTAGTCAGTTTATCCAGGTCCCATCTCCTTAAATTCCCACTTTTCTGCAGTTTCTTCAGTTTTAATCTACAGGTCATAACCAATAGATTGTGGTTAGAGTCCACATCTGCCCCTGGAAATGTCTTACAATTTAAAACCTGGTTCCTAAATCTCTGCCTTACCATTATATAATCCATCTGATACCTTTTAGTATCTTCAGGGTTCTTCCATGTATACAACTTTCTTTCATGATTCTTAAACCAAGTGTTAGCTATGATTATGTTGTGCTCTGTGCAAAATTCTACCAGGCGGCATCCTCTTTCATTTCTTCCCCCCAATCCATATTCACCTACTATGTTTCCATCTCTCCCTTTTCCTACACTCGAATTCCAGTCACCCATGACTATTAAATTTTCGTCTCCCTTCACTATCTGAATAATTTCTTTTATTTCATCATACATTTCTTCAATTTCTTCGTCATCTGCAGAGCTAGTTGGCATATAAACTTGTACTACTGTAGTAGGTGTGGGCTTCGTATCTATCTTGGCCACAATAATGCGTTCACTATGCTGTTTGTAGTAGCTTACCCGCATTCCTATTTTCCTATTCATTATTAAACCTACTCCTGCATTACCCCTATTTGATTTTGTGTTTATAGCCCTGTAGTCACCTGACCAGAAGTCTTGTTCCTCCTGCCACCGAACTTCACTAATTCCCACTATATCTAACTTCAACCTATCCATTTCCCTTTTTAAATTTTCTAACCTACCTGCCCGATTAAGGGATCTGACATTCCACGCTCCGATCCGTAGAATGCCAGTTTTCTTTCTCCTGATAACGACGTCCTCCTGAGTAGTCCCCGCCCGGAGATCCGAATGGGGGACTATTTTACCTCCGGAATATTTTACCCAAGAGGACGCCATCATCATTTAATCATACAGTAAAGCTGCATTCCCTCGGGAAAAATTACGGCTGTAGTTTCCACTTGCTTTCAGCCGTTCGCAGTACCAGCACAGCAAGGCCGTTTTGGTTATTGTTACAAGGCCAGATCAGTCAATCATCCAGACTGTTGCCCTTGCAACTACTGAAAAGGCTGCTGCCCCTCTTCAGGAACCACACGTTTGTCTGGCCTCTCAACAGATACCCCTCCGTTGTGGTTGCACCTACGGTACGGCTATCTGTATCGCTGAGGCACGCAAGCCTCCCCACCAACGGCAAGGTCCATGGTTCATGGGGGGGGCAATGAAGATAGCAATTAATCTTGACAGCTAATGAAGATAGCAATAAAATAATTAAAAAACAACATACGCAAAGTGCAATACAAATGGCTGAGGCCACAGTTTTCAATATTATCGAATATGTTACCATAGACCTTTAAAGGCAGAAGGCCAGCATGTTTAACAACAAGAAATCTTAAAACTCAACAAGATAAAAATCCAATTGAGATAATCATAAAGTAATTTAAAGAAACAACATAAGCAAGGTGCAATACCAATGGCTGAGGGCCACAATCAAACTTCAAAATTACAAAATACATTACCATAAAGGCAGAAGGCCGCAGTGTTTAAGCTTGAAAGATAGATTCAAAAATTAATTTCGTAAAATTTTGAGAAACAAACACTAACCACAAGCCTAAAATTTAAAATAGCTGGCAACAGATTATTAAACACGGGTGGCACTCAGAAGGCCTCCAGGGAGGTCGGTTTGCCCTCGTTCACTTGGGTGAGACAGGTGGTGAGCCCAACTGTACTTGATACGTCGGAACCCAACCAGGGGGCAGCCACATACCGACTGACACAACAACTAGCTTCCCGTCAATCAGTACACGAGAACCCCAATGTTACAAACGTGATAATCCACAATAGAGTACGCATTAGCTGTCAAAATTACACACTATGTTGGACAGCGACAATAGGTGAGGAAATGGTGCTGCCTGAAATTACGGTAGTGGCCAGCGCAGGTAACCGGAACACTAACTGCCACGAGGCAGAAAATTCCGCTGGTAAACTTGAATTTGAAACACGGTAATATAGTTCACCTCGCTCAAAAGAACACTGCCTGAATTTACGTCAGTGCCCACGGCAGATAACCAGAACACTAACGCCCACAAGGCAGAAAACTCCACTGGTGCACTCAAATCGTAGTCGACCAAAATAGTTAATTGCACAGCATGGCGGCTAAATCTCAGCAGTAGAACCACTCGGTGTTGCTCACCGGGAAACCTCCCCAACAGCAAACCATCGAAGCGAACCGCCACAACACGAATACACGTGGCTTGGGTAGTTGAAACCACTACTCGACTTTGACGTCCTGAGTCGGCGAACCGCGAGACTCTTAGCGCTCGGACAGCTCCACACACGCCCTGACACTGTGCAGGGACTGCCAGAGGCCATAGCCTACTGCACCGTGGGGAAAACTTCCCCCGTCCGCAACAACAGACCGACTCCGCTCAGAATACCGACAACATCTAAAATAGTCGTCCAGCTCCCCACACAACCTGACAGACACACTTGCACTAAGACCTGAACGATACCCAACAGTAACTAAGCACACACAAAGAGAAATCAGGAGTCGATGCACGCTCGCACACACACACACACACACACACACACACACACACACACACACACACACACACACAGCCGACTCATGAACGATTGGCGAGCCAAAATGCGGTAGGACGACCGACCAACGATCCACCAAGACCATGGCCCGGCTCAAGTGATGCGTGGCGGCAATCGTCTTGCGATCCATGTCGACTCAGACCTCACTGCTGCTCCAATCCGACTGCACAAGTGCCGCATTACAACTCCGCGACTGGCAGGTCTGGACTGCGCTCCAGACGCGTACCTACAGACTGGCAGACCCGCACTCGCGACGCGAACTGGTTTCCGACAGACAACGACCGGGAGTAATAGCAGTCGAGCAAAGATACTACGAGAGGGGATATATCGATACGCGCTTCTAGCACCGGTCACGGTCAGGAAAAGCACCAACTCAGGGACAGTAGTAATTTAATTTAACGTAATGAGGTGGAAGTACGTTAAAACAGGGTGTAAAACACATGATGGTGGGACAGGAGCCACGCACGGCACAAGTACAAGACATTTTGATCACGAATGGTGGTTCCCGGGAAGGAATTCAGCATTTGTTTGAAATTTTCAATAGTCTTCATGAAAAAATCAACTTAACTTGTGAATTAGAAAATAATTATGGCCAGCTTAATAACTTGGACCTAAGGGTTGCTACTGACAACGACAGACTTTATTTCGGTATTTTTCGAAAAGCAGTTAATACAGATCAAATTGTGCCGCTAATTGAGTGCGACCTGAATCCCACAAAAAAGCATTTTTCCATTCAGCCATTCATTGTGCAGTTTCTGCACCTTTCTCGTCTGACAAGCTCAATGAAGAGATGATTATAATAATAATTATTGCAGTTCATATAACCTGTAATTCCTCGTTAGTTGACAAGATCTTCAAAGTTAAAACTGATGCTATAGTGACTAATTTAAAAATCACTTCTGTTTCTAACAGTAACAAGAACAAAAACATTTTCTTGTTTCCATTTCCCGGCCGTATTTCTTAGAAAATTTGTCACCTTCTTATTAAAAAATGCAGATGCAAAGTTATTTTTCCACCAAGAATAATTTGCAAAAAATCATCTTATTCACCATCTCGAGTACACAGTTGCTCCTATATGCAGTTAAAGAGTGTATAAAATCACTTGTGTAACGTGTACCGTTTATAATATAGGACAAACTGCAGGATCTCTTAGCGTCAGGTACAAAGAACATTTATTGGGAAAAGAGGCACTAATGTACATAATTCAAATTTTGATTATCATTTATTAATTTCGGGTCACAAGCCGAAGAGCGTTGAAGAATTTCCCATTTTAAATAGAGAGAAGAAAGGTGATTATCTCGATAAACTGGAACGGCTGAATATTCTCAAGAACATTTTTAAGAACGATGTACTCCTCCGCAGTCAACAGTTACAATTACGTAAGAAAAACTTTTTCAGTTGTGGTGTCCACTACTCGGAGAATTTTGATTCCCCTATGTTTTACTATATTTTTTCTGCCTCTAATTCCGAAACATCATTTTCTTCGAATTTCCTACAAGTGTTCTGCTGTACTTACCCCTATGTAGGTAATTGTAGGAATGTACAGCTGTTTGCATAAATTTTCTACATTATTCTGCCATTTACCTAACAGTAATTTCCGTAAAGTCTAATATATGTCACTTCATCTGCTTGACTACTGTGTATTTCCAAAAATACATTAAGCTCTCTTCCTTTGTAATTTGTTATTATAATTAAAAGTCGGTTTTAAATTATTGTGTTATAAAGTTTCAAATGGGCCCCATGTTACCGTCCACGCCCATTAGGCGGCGCAACGTGTATTGTTTTCGTGGCAGCACTGTATGCTACTGGGTCGTTCAGTGTGATGTTGTTCCTGGATAGGGATATGTGCCAAGGGCTAGAACGTGTTCCATTTTATTTTTCACTAGAGCACAGCGGCTCTATATTCTGACCGGTGCTTTCTCGCAATGTAATTTTACTTAAGTGCCCTTGGTATATCGTGACAATTGTCATCTAGTTTAATGTTTTTTTGTCACACATAATTTTCCAAGTATTATTTTATAAGGTTTCCTAAAAACTTCATTCTGACGAAAACCTTCTTAGTAGATGACGAAACCTATGTCCACGTGCGAGACAGTTATTTGAAAGCGGTTTTCTGTATAATTCCTATGTTTGAAAACTATAGTCGGTTGCTGAGAAACAGCCGTGTTTCAAACTCCTCTGACGGTTCTGCACATCGTCAACTTTAGCTGCTGGGTGACGACTCTTTGGTTTTAATAATTATAAATTAATTTATTTTAACCCACTGATTTCCTTATGTAACTAGCACGATGTCTGTTTCTCACAATGATATTCTGAAGATGGGTATGGCTAGGTCGAAACCGGTCATTTTAAATAAAATAACAATTGAGATCTAGACTCTACACTTAAAACTTCCAGGCTGATAGGCCATGGTCGGTGTATAAAACTCTCCCCTGACATTTCGGCTCTGACTGCGGGAGACATGTTCCGAGGTAATGCGGCGAACTTACCTCGGAGGATGTCTCCTGCAGTCGGAGACGAAACGTCAAGGGAGAGTTTTATACATCGACCACGGCCTATCAGCCCGGAAGTTTTAAGTGAAGAAAATACCTGCCGCGAAAGCCTACATTGTATGGTAACTAGACTTTTGTTCACTAATTTTTACAGCTTAATTTTTATTTGTTACAGACCCCGTTGCGCTCAATTTTGCCACCACGTTTTGCATTTCAGACACAGTTGGAGATTTTGCAGAACAGTTTTTACCAAACAACTCGGCAGACGTTTTCCAGGAATTGTGCTTCGCATAACGCTCGGCAATCAGCACGCTCTGTTTTATAGTGTAAACAATTTTGTGTTGCTTTCGGGTGGTCACTGAACTCGTCTGGTCCTTTCGATAACGACAGAGCGAAGTCGCCGTGACAGAGCATGCGGTAGATCCACACGCACAGCAACAGATTGGAGCATGAAAACCATGGACTACAGCATTTTCTGTAAACGGTAGTTTTCCTATTCATTAACAAGGATTAATTGGTCGATTCTATCCATTACGTTAGTCGAATATTTTTTGTGACTGTTACTGGATACGACTAGATAACTAAATCAACTACGCTCACAAGTATCGTAATGTAATGAAGTTTTCAAGAAAATATGCTGCTATACAGAAAGACAGTCGACAGTGATGATGAAAAGGGCAATGTTATTCACAAGTACCACTGAAGGTCAAATGTTTTAATTTTTGCAGGTGTACAGAGATCGTGACTGAAGTACAGTAGATCACTAACGAAAAATGAAACAGAAACAGGAAACATTTTTTATAAGACCGGTATTTTAGAACAACTGCTAGAAATTCCTGCATTCATGTAATGCAGTAAATCATCCACAGCACAGCATAGCAACAGCTTAGACAAACAATCACTGCTAAACACACCGATACACGGCTGCTTATTGGACAAACTACCACTCGCACGTCACTAAGATATCGTTTTATGGTCGCAACTCTATAACTATGCATTTCACGACCTACTCTGCTCTGACCACATTATCAGGTTGTTTTCCTCCAGCCTTGAAGGCACCTACACATCGTTATCCAGTCTCATTAAGAAGTAAAACACAAAGGGTTCAGGAACTGACGTGTAGTCACTCTGTATTCGTATAAAAGCAATCGATAAAGATAACACACGACCTGAGCTGAGAAACCTGCATTCTATTCATTGAATACTCAAAACCGTTTGACAAAGTTACCAAACAGATTCATAGGAAAACAATTACACAACGAGAGGTCACCTAGACAATTCATTTGAAGAAACTAAAAACTTAGATTGATATGCTTCACATTAAATGTATTCACAACGGCGAATATAGACTTCCATCGGACTGTGTAATAGAATAACAACAATGAAAATTTGTACTGGACTTGGACACGAACCAGGACTTCCTGCTTATCGCGAGCGGTCACATTACCTTATGACTATCCGAGCACGACTCAGTGCCAGACGCAAACTTCTGTATGTCGTTAACCATGTGTCTTCCTTACGTGTATTCCAGCACAGTACAGTGCAGTACAGTACAGTACGTGTATTCCTGTATTCTTACGTGAGAATCGCCTGGCTGGTGTCGGCGGATAAATACGATGCTGCAGTCTTCTTACACGCATACATGCCGGAAGGAACTTTGCATCGCAGTTCGGTATAAAGCACGCACTGCAACATCTCGTCATCTGTTTGTTGTCGGTGGGGAGAAATGGCGAGGATTATATATTTATAAACAAATACTCAGGAGGTTAGAAGGGTGCCACTGAAGGGTGTTCACTGAAGCAGATGATCCTCCCTTAGTTGTAAGTAATAACATGGGACCTCCAGTTCGCTACGCAGCATTTCTGCAATTCGGTTTTGTAACCACCGGGAGATGTCATTAAACAAATAGGAGATAAATACCTAATCCAAGTAATTTTCACATTTAATTATTTAGTAACGATGATAGAAATGAAGATAAAACTGATTTCATCAATTCTAATAGATCGTTAACACAGTAAACAGAAGATTTACCAAGAAATCAAGAAAGGTTACACAAAAGGAAGCCCAAAAGAGACGTAAGTGGATGTACCATAATGTAGTTGTGAGAACTGATCTCTGAACGGAGGACACGAGAGGCATTGTGCGAAGGTCGTTCAGTAAGGAATGGAACACATTTTATTTCTGATTCCTGGTTAAGTCTATTCAGGATTCCGATAGACCATATTATACCCCACTACTTTGCCTACAAAACCACATTTCTCAACATAACCTCCGTTCAATATGACGGCCTTAGGCCACCTTATTGAGAGGACCTGTGCCCACTTGGTGGCACTCTACTGGCTGACGTCGAAACTTACATCTTGCTGCAGCAATATCCTCCCAATCACCCAAGTATTCTTTTCCGCTGAATGCATCCCTCGTTTGGCGAAACAGATTGAGCCAAACAGATGGAAGTCGGAAGGTACGAAATCAATGCTGTAGGTTGGATGAGAAAGAAATTTCAGAAAACTTTTCTGAGATCTTCTCGGTCGTGCAAACTTTTGTGTGTTCTTAGGTACTTATAGAGAATGAGATGTTGGTTTCTTTTCATTTTCGGGGCAACGAATACCCTGAAATCGTTTAGTCAGTTTTCTAAGGACAGCACAATACACTTTCGAGGTCATCGTTCTACTATAAGCGAGAGAACATGAAACGGTACAACTCCTTCAGAGTCCAAGAAGGCTGTCGCCATGACACTGCCAGTTGAGGATGTCGATTTCATCTGTTTCTTCGGAGAATAGGGGCTGTGACCCCACTCCAGTTATTGCCGTTTTGTTTCCGGTTCGAAGTGGTGCACATATGTTTCACGGCCTGTGACAATGGTCGACGAAAAATTGTCACGATCAGCAAAGTAACGCCCAAGAAATTTCTCACAGATCGTTCTACGTTGCTCTTTATGGTCTTGTGTTAGGCGGCGAGATATCCAGCGGGCACACACCTTCCAGCATCCGAACTGGTGCTGGAAGGTGCTGTGTCAGCACTACCACCAACAAAGACGTCCAGGTAAGAAGAGTGGTGTTTGTGATCCGTCGATCACTTCGAATGAGTGTCCGCACGTTCCAGCACTGGAACAGTCGCAGCTGTGCGCAGCCAGCCAGCAAGCGGGATAAAATGGCTCTGAGCACTATGGGACTCAACATCTGAGGTCATCAGTCCCCAGTCTTAGAACTACTTAAACCTAACTAACGTAAGGACATCACACACATACATGCCCGAGGCAGGATTCTAACCTGCGACCGTAGCAGCAGCGCGGATCCGGACTGAAGCGCCTAGAACCGCTCGGTCACAACGGCCAGTTCAAGCGGGAAATCACACAGGCTTGCGCCACCATGTTGTGATAACAGACGCCTCGCCCAACGACTCACCACGATTCACTGCCAGGTCTCCGTTGACATTCTGGAAGCGTCTACCAATATCTGCGACGGTCTTCGTTTTCACCAACAGAAATTCAGCGACAGGTCTCTGCTGAGGCGAGAATATTCCACGAAGATCCACAACAAATTCCGCATTTTCTCAACCGAAATTAGCCGAGATAGAAGTAAGTTGCTTAACTTATTGAAAGCCTCTCGTAAAAGAGGGACATAAATTCCTATATAGGAAAATCGGGTGTAAATATGAAACGAAGGCATCAGGAGGCAGACGGTTTTTTTCATGTCGTCAGTCAGTCTTCTGACTGGTTTGATGCTGCCAGCCACCAACTCCACTTCTGTTTCAATCTCCTCCTCCCGGAGCAGTATTTATATTCTGGATGTATTCCAATATGCAAGCATATGCTCTACAGCTTTGTCCTTTACAGCTCCCTCCAGTACCATGGAAGTTATTCAGTGATGTCTAAACAGAATTCCTACCACCCTGTCCCTTTCTGTTGTCAGTGTTTTCCATATATTGCTTACCTCTCCGATTTTGCGCAGAACATCCTCATCCCGTAACTTGCCAGTCCACCTAATTTTCGAAATTCATGTAGAGCATCGCATCTTAAATGTTTCGATTCTGTTCTTTTCCAGATTTTCCACGACCATGTTTCAGTACCATACAATACCCTCCTCGAAACGTACATTCTCAGAAAGTTCTTCCACAAATTAAGTACTATGTTTGATACTAGTCGATTATTCTTGTGCAGGAATGCCCTTTTTGCTTTTTATGGGCTTCTGCCTCCGTCCATCATAGGTTATTTGTTGCCTAGATAGCAGAATTCCTTAACTTCGCCTACTTCATGATCCTTAATTCTGATGTTAAGTTTTTCGCTGTTGTCATTTCTGTTACATCTGATTGCTTTTGTCTGTCTTCAGTTTAGTCTTAATCCATATTCCGTACTCATTAGAGTGTTCTTTCCGTTCGAAACATTCTGTAATTCTTCTTCACTTTCACTCAGAATAGCAGTGTCGGCAGCGAATCTTATCATTGATAACCTTCCACCTTGAATCTCAATTCCACCCTTGAAACATTTTCTTAATTCCCTCATTGCTTCTTTGATGCATAGTTTCATCAGTGGAGACGAAAGAGTACATACCTGTCTTACAGTCTTTTTAACCCAAGCACTTCATTCTTGGTCTTCCTCTCTTATTGTTCCTTCTTCTTTCTTGTACATACTGTATGTTATCCGTCTTTCCCTATACCTTATCCTTATATTTTCAGAATTTTTAACAACTTGCACCACTTGACATTGTAGAACGCTTTTTCCAGGCCACAGATCTCATGTAAGTGTCTTGATTTTTCTTTAGTCTTGCAGCCGTTAATAATCGCAACGTCCGTACTGGCTGTTTAGTGCCTTTAATTTTCCTGAAGTCAAAATTTCCTCATCTAACATATCTTCAATTTTCTTTCCCATTCTTTTGTATATTACTCTCGTCAGCAGCTTGGATGCATGAACTGTTAAGGTGATCGTGCAATAATTCTCGCAATTGTCAGGTCTGGAAACCTTGGGATTGTTGAGTGATGTTTCTCGGAAAGTCACATGGCATGTGACACACGCCAATGCGAATAGTCGTTTCTTTGCCACTTCCCTCAATGATTTTAGAAATCAGAATTCCATCTATGTTTTCTGCGTTATTTGATCTTAAGTCCTCCAATGCTCATTGAAATTCTGATTTTAAACTCGACACTTTCTTCTGCATTTATCAGTGGAATGCCCACTGCACTCTTAATGTCACAGCCATTGATTTTAATTTTACCAAAGGTTTTTGAAACTTTTCTATATTCTGAGTCAGTCAAGTGAAGTATTTCTTGTGTTACCCATGGTTTATTCAGAGTTACCTTGGTTGCACCTACGTTTTTCTCACCAACTTCTGTGGTCGCCCTTTTTAGAGATGTCCATTGCTCTTCAACTGAGATACCTACTTAACTATTAATTATCGTAATATCTGTAGCCTTAGAGAACTTCAAACGTATCTCTTCATTCATTAGCGCTTCCCTATCCCACTTCTTTCCTCACTAATTCTTCCTTATTACCTTCTGAACTCCGTCTTACTCTTCATCATTACTAAATTGTGATCTGAGTCTATATCTGCTCCTGGGTATACCTTTCAATACGATATCTGATTTCTGAATCTCTGTATGACCATGATGCAATACAACTGAAATATTCACGTACCCATCGACCGGTCCCAAGTACCCCTTTTCATCAATAATTTTTGAACAGATTATTCGCTTTTACTATTTGAAATTTAGTGCAGAACTCAATTAGTCTTTTTCCTCTCTCATTCCTAGTACCTAGCCCATATTCTCCCATAAACGTTTCTTCTTGCCCTAGTACCGCGTTCAAATCCTCCATGACTGTTACATTTTCATCTCCCTTAGGTTCTGAATTACCCGTTCGAGATCCGCATATACTCTGTTTTCATCTCCTGCTTGCGACGTCGACTGGTATATTCTATCTCTGAACTGTCCACAGTGACTATCAGTCGTACTTTCCCATTCATAAGAATCCTACTCTCATTACACTATGTTCTGCTGCTGTTGATATTACGCTCCACTCCGTTTTCAGATTCTTCAGTTTCCCCCTGGTGTTCAAACTTCCAACATTCCACGCCCCGTCTCGTAGAACGTTATCGTCTCTTTGGTTATTCAGTGTTTTTCTCATGGTCACCTATCTTTGGCAGTCCCCTTCCGGAGATCCCAATGATGGATTAGTTGGGAATATTTTGCCAACTGAGAGGTCATCATGACACTTTTTAATTACAGGTCACATGGCCTGTGGATACACGTTACGTATCTTTTATGCAGTGGTTCCCATTGCCTCGTGTATCATCATGCCTTTGGTCATTGACGATTCTTTCGCCTTTTAGGGACAGTTCCCCACCCCAAGAACAAGAGTGTGTCCTGAACCTCTATGGCTCCTCCGCCATCTTGGAGATGGCCGCTGGCTGAATGAGGGTGACTTCTTATGCCGGAAGTCTTCGGGTGCCGTTGGTGATGATTTTTATTGAAAGTTTAAGCAGTGGTGTGGTTAAAACCCTGGACCGAGGACGTTTGCATTACTAATCATGACACTATTCCTAGACGACGGTTACAACCCATGGAAAGCTAGCAGAACAAAACTCGACTGGCAGAGGCATCTCTTACGAGAGGGCATCGAAAGCTCCGTGAAGAAAGCTATACTCTAAAGGTCGGTTGCTTGGAAGGAAGCTGGCAACGCGTCGAAGAGGCACACGGAACGAACCGCAAAATCCATTAAGAACATGATGACTGTGAAAAGATAAATGTACATGACAAGAGGCGAACTTCATCTTTTATCCCTGTGAGTTCTTTCCTAATGACTTCAGCTCTGTGCCACTTAGATGGCATATTCCAGCAGGACAATGTAACTCTACACAGCGGCTAACATCACAAACTCCTTGAGGAACGTACGGATCCTGGATTGGCTGCCCGGGTACCACATTCGTCATCCATAGCGCGTGATTTGGATGCATTAAGAAGACTTTCATACCATCCTCCGCCAAAAGTCTTCATTAACTGACTGAATGTGTGTTCCTGGCATAGCAACATATTTCTTAGGCTACGTTCGGAGACTTCTTTCACATCCTCACGAGCTTTGTTAAATATCGAACTGACACTTCTTTGTTTTTTTCTTCAATCGATGTTTCCCTGCGTCAAATTGATACAAAATTTCCCTATTTCATCTTTCTTGGAAGTTTGTGCCTTCATCACAGGAACAATATGCATTCTATTCTTGTTGTTTGTGAGACGTTCATACCTTTCTCAGAGAGCGAGGACGATAAATGCCGTACATGATTGCCTCAGACGAGTCCCTTGACCAAGCAATTTAAAAAGTAATAATTTATATTCTTACTGTTGTGGCATCTACATTTTTGTGTAGCATAATATTATTGATTAGAATTTTATTCTTAGCGTACCACAAAATACATAAATACGACATTTAATTTTTTTTCACTTCATTATCATCTTACAATTTGAATTAGTGCAGGAGAAGTTCCTTAACAGTTAACTTGTTCTGATAATAACCTACTAAAGGGGTGACCGAAACGTTCTACTTCACGTTAATCGAAGCAACGTTCTCTATAATTTGGCAAACTGCTCCAGTAACGTTCAGGAACCGACTACTAACACTTGCGTTCAAATACCGTCCCACCAAACGATGCACTATGTCCTCCACAGCTTTAGTGCTACTGGAAGGCAATGTTTTCGCTGAATTAGTCACCAGGGTAGCCGTTCACTTTGCACCGCAAATGTCGCTGATCCAGTTGCTGCAACGTTCAGCTTGTAATTCGCCGCTGTAATCTCCAGGGACAACCACGACGTTAGCATTCTGATCTCGTCCAGTCGCATGCTCAGTGCCTCGCTGTGCTGCTGCTATGGGACGCACGTGCAGAGATTCCAAAGTTGGAAGTTGGCCACGATGCTAAAGATACAGTTCGGACTACCCGGAAGCCTATCAGCTAGCACTTACTTAAACCACACACACGTTTGTCCGCATGAGATATATACACTGTAATTCATTTTTACCAGTGTACAGTTACTGTGACCCCGTTATTTATAGATATAACAGATATTGTAAAATGGTGTTAGTTCACTTATTTACTATTTCATTTGTCAATCGAAGAATGAACTACGTATGTTTTCATTTCGAGCCGATAACGAGAAATATTACGACTGCTTCGAAGTATCTGTACCACGATAGCGACAGATACACGTTCGAAAATGTAATACGATGCTTCTGTAAGGCTGTTCCTTTGGTCTGCGTGGAAATTATTCTCCCTGCGCTTTTTCGTATACACACAAACAAAATTTTCTGCTAAAAGTAGTAATGAAACAAGTCGAAATACTTGAATTTCATCCTTATTTACGATGAAATGCACTGACGGAAAAAAAATCGCAACACCAAAAAGCAGTTGTGCGTGTTTCTACATCTGAAAGATGAAGCCTATTCAAATTTCACAACAGTCGCTTAAGAGTGGCGCTAGTAGCACCAGTATGAGGATAAAAACTAGGTTTGCTTTAAATACAGGCTGTAACTGTCGTGAGCATTACTTACCTTTGAGACCGGACGTGGTAAGATGGTGTTTGCCAAGAATGGCTTTAGGGTGACGAAGACGCCATTATCAACACCTCACTGAGTCTGAACGACGTCGCGTCATAGGACTACGAAACGCTAGATGTTTCTTCTGTTATTCTGCAGAAAGGCTTGGCAGGAATGTAGCGTCTGTACGTTAATGCTGGAAGCGGTGGTTACGGAGATCTACGGTCGTAAGATGAACCGCGCTCCTGACGGCCACGTGGCGTTACCAAGAAAAAAGACCGTCGTGTTCGGCGAATGGCTCTGGCGCATCGTACTGTATTTGCAGAAGCAGTCTGAGCAGCAGTTCGCACCACAATAACACAAGTAATTGTTACAAATGATGTACTTCAAGGACAGGTCCGAGCCAGACGCCCTGTATCGTGTGTTCCACTGACCCCAAGCCACCACCAAATGTGAGAGCTGATTGGAGGTCTGTTTTCCGTTTCCAGACGAAATCCGGTTCTGCCTTGGTGCCAATTATGGCAATGTGTTGATTATAAAGAGGCCAGTTGAGCGCCTGTTACCAACTTGTCTGCATGCTAAACTCGCGGAACCTACACTTGGAATTATAGTGTGGCGTGCAATTCCGTATGACAGCAGGGAAATTTTCGCAGTTATCCCACGCACCCTGGTTGTAAATTTGTGCGTCAGTCTCGTGATTTAACTTGTTGTACGGTCATTCATAATCTCTATTCTAGGGCGTCTCGTTCGATTTGATAACGCTCGCCCACGTACCACAGCGTGTCGAGATGTTGCCTTGGCTTGCTCGATCACCAAATGTGTCCAGCCGACCACTTATGGGACATCATCGAACGGTAACTGCTGCGTCATTCACGATCGGCATTTTCCATCGGAGTATTGTCCGACCAAGTGCTACAGGTATTGAACTCCATCTCACAAATCCGGCTCCTGTACAACGCAATGAATGCACGTTTGGATGCTTGCATTTAATATCCTGGTAGTTACACCGGTTATTAATCTGCCAACATTTCAAATTTGCGATGGATTGTATCACGCTTATATCAGCCTCTGATCTCGCAGGGTTAATCACTTACTTATGTTTTTAGCATGGTGCAGCAGAGTCAGCAAGTGTAAAATATAATTATATTAAATTTCAGCCTCCAGTTTCACAAGCAAATAAACTTTTCCTAGGTTTCGGCTATGATAATATAGCCATCTTCAGAATGCCACAATATAGAATTAAAATTAAAACAAGCCAGATACTGGCCTTGTCACACTTATTAAAAGATCCCTTTATGCAATATAATTTCACTGCATCTCATAAAAGTGTAACTTCAGTTCTTGTGGTTTATTTGCTAGTAACACTTTCAGCTGTCGTAACAACTAATGTTATCAATTAATGTTTATTCATACTGATGTACAATTCGCTTTTATATGTCTTTTGCCTATTATGGTACGGCAATTTCAGTGACTTATGGTTTTAATGCCATTAATACTCCGAACTATTTTTCCATAATTATCTCAGTTAACATTTACTGGTTTTACGTCAGTGTTACTCAGCACGCGCATGCGCGCGACCGCCAGCCGAGCTCGGTGCGTCGCTGCCCGCGGCGCCCAGTTACGACTCGGCGCCCGCGGCCTACGTGTCTGGCCCGTTGGTGTGGCCTATCAGCAAAACATCAGAAGAAGTCACGCAGTCTTATGACTGTGTACTGTAGTACTAACATTCTAAGTTTGAAAAGGCCAATATCGGGTATGTTTTAAGTTTAATTTTATATTGTGACATTCTGAAGAAGAATACGTTATTATAGCCGGAACCTAGGTAAAGTTTATTTGCTTATGCAACTGGAGGCTGAAATTTAATATAAATAAATATGTTATGCAGAGTAATGTATTCCTGAAATTTAATTACTTATATTAGTTATTTTTTGGTGCAGCGATTTATTTTTCCGTCAGTGTAATTTTTGTGCGCCTAAATCTGATATTTTTAATTAATTATCACATTAATTAATTCAGTTCTAGACATTTTTCTTGTGAGCAGGGTAATTATTTCTAAATTATTTGTGATACGCCAAAGTGAACAAATAGGTAATCAGAGTAAAGAAATAAAAAATTTATTACCTTGACATTTTGATTATTTTGTACATAAAATTGATACAAATATTGTTAACTAGAAACTCCGTGGTCCGTTACAGGCCTCCACGCCACACGCACCGCCCGCCGTGTCGTCCTCTCCAACGACGTCATTTGGTTGCTGCATGAAGCGGAATGGGATTCGCACACTGATCTCCCGGCCATAGTCGGATTTCAGCTCCTCCTCATCCGCCATCATGAGGCTGATAGGATCCTACTAAAGTCCTCCCATCAAGGAAAAATACGGGGCAGTGAGACGTGCTGACAGCTGAGCTATGGAGGTGGACATTTAAACTGTGGCTTTCCTATATATTGCTTTTGTATAAATGGTAAACACATGAATGTCTGAAGTAGCTTTCTGTCTCCACTTTCTGCAAACACTACTTCCAATTAAAACTTCGACCATTTATTACTACTCACTAACGCATTAGGTTTATTTTGATGAGGTGATTCATTCACTGTCATAGGACTGTTAGATGTACTACTACATACGTCTGAAGGAAAATTTACACTGTGTCGTCTCTGTCGCTCTAAAGTAATGGATAACCTGACATGGGCTTTGCCGATTATTCTCAGCGTAGTACATGGTCCTGACCATGAGAAACAATTAGTCTTTACTGAATACCACGTCGGGAAGCATACATTTTTGCTACAGAGCGAAACTGCATCCGTAAGTTACGGAAAATTCATAATAGGCGGCTCTGTCACTTCAACTACGTAGTCTGCTCTTAGAACGCATAAGCAGCACAGAAAGAGCTGCCCCAAAGTTTCACCAAAAAATTGTTAAACGTGACATTCGTACAGAGAGAATATAGAATGTGGTAAAGAGTGAAACTGCGACCTTTTTAGACAGGTTGGTCGGTCGGCGACAACTTTCTTCGTGAGTTCGATTGCTTTCCTCCGCCACAAGCCAGCAGAGTCCGATGGTTTCTGATACGGTTCAGTCCCTTACATCTTACGTGAATTACAAACAGTTTCTTTGTAGACCTCAGAGGGCACTGTGAAAATAGCTTGAAAATACTTCTGCTTATTCCAATTTTCTATGTACAGCGCATTAACTCTCCCGTGGAGTGTGGCGTTCGATGTCCCGTATGCAGTTGTAACTGACTGAAATACACTAATGGCCATTAAAATTGCTACACCAAGAAGAAATGCAGATGACAAACGGGTATTCATTGGACAGATATATTATACTAGAACTGAAATGTGATTACATTTTCACCCAATTTCGGTGCATAAATCCTAAGAAATCAGTACCCAGAACAACCACCACTGGCCGTAATAACGGCCTTGATACGCCTGGGCATTGAGTCAAACAGAGCTTGGAAGGCGTGTACAGGTACAGCTGCCCATGCAGCTTCAACACGACACCACAGTTCATCAAGAATAGTGATTGGCGTATTGTGACGAGCCAGTTGCTCGGCCACCATTGACCAGACGTTTTCAATTGGTGGGAGATCTGGAGAATGTGCTGGCCAGGGCAGCAGTCGAACATTTTCTGTATCGAGAGAGGTCCGTACAGGAACTACAACATGCGGTCGTGCATTATCCTGCTAAAATATAGGGTTTCGCAGGGATCGAATGAAGGGTAGAGCCACGGGTCGTAACACATCTGAAATGTAACGTCCACAGTTCAAAGTGCCGTCAATGCGAACAAGAGATGACCTAGACGGGTAACCAATGGCAGCCCATACCATCGCGCCGGGTGATACGCCAGACGGCGATGACGAATACACGCTTCCAATGTGCGTTCACCGCGATGCCGCCAAACACGGATGCGACCATCATGTTGCTGTAAACAGAACCTGGATTCATCCGAAAAAATGACGTTTTGCCATTCACGCATCCAGGTTCCTAGTTGAGTACACCATCGCAGGCGCTCCTGTCCGTGATGCAGCGTCAAGGGTAACCGCAGCCATGGTCTCCGAGCTGATAGTCCATGCTGCTGCAAACGACGTCGAACTGTTCGCGCAGATGGTTGTTGTCTTGCAAACGTCCCCATCTGTTGACTCAGGGATCGAGACGTGGCTGCACTATCCGTTACAGCCATTCGGATAAGACGCCTGTCATCTCTACTGCTAGTGATACGAGGCCGTTGGGATCCAGCACGGCGTTCCGTATTACCCTCCTGAACCCACCGATTCCATATTCTGCTAACAGTCGTTGGATCTCGACCAACGCGAGCAGCAATGTCGCGATACGATAAACCGCATTCGCGATAGGCTACTATCCGACCTTTATCAAAGTCGGAAACGTGATGGTACGCATTTCTCTTCCTTAAGCGAGGCATCACAACAACGTTTTACCAGGTAGCGCCGGTCAACTGCTGTTTGTGTATAAGAAATCGGTTGGAAGCTTTCCTCATGTCAGCACGTTGTAGGTGTCGCCACCGGCGCCAACCTTGTGTGAACGCTCTGAAAAGTTAATCAATTGCATATCACAGCATCTTCTTCCTGTCGGTTAAATTTCGCGTCTGTAGCACGTAATCTTCGTGGTGTAGCAATTTTAATGGCCAGTAGTGTATTTACGGGATACGATGTGATTCTCTGGGGAACCCTTAGTCACGGGAGTCATCTTGATGCAAAGTTCTCTGGGGAACGAATAGGCACTGAGAAACTGAGAAACCCAGACACGAATGTACTTGATGCAGCATTGCGGGAATAAGGAACACACTTTTATTTCAGTGCAAAACTGGACTATCGTAGAGTGGGGTGAGTGAATTACGTACAAGACATGTACATTACAAGGTAAGAGAGCCAACTAATTCCTTTCAAGCCATCAGGCAAAACTGTTGTCCCATGGTTGTTATTACGTTTACTGTACTGATCTGAGGTGTACGCACCGTCCTAAAGTTAACCGTCACTAAGAAATAAGAATATTTATCTATATAAGTTGTTTAAAAGTTTATAGGAAAAGTCAAATGTTACTCCTTAATCGTATGGCGCACAACAGTGACACAAATGTGTAACTATAACAGTTCATAGGTCAAGGAAACCTATTTCAAAATAGTGCTGATAAATGAGCGCATAAATTCAACAAGAGCACACAGATAATATGGGATGCACATGCATGGCAGTGCAAGCTGAGAGACTGCGCCTCATCTCACCCTTGCACCCGGAAGTGTCTATAGCACTACCAACTGGAAAGTCGCTGCTGGCCAGTCGATGTCCTGGATAGTGTTCGAGGAAGCAGACTTGGTTCCTGTGCACAAACGCATTCTCGTTGTCAGTGCTGCATGAGTCCATCCTCCTTTCTGAATGGGCAGCTGCCTCGGTTTGCTGTTGCCTCCTGAGCTGTGCCTTTGTCCATTATGAAAGAAACATTCTCTGCCTGCTTTTTCTACACAGCAGGAACGGATGCATGTGAATTCCATCTATTCAGAAATCTTTCTCAAACGATATTATAGAAAGAACTCAGGATTCTCTTGGATCTCATAGGCGTATTTGTCAGCTTCATCATGAACTGCCTATCATTTCGTTGCTGGTCATAGTTACTGAGACACTTTATCATTAATTAAGGTGCTACACACTAATTTAATAGTTTGCAGTGAGAAAAGAATCGCCAGAGTTTGCGTTTAGTGGATGATACGACCAACATTGCTACATGAAAAATGTTAACTAACATAGCGAATTTTTCTTTAAACTTAAAATGAGATCTGTATCGGAATCGATTTGTGAGAGGATGAGCTGTATTTTGTCAACTCATTTCCGTTTGCGAGCAGAAATAATATAAGGAAAGCGAAATATTCATGACTCCCTCATATCTCATATACGGTTCTAGATATCGAAACGCGTTTTCGGAAAATGATAGCATGCATAGGCGAGGGACGTCATGTAGTTAAGATACGAAACTATCATGATATTCGAGTACTACTGTTTTTTTCTTCAATGAAATAATGTAATTACTGTAAGCGCCATCGAAAAGGGAATTAGTATAGATTTGCAACAACAATGAATAAATTACTCGTTTAGTTTCACATCGAGCAAGTTTTTCTTAAGCTATTGACCCAATTTGTCCTCAACTGTTTATTTACTAATTGACCTATCAGGATTCCGTCACAATTGCAATTGTATTAGCACGTTAGTGAGGTAAAATTGTGTGAACCCCACTGTGTTTTGGAAAATAAGATTATGTTTAAATGGCAACAAGACAAAAAAAAAGTTTAAAAGTCATCTGAAAAATAATCGCTCCTTCTGTTGCTATTTCAGGGTAATACTGTAACCCAACTTTTTTTTTAAATAATAACCTGTTTTGGTCGGAATCATGTTGGTCATATTGGCATAACCATATGCTAACTGCAGCTTAGATGTTCTCTGCAACAGGCGTTTGTCTGAAGGCTTCAGCTATGGAACTGCACCTCCTGAAGGAAAACCCCAGCGCTATCGTTGGTCCCTGCCCTTCCGCGCCATCTCATGTGACACGGCAAGTCGTTGAGGATGGGTATTGTGGTCAGCAACGTTCGTGTCTCAACCAACTGCCGCTCTGGAAAGTCGAACATGTGAGGCCAGTTCTTCATAGCTGTACATCTGGATGTTAAGCCATTCTTCCTAACATCAATGAAGGTGTGAACCTTTGTTTACATTATCAATACGAGGGTTAATCAGTTTAAGTTAGTGTACAATACTAAGTATTCACGTTTATTAGTGTCATTTAGACTCGATTCATTCAAGGTAGCAGTTTTTATATGTTTTATTAGGAATAGTGATACTGACAGTGATTTATAACCTCACTTCTATACGTTTGACTGGCGCAACCTGCGACCATTAACAGTTAAGTAAACGTAAAATACTGTGGTAAATTAGTATTAGACTACAATATCTGAGTAAATCAGTGTTACAATACAACTTCTGAGCCCTTCTTTGATACGGTTTAGTTAGCAGAAAGCTAAAACTCACCTCGCCGTCTGCTTCAATTCCTAAGCTTGTTGTGGGCTTTAGTAATCGTGTACTGTAAGCCCACCGGTTCCTATAAAGTAGAATTCGCATTTGTGCTTTACATTCTGAACTCTTATTGTTAGCTAATGGTTTTGTTTTGTACCTGCATCTGTCAGTGTACAGTACACAGTGTCTACGTTTATTAGTGTCATTTTTATAGTTGTATTAGGTCACTTTCGCGTGTACGTAAACGCTTGTTTAAATTACAAATACGAGACATAATCAGTAGGTGGAGCTTACCGTAGGTCACTGTTTAATTCGTTTATAATATTCACTAGATAGCCCTCAGCAGTTTACTGTAGGTCACTGTCTTATTCTTTAGTATTCATTAAATAGCCCCTAGCAGGATAGTAAGCGCCAGATCTCGCTTCTACCATAAATTTTCATTTTTATCGTTGAGTGTCCTTTCTGCCAACTAGAGTGTAGCTGTTAACCTTGTCTGGCAGCAGATTTCCTTATGTTTTTTTTTGTAGTAAATCAGTTATTAGCTAGATGGATAGGGGCTGCGTCTGTTGTGTGCGGATGCAGGTGGAGTTGGCCACAGTTCAAACGCAGCTGGAAGCTTTGTTGGCCAGAGTCAACAAGCTCCAGAGTGCCACCTTGATGTGCGGTGAGGATGGGATGCTTGGGCAGCCTCTGCTGTACTAGATGTGCAGCGGGGGGATGTCACAGCTCTCTGTCACCGAACCGACCTCGGGTGCGACTGAGCTTGCCGGCCCACTCTCACCTCAGTATGGATGGCAGACTGTGCCGAGGTCTCGCGCCTCAAGGCGAAGGCTGCATGGGGGACGCAGGCTCCTGCCAAATCGCATGCACTCTGCTAATAGATTCAGTGTGATATCTGATGCTGGGGGAGGGGGGGGGGGGAGGGAGGCTGAGCCGGGATAATGGCTGCTCCTTCAGCAAGGTCCGGACAGGCACGTAGGGTTAGGGGTTTGTTAGTTATCAGGAGCTCCAATATTAGGCGGGTCATGGACCCCCTCAGGAACATAGCGGCTAGGGCGGGGAAGAAGTCCAACGTTCACTCGGTGTGCTTGCCGGAGGGCCTTGTCCGGGGTGGGGAAGAGGTTCTTCCGGCTTCGGGGTGCAGCCACCTGCAGATTGTTGCACACTTCGGCACCAACGATGCCTGTCGCCAGGCTTCCGAGGAAATCCTTGGGTCCTTTCGACGGCTGGCTAAATTAGTGAATGCGGCCTCCATCTCACGAGGAGTGGAAGCCAAGCTGATGGTCTGCAGCATCGTACCCAGGGTGGACCGGGGTCCTCTGGTCTGGGGTAAAGTGGGGAATCTAAACCAGAGGCTACGTCGATAATTGAAACGTGACGAAAATGGTTGTAGATTCCTCGACCTACACTATTGGGTGGAAGGTTGTAGGACGCCCCTCGATAGATCAGGTGTGCACAACACACAGGAAGCAGTTACATGGGTAGCACAGTACTTTGTAGTGTGCACATGGTTTTTTTTTTTTAGGTTAGGTTCCTCCCCACGGGGAACAAACTGATGTGCTGAAAAATTCCCAGTTTATGACACTGATGTGGGTGTGCCAACAGTAAAAATTGTCAGTTCGCGTAAACAGGTCATTTGAATCATCGAAATAAACAGTAGCAATTCCAATATTCTATTGGGTACCGAAAACTGGTTGAAAACAGACGTAAAAGGCAGTGAAACTTTGATCTCGGATTGGAAAATGTTTAGGAAGGATAGGACTGATGCTATGGGAGGTGGTGTGTTCATTGCGGTTAAAAGCTGTTTAAACGCAGTTGAGATCGATACTGGGTCGGACTGTGAAATAGTCTGGATAAAGCTGTTAATCAGACATGGATTGACCATTGTATTAGGATGTTTTTATAGACCACCAGCATCCGCAACAAACGTCGCAGAATGTTTCAGGGAAAGTCTTGAGTACATTGGAAGTAAATATCCAAATTATCCATGAGTTATAGGTGGAGACTTTAATCTAGCATCCATTGACTGGGAAAATTACCCGTTTATCACAGGGGGCAGAAGCAAAGATTCGTGTGAAGTTATTCTAGGAGCGCTCTCAACATACAACCTTGAGCAACTGGTTAGAAAACCAACTCGAGATAGGAACATGTTAGATATCTTGGCGACAAACAGACTTGATCCTTTTGAGGAAGTTACTCTAGAAGAAGGTATTAGCGACCATAATGTCGTTGTGGCTTCTGTGTCAGTGGAAGTTGCAAAAAAATCAAAGAAACAGCGTAGAGTTTTCTTCTTTGTGAAAGTAAATAAAGGTGCCATTAATGAATATCTTCATAGTCAGCTCCAAGCATTCACCGCGGAACGCAAAGATATTGAACATCTTTGGTCGGAATTTAAAGGTATTGTCCACCATGTGCAAAGAGAATCATGTGCCTAGCAAAAGTGTAGGGGAGGGAAAGGATCCACCTTGGTACAACAAACATATTAGGAAGTTGCTGAGAAAGCAGAGAATTTTGCACAGTCGTTTTAAACGTAGTCACTGCCTCGCTGACAAACAGAAATTATGCAAAATAAAAGCAGCTGTCAGAAGGACAATGACATATTCTCTTAACAAATTTGAAAGCAATATTTTATCTGCAGAATCTAAAAATAACTCCAAAAAATTTTGTTCGTAAGCAAAATCTATGAACGCTATAAATAATTCATTACCTTCTCTTACTGACAGTACAGGTAATTTAAGTGACGCTAATAAACAGAAGAACGAAATTTTAAACCTAGCTTTCTAAAACTCATTTACGTTAGAGGACTGCAGCACCATTCCCCCTTTCAATTATCGAACAAACGAAAGGATGGCCGACTTAGTGTTTAGTGTATCTGGGATTGTAAAACAGTTAAGATCCTTACACGCCAGGAAGGCATCTGGCCCAGACGGTATCCCCGTAAGATTTTATGTTCACTATGCTATAAATGTAGCACCATTCTTATTCATCATCTATCAAAGATCATTAGAACAGCGGAAAGTTCCACGATACTGGAAGAAGGCCAGGGTCATAGCAATCCATATAAAGGGTAGAGAATCGGATGCACATAATTACCGTCCAATTTCACTGACATCGATTTGTTGCAGAATCATGGAACATATTTTGTGTTTAGACACAATAACCATTCTAGACTCTGAGAAGCTCATCTGCGGAAACCAGCACGGTTTTAGGAAACAGCGGTCATGCGAGACATAGCTGGCCCTCTTTGTGCATTATATACAACAGGCTCTAGATACCGGCTCCCAGGTTGATACCATATTTCTCGACTTTCGAAATGCGTTCGACTCAGTTCCGCACTATCGCTTGCTAAAAGAAGTGCGCGCTTACGGTCTATCCGATGACATATGCGGTTGGATAGAAAGTTTGCTAACAGACAGTGAGCAGTATGTCGTCCTGAACGGGGTGACTTCAACAGAAACAAGCGTAACTTCTGGTTTGCCCCAGCGTGGAGTAAGTGGTCCTCTGCTTTTTACGATTTACATAAACTATCCGGTCGATAGTATTGACAGCGGCCTGAGACTGTTTGCCAATGGTGCTCTAGTCTACAGGAAAGTAGTATCACACGAAAGTTGTGAACAATTCAATGAGGATTTGCAGAAAATAAATGCGTTGTGTAATGACAAGCAGTTATCTCTCAATATTAGTAAGTGTAACCTATTGCGTATAACAAGGCGAAAATCTCCATTAATGTAAGAGTGCAAAATAAATGCCCAGTCTTTGGAAGCGGTAACGTCCATCAAGTATCTGGGTGTGACTATTCGAAATGATCTCAAATGGAATGATCAGATTCCACAAGTAACGGGTAAGGCGAAATCTAGATTATGGTTTATTGGTAGAATCCTGAAGCGATGCAGTCCTTCAACAAAGGAAATAGCTTACAATACGTTAATTCGTCCAGTCGTTGAGTATTGTTCGTCTGTATGCGGCCCTACCCAGTTGTGCCTGATTCAAGAGATTGAGAAGGTCCAAAGAAGAGAGGCAAGATTCGTGACTGGTACATTTAGCCATCACGAGAGCGTTACAAATCACATAGAATGTTTGAAGTGGGACACACTTGCAGACAGAAGGCGGGCTAAACAGAACGGGCTGCTCACTAAATTCCGAAATCCGATCTTCACCGAGGATGTAGGGCACATATTATTACCACCAACTTTCAAATTGCCCAGTGATCACCATTCAAAGATAAGGGAAATAAAAGCTCGTACTGCGGCGTTCAGACAGTCGTTCTTCCCTCGAGCGATCCGATCCTTGAGTAGAGCAGGGTGGGGGGGGGGGGGGAGGGAGGGAGGGAGGGGGAGGAGGAATATGATATTGGAACGAATTGTGCCCTACGCCACACACCGCTTGGTGGCTAGCGGAGTATACAGGGTGGTCCATTGATTGTGACCGGGCCAAATATCTCACGAAATAAGCGTCCGACGAAAAATCTACAAATAACGAAACTTGTCAAGCTTGAAGTGGGAAACCTATGGTTGGCCCGCTAGAAGGCGCTGCCATAGGTCAAACGGATATCAACGGCGTTTTATTAAACAGGACCCCTCATATTTTATTACATATTCGTGTAGTACGTAAAGAAATATGAATGTTTTTGTTGGACCACTTTTTTTGCTTTGTGATAGATGGCGCTGTAATAGTCACAAACACATGGCTCACAATTGTAGACGAACAGTTGGTAACAGGAAGGTTTTTTAAATTAAAATAAGAAAGTAGGTACGTTTGAACATTTTTTTCGGTTGTTCCAATGTCATACATGTACCTTTGTGAACTTATCATTTCTGAGAACGCATACTGTTACAGTGTGATTACCTGTAAATATCACGTTAATGCAATAAATGCACAAAATGATGTCCGTCAACCTCAATGCATTTGGCAATGCGTGTAACGACATTCCTCTCAACAGCGTGTAGTTCGCCTTCCGTAATGTTCGCACATGCATCGAGAATGCGCTGACGCATGGTATCAGGCGTTGTCGGTGGATCACGGTAGCAAATGTCCTTCAACTTTCCCCACAGACAGAAATCCGGAGACGTCAGATCCGGTGAACGTGCGGGCCATGCTTCGACGACCAATCTACCTGTCATGATATATGCTCTTCAATACCGCTTCAACCGCATGCGAGTTATGTGCCGGACATCCATCACGTTGGAAGTGCATCGCATTTCTGTCATGCAGTGAAACATCTTGTAGTAACATCGGTAGAACATTACGTAGGAAATCAGCAGTCATTGCACCAATTAGATTGCCATCGATAAAATGGGTGCGAATTATCCTTCCTCCCATAATGATGCATCATTCATTAACCCGCCAAGGTCGCTGATGTTCAACTTGTCGCTGCCATCGTGGATTTTCCGTTGACCGACAGTGCATATTATGTCGGTTTACATTACCGCTGTTGGTGAATGACACTTCGTCGCTAAATAGAACGCGTGCAAAAAATCTGTCATCGTACCGTAATTTCTCGTGTCCCCAGTGTCAGAACTCTACACGACATTCAAAGTCGTCGCCATGCAATTCCTGGCGCATAGAAATATGGTACAGGTGCAATCGATGTTGATGTAGCATTCTCAACACCGACGTTTTTGAGATTCCCGATTCTCGCGCAGTTTGTCTGCTAGTGATGTGCGGATTAGCCGCGACGGCAGCTAAAACACCTACTTGGGCATCATCATTTGTTGCAGGTCGTGGTTTACGTTTCATATGTGGCTGAACACTTCCTGTATCCTTAAAAGGCTCGGAGCACTGTGGGACTTAACAGCTGAGGTCATCAGTCCCCTAGAACTTAGAACTACTTAAACCTAACTAACCTAAGGGCATTACACTCATCCATGCCCGCGGCAGGATTCGAACCTGCGACCGTCGCGGTCGCGCGGTTCCAGACTGAAGCGCCTAGAACCGCTCGGCCACATCGGCCGGCTATCCTTACATAACGCAACCATCCGTTGTACGGTCCGGACACTTCGATGATGTCGTCCAGGATACCGAGCAGCATCCATAGCACACGCCCGTTGGGTATTTTGATCACAATAACCATACATCAACACGATATCGACCTTTTCTGCAATTGGTAAACGGTCCATTTCAACACGAGCAAAATATCACGAAGCAAATACCGTCCGCACTGGCGGAATGTTACGTGATACCACTTACTTATACGTTTGTGACTATTACAGCGCCATCTATCACAAAGCGAAAAAAGTGGTCCAACTAAAACATTCATATTTCATTATGTACTACAAGAATATGTAATAAAAATGGGGGTTCCAATTTTAAAAAGAAACGCATTTGATATCCGTTTGACCTATGGCAGCACCATCTAGCGGGCCAACCATAGCGCCATCTGGTGTCCCCCTTGAAGCGAGACGAGTTTCGTTTTATGTAGTTTTTTCGTTTGATGCTTATTTCGTGAGATTTTTGGCCCGGTCACTATCAATGGACCACCCTGTATATGTTGATAAAGATATAGAACCTTTTTACTGCTATTCAACAGATGCCTGGCAGCTTTGCTCACTCTCCCAGCCCATTCCCACATTCACCCCCCACCCTCTCCACCTCCACCATCACCACCACCAACCATCCCAATAGCTCGTGGTGATATTCTGACTTTGGTGACTGCGTAAATTTCAGCTGTTGTCAGTTGTCTATTTGCCAGATTAGTCATGCGGTACTTCAGGTACTTCACGTACTTCACTGTTGTCGACAACACACTTTCTAAGGCAATAGTCTTTACGGTCTACACGTATGATCCTCTCATATCCCTCAAGTCAATGATTCCACATCTCTCGAGGTATTGGAGATAAGCAGCTCGTGCACCCCTTATGGACATGTTGAGTAGCGATCTCCACTTGAAAAGTTCCAGAAACTTTAGACTCTCAAATAGTGTCATGTACTCACACTGTTTATCTGTAGAAATTGCTTTCTGTGAACTGATATTGCCGAGATAAACTCACGTCAGCATAAATGCTGAAACTCCGGAGCATCAGTTTTTTGCCCTTCAGGTAATTTTATCCATCTTCACAGTTTGCACAAAGTTTTGCTTTCTCAACAGAAGTTGAAACTGGCACCTGCATCGTTATTTACGAATATCATCGTCGTACTTAATTTATGTCTTCCCCATCCAAACAACCCCGATCCTGTTCCGATAATGTGAAAGGTAGCGAGAACTCTCGCGAGAAGATCGTCTTCAGCGTCGCACACATATCTCAAGGCGAATAAATCAAGTGACGTCAGCGCAAGTACACCATGTGGTCACGAAACTCTTCATAGTCAACTTTCAGGGAACGTTCATGTTACTTGTTTAGTGAGGTGAGTACCCATCGCATGTTAAAAACATTCTTGTATTACACCAACAAAAATGGCTCTGAGCACTATGGGACTTAACAGCGGAGGTCATCAGTCCCCTAGAACTTAGAACTACTTAAACATAACTAATCTAAGGTCATCACACACATCCATGCCCGAGGCAGGATTCGAACCTGCGACCGTAGCGGTCGCGCGGTTCCAGACTGAATCGCCTAGAGCCGCTCGGCCACTCCGGCCGGCTATTACACCAACCGTAGAGTATTAGTGCAGTGCTTCCCTCACTCCTCATTACGAACATGTGCTAGTCAAATGTAAACAGTTCATCATTAATAACAGAAAACTAGTGGTAAAGGCGGTATTTTCATTTACTACACCAAAGGAGAGCACGTATTTTTGAAATATGCCGTCAATTATGAAACGATTTAATTTATTACAGCGTTCGAACAACGATCCGTACCCCCAAGTATCCCACAAGCAGTACTATGGTACAATACTACTGTGTTGTAAAATCAACAATAACCAGTACAACAGAGATCTCAAAAGACTTTCAGACGATTTTGTTTCTGACGGTAATTAAGAAAAACTATTTTAGAGCCGTAAAAATGATACTGCATACTGAATTTATTCAGGTTGCGACTTCCTTTACATTGTTAATGAGTTAACTGATTTGCAGTGGATTGTGCATACCGGTGTAGGATTGTTGCGTTATGCTTTGCCGTAAGTATCCAAACCAGTACTCAGTGTGGACGCAGATGAAATGCATTCTTCAATAGCATGTACGTTATTCTCTGTAAACCACTTTACGCTGTGCAGCGGAAGGGGCCTCTGAGACAGATAAAATTTCCCCTCCTGCATGTTCCATTCGCGAATGGAGTGAGAGAAAAGTGGCAGTACAAATATCTCCGTATGAGCTGTAATTTTCCTAAATTTCTCTTCGAGGTCACTTCAAGAGAGCTGTGCAGCAGCAAATACGTCGCAAGTCGTGCTTTTTACCGCCGATTACAATACAAATAAGAAAAGCTTGTGCATTACTAAGGGAGGTATAGGATTCTGAAAAAATAGACGGCCGACTAAATATGGAAACACTAAAAACACTGTTTATTAACATGCTTAATGCGGTGAATGAAAGTTGTAGCACTCTAAACAGCTGCCAGTCGTCCCGGAATGGATAAATACAGGTTCTGCCTGGTTTTCAAGGGAATCTTACACTTTCTTCCATCAGAGTCTAAAGTTCAGATAATTATGATAACGGTGGAGGGGAATCATCGATCCTTCTCACCAAACCTGACCACAAATGCCCTGACTGTGGTGGCCAGGGATATGTGACGATCCATCCTCGAGCTCACAAACCAGTTCTGCATGATGCGAGCAGTGTGAGCACGGATCCAGTAGTGTAGGACGTAGCATCATGAATGGGGTACATTCACTGTATCATGGGATAGACATGATCAGCCAAACTGGTCACATAGTCCTCGGTAACAATGCTATCTTGCTAAGAAGCTCTGGGGCTGAGGGAATACCACGACATGACTGACCAAATCTTCACCTAACTCCTGCCACGTTACACTCAAGGGACTGAAACAAGCCCACACGTTGGAAAGAGTGTGAAGAAAGACTCATTTGACCAAATGCTCCGGAGTCAGGTTTCCCTGTAAAGGGCTCTGCACCACTAATAGGAGATTCTAGACATCTAGCTGGCCATGAACCAGCTTATAGAGATCACATCGTGTTATTTAGGTGCTGATAGGGTTCGCAAGTGAGACATTCAATTTTTCAGTGATTTTGCTGCTGTCGTCCTCTCATTTTTCGCCACAGTGGCTACAATGACCGTCTGTCACGACTAAGTGGATGCTGTATTTCCAATTTCTCTGTGTGTTATATGAATTTTCCATATGAAGCTCCTCCAAACATCAACCATATCGGCCACCTTGGTTACGGAAGCACCGACCACACGGGCACTAACAATTTTCCCACGTTCGACTGAACTAAACTCCGGCATATTGCTCTCACAACTGCACAAAACACTCTTCTGACCACGACTGGAACTTGCAACGTGTGGAGGATATTGCATGCGTGGCGTCAGTAGTCAAATACACTACTGGCCATTAAAATTGCTACATCAAGAGGAATTGCAGATAATAAACGGATATTCAGTGGACAAATATACACTCCTGGAAATTGAAATAAGAACACCGTGAATTCATTGTCCCAGGAAGGGGAAACTTTATTGACACATTCCTGGGGTCAGATACATCACATGATCACACTGACAGAACCACAGGCACATAGACACAGGCAACAGAGCATGCACAATGTCGGCACTAGTTCAGTGTATATCCACCTTTCGCAGCAATGCAGGCTGCTATTCTCCCATGGAGACGATCGTAGAGATGCTGGATGTAGTCCTGTGGAACGGCTTGCCATGCCATTTCCACTTGGCGCCTCAGTTGGACCAGCGTTCGTGCTGGACGTGCAGACCGCGTGAGACGACGCTTCATCCAGTCCCAAACATGCTCAATGGGGGACAGATCCGGAGATCTTGCTGGCCAGGGTAGTTGACTTACACCTTCTAGAGCACGTTGGGTGGCACGAGATACATGCGGACGTGCATTGTCCTGTTGGAACAGCAAGTTCCCTTGCCGGTCTAGGAATGGTACAACGATGGGTTCGATGACGGTTTGGATGTACCGTGCACTATTCAGTGTCCCCTCGACGATCACCAGTGGTGTACGGCCAGTGTAGGAGATCGCTCCCCACACCATGATGCCGGGTGTTGGCCCTGTATGCCTCGGTCGTATGCAGTCCTGATTGTGGCGCTCACCTGCACGGCGCCAAACACGCATACGACCATCATTGGCACCAAGGCAGAAGCGGCTCTCATCGCTGAAGACGACACGTCTCCATTCGTCCCTCCATTCACGCCTGTCGCGACACCACTGGAGGCGGGCTGCACGATGTTGGGGCGTGAGCGGAAGACGGCCTAACGGTGTGCGGGACCGTAGCCCAGCTTCATGGAGACGGTTGCGAATGGTCCTCGCCGATACCCCAGGAGCAACAGTGTCCCTAATTTGCTGGGAAGTGGCGGTGCGGTCCCCTACGGCACTGCGTAGGATCCTACGGTCTTGGCGTGCATCCGTGCGTCGCTGCGGTCCGGTCCCAGGTCGACGGGCACCTGCACCTTCCGCCGACCACTGGCGACAACATCGATGTACTGTGGAGACCTCACGCCCCACGTGTTGAGCAATTCGGCGGTACGTCCACCCGGCCTCCCGCATGCCCACTATACGCCCTCGCTCAAAGTCCGTCAGCTGCACATACGGTTCACGTCCACGTTGTCGCGGCATGCTACCAGTGTTAAAGACTGCGATGGAGCTCCGTATGCCACGGCAAACTGGCTGACACTGACGGCGGCGGTGCACAAATGCTGCGCAGCTAGCGCCATTCGACGGCCAACACCGCGGTTCCTGGTGTGTCCGCTGTGCCGTGCGTGTGATCATTGCTTGTACAGCCCTCTCGCAGTATCTGGAGCAAGTATGGTGGGTCTGACACACCGGTGTCAATGTATTCTTTTTTCCATTTCCAGGAGTGTATTATAATAGAACTGACATTTTCACGCAATTTGGGTGCATGGATCCTGAGAAACCAGTATCCAGAACAACCACCTCTGGCAGTAATAACGCACTTGATACGCCTTGGCATTGAGTCAAACAGAGCTAGGATGGCGTGTACAGGTACAGCTGCCCATGCAGCTTCAACACGATACCACAGTTCATAAAGAGTAGTGACTGACGTATTGTGACGAGCCAGTAGCCCGGCCACCATTGACCAGACGTTTTCAGTTGGTGAGAGACCTGGAGAATGTGCTGGCCAGGGCAGCAGTCGAACCTTTTCTGTATCCAGAAAGACCCGTACAGGACCTAAAACATGCGGTCGTGCATATCCTGCTGAAAAGTAGGTTTTCGCGGGGATCGAATGAAGGGTAGAGCCACGGGTGGTAATACACCTGAAATATAACGTCCACTGTTCAAAGTGCCGTCAATGCGAACAAGAGGTGACCGAGACGTGTAACCAATGGCATCCCATACCATCACGCCGGGTGATACGCCAGTACTGCGATGACGAATACACGCTTCCAATGTGCGTTCACCGCGATGTCGCCAAACACCGATGCGACCATCATGATGCTGTAAACAGAACCTGGATTCTTCAGAAAAAAATGACGTTTTGTAATTCGTGCACCCAGGTTCATCGTTGAGTACACCATCACATTTGCTCCTGTCTGTGATGCGACGTCAAGGGTAACCGCAGCTATGGTCTCCGAGCTGATAGTCCATGCTGCTGCAAACGTCGTCGAACTATTCGTGCAGATGGTTGTTGTCTTGCAAACGTCCTCATCTGTTGATTCAGGGTTCGAGATGTGGCTGCACGATACGTTACAGCCACGCGGATAAGATGTCTGTCATCGCGACTGCTAGTGATACGAGACCGTTGGGATCCAGCACGCGTTCCGTATTACCCTCCTGAACCCCCCGATTCCATATTTTGATAACAGTCATTGGATCGCGACCAACGCGAGGAGCAATGTCGGGATACGATAAACCGCAATAGCGATAGGCTACAATCCGACCTTTATCAAAGTCGGAAACTTGATGGTACGCATTTCTCCTCCTTACACGAGGCATCACAATAACGTTTCAATAGGCAACGCCGGTCAACTGCTGTTTGTGAATGAGAAATCGGTTGGAAACTTTCCTGATGTCAGCACGTTGTAGGTGTCGCCACCGGCGCCCGCCTTGTGTGAATGATCTGAAAAGCTAATCATTTGCATATCTTCTTCCTTTTGGTTAAATTTAGCGTCTGTAGCATGTAATCTTCGTGGTGCAGGAATTTTAATGGCCAGTAGTGTACAACAGCGAATCCTGTAGACTTGGTCAGCATCTGCATTTACGTTCAAGTATGCATTTCTCGCTGTGTTGTCGTATTTTTGCCCATTCTCTGTACACTCTGTGTGTGGTACTTCAGATGGATTAATCCTTGCAAGAACAGCCTAAATTTAGCTTAATCAGATAATTTACTGGAATTTAGTGGAAAAGAAGTCTTCAGAATTATTGATAACTATGTCATTCTGTGTGGGCTACACTAACATGAAATTACTCACTTTAATAACTGCACATTCATTTACTGTTAATGAAAAGAAATTGAAAAGTTCTATTCTTTTTTGTTTTTTGAGAAACATTGAGACTAAGTCTGTCTTAGTGTTGACCGTTTTATTATTAATAACGTTATGTCTGGTTATTGACAGAAGTTAGTGAATCTTATGACACAAAGTGATGGCAGTTGTGTCTGCCAGTATGAAGCTTTTAAGATATTTCAGATCTTGAAATGTGAATCAATCCAAAAAGACCGAAGGTGAAACTTCTCTCTCTGACATAAGGAAGCAGTTGATGTTGATAATAGTCTATTTTTCATAGATTTATACAAACTGCATAGTAAGGTAATTTGTCGAGTAGAATAGTCCTGTTTACACAGTTCTTTATAGAAGTCGTGTTGTGTGTGTTTCGTTCATTCACTAGATAAAGGTGACGTCTAAAATTTCTTCACTTATATAAGTTCATGGCTTAAGAAAATTTATCCAAAGATAGTAGAGGTTTTTAAAACGACTGTCGTTTCATTTTTAACAATTACGAAATTGGTAGTTGTACTGAATATGGTTGTACTACTGTTGAAGATGATCCACATCCCAAAACAGTAGCCACAAATGAAAACATCGAGAATGAGCACGATTCATACTGAACTACCCGAGAATGAAAATGCAGAAAATATCCTGACACCACATGACATCGCAGATGTAGTACTTTTTAGCTCAATAACTAATTATGAGACGCCTTAAGGGAAGTCGGAGATGCATCTGTTGAATATTGATCAAATTTGAATGAAAAATAAATTCCGCTTTGTTTGCATCTTTTTAAAATTAACACCACTCATTTCATGCACATCCCGTGTCGTGAATAACATCTAGAGCTACCTCTTCAGCGCATAAAATAAACTGTAGTCAAAACTGCAGTTATAAATCGGTCGGTCCCCATCAGAAAATATGATGGGAACTTTTTCTTTGGGCAGGTAATGCAAGGGGCCTCTGTGGTTAAAAAATGGAGTGTCCTTCTTCATGTCCTCGGAAGTAGGTGGAAAACTAAGTAAGAAACGTCCTGATTGCAAAAGAAGGAAATTATGTTTCACAGAGGCAATACATCTGTCCAGGCTGATTTTTTCCAACGGAAAAACTGAGGGAACTGAAAATTATGTTGTTCTGTTGCACACCAGTTTCACAGTATTTGACACCCTCGGACACCAGCCTGTTCCAACCACTAAGGGTAATTGCGGCTAAAAAACGTTTTGAAACAAAAGATAAATTGCAGACCTTCCTGAATCGTACTTCATATAAAAGAAAAGTACTTTGATGTAACTAGACAGTGAACAACATTGACATGTAAGTACCAGAGGGAGATAGTCCCTTCCCTTGTGGTAATATATTAGTTACATAACGTACAAGACAGGTTGGTGAAGCTCTTAACATTGTTCGATTATATTATCAGACGATTACCACTAATATGATTGCCCGAAGATTCTTAAGTGTTTGTTGTTGGTATATTTATAAGATACAGTGAGGGACTGGTCTACCTTTGAAATAATATAATGTTAACGAACGAGAGTAATGTCTGCCCTTCGTAGTTATAAGGGTCGGTAAATGGTCCATTAACATACATCGACATGTCGGTTCTATTAATGCATGCAGAAATGTATATAACGTGTTTAGCAAAACATTACGTTAATAATAAGTTAAATATTCATTATGACGGTAATTTGTTCTAATTACCAAATGAATCAGTAATATGAGATTGGTATCTACATGCGACGATTCATTCACGTCTGGTCAGAGAGAGCCAGGTTTAAATTCACGGTCATCTGTATGATATTGTTAATCACGGATCACGTTACTGCTTTATTCCAGGGAGAGTAGTCACTGTTTGGCTTTCAGCACCCTCTTCGACAAGAGCTACAAAAGCTGGGGACATTTGTGGCAGAACAAGGATGAGACAGCGCTACTAGTTTTCGTAAGAGGCTGAGAGGTTGTACATAGAATCCATGTATCCCAAACTAACATCGCCGAATATAACACCATAGGCTATCCCCATTTGTGTTTTTATGACCGCAAGTAGTACCAGATACACAATACTTCGCTACAGGCTTCGAGGAAGAACCTCTCGATGGGAGACAGAAAGGAAATATTTCCTGTCACTTCATCTGATGTACTGCTAAATTCATTAGAACTGAAAAGGACATATAATTAACTTTATTTATAGAATGAGATTTTCACTCTGCAGCGGAGTGTGCGCTGATATGAAACTTCCTGGCAGATTAAAACTGTGTGCCCGACCGAGACTCGAACTCTGGACCTTTGCCTTTCGCGGGCAAGTGCTCTACCAACTGAGCTACCGAAGCACGACTCACGCCCGGTACTCACAGCTTTACTTCTGCCAGTACTTCGTCTCCTACCTTCCAAACTTTACAGAAGCTCTCCTGCGAAAGGCAAAGGTCCAGAGTTCGAGTCTCGGTCGGGCACACAGTTTTAATCTGCCAGGAAGTTTCAACTTTATTTATGCCAAAGCATCGATTAAGAGGCGTATTGGCGTCTGGTACCTTTAAACATATTGACCACGACGCTTATTAATTGCAGGGAAGTGGGCCGGTAACTGGAAGCTTTCATTGGGGGGACAGCCAAGTCCATGAAACGAGTGATGCTGCAGAGCGTGACTAGAACTTTCTTGTTGAACTGCTGACTGGGCACCCCCCGGCGGTCCACTCTGTGTTGAAAACATGAGCAATTATTTGTTGGGTGCATTCCTCTTTCTCTCTGTTCCCCTACACGTCTCCCAGGAGTGCCATACAAGTAATTCCTTGATGTCTTAACACATATCCTACAACACCACTCTTGTTGTGAATGTTTTGCGTATGATTCCCTCCTCGCCGAGTCTGCAAGGTTCCTCGTTTTTACATCAGTACACGAGGTTTTCGGGCATACTTCTATAGCACAACATCTCAATCGCTACGTTTTTCTTCTTCTCCGGTTTGTTTCACACTTCCACGCAACGCTGTGCTGCTGGCGTACACTCTCAGAAATGTCTTCCTCCAATTAAGGCTAGGACACTTATTTTAGCCAGGAATATCCTTTCTGCTTGTGCTAGTCTGCTAATGTCCTCCTTGAATGGTGCATTGTGTGTTACTTTGCTTCAATTGAAGCAGATTTCTTTCACATTGTATAATTCATGCCTCCATATTTTGATGTTCAGTTTATCGAAAATTTATTCCTATTACTACTCATAGCTTTGGTCTTAAATCGGTTTACTCTCAGTCCATAGTGTGTGCTCATTAGGTTGCTCATTGCGCGTCACTGCTCTTTTAGTTCTTCCTCACTGTCAGCGCAAACAGCCGGATCCTCAGCGAGTCTAATCATTAATATCATTTCACCCTAATTTCTAATCCCGCTATTGAAAGTACCTTTTATTTCCGTTATTTCTTCATCAACGTATAGAATGAACAGTAGGGCGGAAAGCTACATCCCTGTCTTACTATTTTAATCCGAAGACTTCATAGTTTCTCTGCCATTCTTATTTTCCCTTCTTGGTTCTTGTGCATACTGTATATTGCTCGTCTCTCTGAATAGGTTACAACTATTTCCTCAGCATTTCGAGTATGTTTCACTATTTCCCATTGTCGAACGCACTGTATAGAGTAAAAACCCATTTTTCTTGTCCATTTCATTTATATTAATCTTGTCATCAAACTGGATGGATGGGACTTTTCTAAAAATCTAGTAGTATCTCTCCAGGTTCATAGGTCCAATGAACCGCATTTGAGCCGTGGCGCCATCGTGTTAGTAGACTGTTCTGTCTGGCGCCATTGGCTCAGGGGTAGTATCAAGTATCCCTCTTGCGGCCCCATTGCCAATATCTATGAGGAAGAGTTGGAATCTGTGGGTTGTGAACTCAGAAGGTCTTTCAGAAGGTCTTTGCTTGCCGATATATATATATATATATATATATATATATATATATCGGCAAGCAAAGACCATGGATCGACGGTATATATATATATATATATATATATATATATATATATAGGGGGGTTCGCTGGCACGAGGTCGGAGGCACGAAGTTTGGAGACTGGCGGTAGCGTCACGACAAGAGGTTTTCACAAGGTCCGACCGACCGAAGCCACGAGCTGCTCAAGGATGGGCAGCGCAGAGCGAAGATAACTGGAGTACTTCACTGGGGTCAGCGTCGACTAAAAGCAGCAGGCCGACATCCCGTCGGTTGGTTGGCAACATTCGTGCTGGACGATCGTTCGTGGCCTGGCTGCCCTCTTCTACCTGACTCTCATCGGCACCACTCATTAACCGCAGCGACGCACCGTCGATCCATGGAACTGCTTGCTGATAAAGGGGAGTGACATTCTGTAATCCTCGTGGGGATTTGTGTCATTGTCTACCGGCTCTCCTTTTTATTTTCTGGTTTGTACTCAACCCTTAATGTTCTAACTAATCATCTCTTGGTTGTAAATACAGACGGAACAATTGTACTGAGGCACAGGTTGACGTTAAACAAGAGAGGGATCTTGTGGTTAGATTTATGTGTTAACCGGTTCAAGTCTTTGATTGTAATTGAACCAGTTATTACGAAAAGGTCATGAGTGCAATTTTCCAAAAATTCAGATTTCAGTATTTTTGTATTCTCCATCTGTAGACGTATGTATCTGTGTCGAGAACATCATGAGTTTCTACATTTAAAGCGAAGAAAAATCATTGCCAAAATATTTAGTTGGTACGAAAATGTCGTGAGTGAGGTACCCATGATGTTTTCATACTACATCTTCTCATTACTTTTATATAATAATTTTTAAATCACCGTGAGTAGCCTACAGTCTATGTCCCTACATTAACGACAATGAAATTTTACCAGTACCGATTTCAAAATCTATTGCTGGGACCACATTTTAAGACAAATCTTGTGTGGTTGTTGTTTAATCTCTCATTAGCAGTGGCAATTTAATCAGAAAAGAGTGCATGGACTCAAATGAAGAAGTTAACGGCCATAGCAAAAGGAAAGGCATACGGCATTATGAAATAACAAACACATCATAATAAAGAAGGCTAGGTTAAGAGGAGAAGCGTACATTAACTACAAAGGACAAAACATTCCTGCAACTGCAACGGGGAAAAATTGCTAGTAAGTATGAATTTGAAAACTAAATGTTGAATACATGTTTTGTATATGTATAGTAAAACATAAAGCCTATCTTTCCCTTGTTTATTCTAAACATTGCTTTCTTCAGTTGCAGTTCTAAGCTTTGTGGTTTTTATATCATCGATGAGATCGACAGAACCCAGATCCTGGAAATTTTCAAGGAATTCGAGAGCAAGGATGCACATGATGGATATCTACAAGGACTTACGGAAGTTACGGAAATTATACGCAGACGCCCAAAGAAGGATAATCCAAAAAGTATGAAGAAGAACTTCAAATATCATTTTGAAGTTCAGGGAAAGAGAATACTGATATGTAAAACTGCATTTATTGGTATTCATGGCCAGTAGAGTGACAGGAGGATTCAAAACTAGGAGACCTGCTGGTTGTAGGAAAATCTCCTGTAAATAATCGGGAGCTATGAAAGGTGATGTTATTGAGGAAATAAAGGAACACTTAGAATCGTTCGTGGTAAAATTTAATCACTATGCAAACAGAGATATTAAGTACTTGAAGCCCGGTTTGAAGATAAAGATCATGCATTCGCTGTTTCTAGAGATGTCCCCTGAAATGGATATAAAATATGAATTTTATTTAAAGTTTTTCCACGAAAATTTTAATTACAGATTTGGTAGATCTCAAAATGATGTTTGGGGTTACTGTGAGGAACTTAAAACTAAATTAAAAAACATTTTCCTTTGCGATTCAGCTAAAAGAATGATCGGAGCTGAGCAAATGGTTCATATTCGAAGGACCAAAAACTTTATATGAGGATAAAACCTGTACAGGAAAAGTGCAAAACGAGGATGTCGAAAGCATTTATGGATTTCATGCAGAACATACCACTTCCCTGCATTCCACTGCAGGATGTGTTTCGCCTACGTCAGATCTGGGCCTTCAGTTTCTGTATTTACGACCTTAAGACTGGCAAACCTCATTTATTTCTATTCCATGAAGGAATAGCTCTAAAAAGGGAGCTAATGAGATTTGTAGTTTCTTGCTTGCTTTCTTCGAAAAACGTTACTTTGGTAAAAATATTAAGCATATGCACATTTTCTCTGATGGTTGCCCAGGACAAAACGGTACAATACAGTATTCCGATAGCTTATGGCATTAGTAGATCTTGGTATGTTTGAAAAAAATTTTCTATACTTATCTATCCGGCGGCGCTCTTTCGTACCTAGTGATAGGGTGTTAGGTGGTATAAGAAGAAAGATACAATAAACTGATAGAGTTTACACTGCGAAAGAATATATTGAACTTATTCTTCACTAGGCCAATAAAAATAGCACATTCATTGTCAACTCTTATGAGGATAACAACAATGTTAAGAACTGTAAGGACTGGCGGCCGGGTCTTTTTAAACGCAATTTCCAGAGTTCAGAAACATTGGGAAAAGACAGTTCAGTGAAAGTCAACTTAAGGGTTTCACAGTACAATATAATGTATGAGTATGACAGCCACAACTCAGTGGTATTAGCAGCCCGATCATTCATTGATGGACTGGCTCGAAACTCTTTCAGACTTTTAAAACCCCTAGCAAATATTAGACTTCCAACAACCTTAGCACATAGAGAGAAATGCCCTATAAAAAAAGCCAAGATAAAACATACAAAAAACTGGAACAGTACATGCCAGAGGAGCGCTAAAACATTTGTATTGATTTATTCACTTGAAGAAGATGAGAATGTATGAAACTTACAGAAAATGTTGCAACAATACTTATCTGTAATGATGATTATGTTGAAATAATGTATGTAATTTGTGTTTATTAATATATTTTCTCAAAATCCTATAGTTTACTATTATTTATTTTAATTTGGTTCGAAAAGGTCATTACCCCAAGAAAAAAAATTAATTTGAAGAATATGAAATTAAAAATTAATGAATTGAAGATGTAGATTTAATGGTTTCCAGGTACACCATAGTATAAAAATCCTTCATATTTTCTACCATTGAAGCATAAAACAGTTTTCTTTGAATATCTCAAAATCATGTTTTATGGACTTAACGACCTGTCTATAGTAAATTTCAGTTGCATTTCTCAGTCATTAGTTATAATATCTATCTGTTGTACTAAGATGATCATTTCCTTGTTTGAAGGATCAGGTCATTTTTGGTGTATGTTAGCTGAATATAGTGGTTCCATCGAGTGAGTTCTCTTGTAATCTGTGTTCACAAGTGATCTTTTAAGACGTTCCTTCAGAGCGGTTTTAATAATTGACAGTCAATTTAACCTTAAAAATATTAACAGCTAACTGTCACCAGGACTTTAGTCAATTGTCAGGAGGGCAGGTTGGGGCCCAGTCGCACCCTGGTTAGCGATTCAAATTAAGAGGTTGGTTGCTTTGAAGTAAGCCTTATCATTGTCATACTGTTTGCTAATCTGTTAAAACTTTAAGCACACGTGCGCATCTTAACCCCGAATCTATCGGCATACAGCTTTCAAATTAAAAGTTAAGTCATTTGTTTTGCGTAATTGAATCATCCCTGTCATCAAAGGTGCTCATATAGCTTTCATGTGCTGCAGAAATGCATTTAATAAGACAGACTGTGTCCAGCGCGGTAGTAAACACCGCTGTTTCACCAGACAACGGGCGGGCTCCAGGTCCGGTCATCGTGTAATCATTGTCATATTTTTTTATTTTGGAATACAGCACATCAGATTTCTTTTGAAAAGATTAAAAGCTTATTCAACTGAAGTTTTAAGGTCAAAGGAATTACGCAAATTTGTTCATTTTGTTTAAAAGCATTTATGGTTAAATGCTTTGATTATCTGTTTATGTTAAATAAATAGGTTGTGTGAAAAGAAAGTTATATTGGTCGATCCTCCCTTCCACATTTTCCTTAATTTCAGTAAGTACCATGTATCAGCATTGAAGAGTGTTTTATTTACCATCTCCACCATTTATTTTAATAATTCCTAAGGAACGGTATGTATGCTCTCCACATTATTAGCAATTCGTCCAAAACTGTGTTATTAATATGGTTCTTGCATCTTTACTCCCATTTTAATCGGATAATCAGACAGCTACTTTCCCTCTTAGACGCATTTAGTACACTCTTTCGACCTATCCGCTCCCTCCTCTGGGATTGAGGGTGAAATATGTTCCCTCTTGCACTCTTGATGTTGACGCTTTTGCATTTAATTTTATTCAACCCGGTTTTTTTTCTTTATGTCGGTTCATTCCTTCCGATGATCATTTCTTTTTAGATTTTTTCGCATTTTATATTCAACTATTCCGGCCTGTCTCCAAAATACTATTTGTTTCATTCCTGTCTTCTCCAGAACATTTTGTACTTCGCTCTATCATAGAAGAATTGAAACACCTCGCTCGCTGGCAGATGACGTTCACTGGGCATTCGCCAGACCCACACGTTGCCATCCGATCGCCACATTGTGTACCGTAATTTGTCACTCCACACAACGTTTTTCCACTGTTCAATTGCCCAATGTTTACGCTCCTTCCACCAAGCGAAGCGTCGTTTGGCATTTACCGGTGCGATGTGTCGGTTATGAGCAGCCGATCGACTATGAAATCCAAGTTTTGTCATCTCCCGCCTAAATGTCATAGTTCTTGCAGTGGATCCTGATGTAGTCTGAAATTCCTGTGTGATGGTCTGGATAGATGTCTGCCTATTATACCTTATGACCCTCTTCAACTGTCGGCGGTCTCTGTCAGTGAACAGACGAGGCCGGCCTGTACGCTTTTGTGCCGTACGTGTCCCTTCACGTTTCCACTTCACTATCACATTCGAAACAGTGGACCTAGGGACGTTTAGGAGTGTGGAAATCTCGCGTACAGTCATATGACAGATGTGACACCCAATCACCTGACTACGTTCGAAGTCCGTGAGTTCCGCGGAGCACCGCATTCTGTTCTCTCACGATGTCGAATGACTTCTGAGGTCGCTGATGTGGAGTACCTGGCAGTAAGTGGCAGCACAATGCACCTAATATGAAAAACTTATGTTGCTTCGTGATCGATCGAATGTCACTTTCCGAATAGACGTATATACTGCCGATATGGGAGAAGTGCCAAGCGATACGTATGGGCGAGAACTGTTGATTGCGATTTACTTTTTTGCATTATATACAAGCAAAACGAGGATAATGGAATGTAGTCGAATTAAGTCGGGTGATACTGAGGGAATTAGATTAGGAAATGAGACAAAGTAGTAAAGGAGTTTGTAACCTCCCCACAAAAATTAAAAATAATAATAATAATAAATGTGATTATAATTTAGTGTAACCTCAGAACAAAATTGGTTCCCAGTTATAACCTCCCTACAGAAATTCATTCACATTTAACCTCCACACAAAATTTGTTTCCCATTTAATGTACCCACAAAATTCTTTTCTTATTTAATGTAAGCTCGAAACAGAAAAATTTCTAAACCTCATAATAAAAAAAATAAATTCAATAACCTGGTAAATTTTGGACGACAGCAGTGCTGCGTCATGGCCCTGTAAGATCATTCTGAATAAAAAAAAAAAAAAAATTCTTACCTCAATAAAGTCGCCAACTATCTGCTCTTACAATAGCTTTATCCGGCACAGCTCTGTGCAATGCTGGCCTATACATTTGTCATTTATGAAAGGAAGCAACTGATTTTTCTTTTGCAACAATCGGAATGATCATAGATTGGAGAAATTAGTAAATTCTTTAAATTGAAATGAATGCTTGTTAGAAATTACTTTATATGACAAAGATTATTATTAGGACATTTTTAAAAGATTTACATGGGAGTTCACATAACATTACTAGATATGCGCGAGGCTGCTTTTACCTTATACTATAACGCTCAGGCTCCGCCATCGCTGCACCACGACCGGCCCAGCCAATACGATACACCAGACTGGAGCAGAGCAGACTCCACACACGCGCAGACTAGCGCAGACTAGCGACAACTTACTGCTACACCGTTCCTACTGCATACAACACTGCTCTCTCGTATGAGATTCTCTTATACCTTACATATCGCAGGCAGCGCATACCTCTTACAAGTTTTGCTATTTGGGGAGCAAAATAACTGATAATGCTCGAAGTAGAGAGGATATAAAATGTAGACTGGCAATGGCAAGGAAAGCGTTACTGAAGAAGAGAAATTTGCTGACATCGAGTATAGATTTAAGTATCAGGAAGTCGTTTCTGAAACTATTTGTATGGAGTGTAAGCCATGTATGGAAATGAAACGTGGATGATAAATAGTTTGGACAAGAAGAGAATAGAAGCTTTCGAAATGTGGTGCTACAGAAGAATGCTGAAGATTAGATGGGTAGATCACATATCTAATGAGGAGGTACTGAACAGCATTGGGGAGAAGAGAAGCTTGTGGCACAACCTGACTAGAAGAAGGAATCGGTTGGTAGGACATGTTCTGAGGCATCAAGGGATCACCAATTTAGTATTGGAGGGCAGGGTGGAGGGTAAAAATCGTAGAGGGAGACCAAGAGATGAATACACTAAGCAGATTCAGAAGGATGTAGGCTGCAGTAAGTACTGGGAGATGAAGAAGCTTGCACAGGAGAGAGTAGCATGGAGAGCTGCATCAAACCAGTCTCATGAGTGAAGATCACAACAACAACAACAACAACGAACCTCACTTTCCGAATAGCTGTCGTATATACTGCCGATATGGGAGAAGTTCAAAGCGATACATAGGGGCGAGAACTGGTGATACGAGCGGGCGGTATTCTGAAGAGGTCGTTTTACGGAAGATGTGCTAGGTGACGGAATGCTTACTACGGTAACTGGTAGGGGTAAACGTGGTGTTGACGTATACATTTTCAAATTACTTCCTTATTTCAGATTTGTCTGCAGAAAATAGTATATTGAAAACGTACATTGCACTGAAAACTCGTTGAATATTGAAGAGACTGATTTTTGGTTAATTATCACAGCAGATAAACTTTAGCCACCGGGATAATATTGCACTTGGCAATAATAAGTAAGTAATTATTAGAAGTAATACTAATTGCTTGTGAGTAACTGCAGTAGCACCATCAGACGTGCAGCACCGGCTGTGAGACGTCCGCAAGGACAGCAGCAGCAGCAGCAGCAGCAGCTAGCGCGGTTTTGCAGGTAAGGAGCGGCCCTCCATCGGCTCCGCATCGGCCCTGGCGTGGTGCGGGGCGACGCGGCGCCGGCAGAGGCGACCGCCAATCGCGGCGTGTTTGGATAGCACTCGATGCTGCCTCATCCGGCGCTGCAGCCTCCGTCCCCCGGGAACTGCCGAGGCGAGGCGAGGCGAGGCAAGGGTTCGCTCCACTCGTCACCCCAGCAAATCACGGGACACTCAACCGAGAACCGCTCCTGTGTAGGGGCCCGCGCCAGCCGCCTCTTTCGTATATTGGCAGCAGTTTACGGATCGAACCTCCCAACACCAGTTTTCAACGTACCCTTCTACACTACTGCCCATTAAAATTGCTACACCAAGAAGAAATGCAGATGATAAACGGGTATTCATTGGACAAATATATTGTACTAGAACTGACATGTGATTACATTTTCACCCAATTTCGGTGCATAGATCCTGAGAAATCAGTACCCTGAACAACCACCTCTGGCCGTAATAGTGGCCTTGATACGCCTGGGAATTGAGTTAAACAGAGCTTTGACGGCGTGTACAGGTACAGCTGCCCATGCAGATTCAACACGATACCATAGTTTATCAAGAGTAGTCACTGTCCTATTGTGACGAGCCAGTTGCTCGGCCACCATTGACCAGACGTTTTCAATTGGTGAGAGATCTGGAAAATGTGCGGGCCAGGGCAGCAGTCGAACATTTTCTGTATCCAGTAACGCCCGTACAGGACCTGCAACATGCAGTCGTGCATTATCCTGCTGAAATGTAGGGGTTCGCAGTAATCGAATGAAGGGTAGAGCCACGGGTCGTAACACATCTGAAATGCAACGTCCGCTGTTCAAAGTGCCGTCAATGCGAACAAGAGGTGACCGAGATGTGTAACCAATGGCACCCCGTACAATCACGTAGGGTGATACGCCAGTATGGCGATGACGAATACACGCTTGCAATGTGCGTTCACCACGACGTCACCAAACACGGATGCGACCATCATGATGCTGTAATCAGAAACTGGATTCCTCCGAAAAAATGACGTTTTGCCATTCGTGCACCCACGTCCGACGTTGAGCACACCATCGCAGGCGCTCCTCTCTGTGATGCAGCGTCAAGGGTAACGGCAACCATGGTCTCCGAGCTGCTAGTCCATGCTGCTGCAAATGTCGTCGAACTGTTCGTGCAGATGGTTGTTGTCTTGCAAACGTCCCCATCTGTTGACTCAGGGACCGAGACGTGGCTGCACGATCCGTTACAGCCATGCGGATAGGATGCGTGTCATCTCTACTACTAGTGATACGAGGACATTGGGATCCAGCACGGCGTTCTGTATTACCCTCCTGAACCCACCGATTCCATATTCTGCTAACAGTCATTGGATCTCGACCAACGCGACCATCCACATCGCGATACGATAAACCGCATTTGGGATAGGCTACAATCCGACCTTTATCAAAGTCGGAAACGTGATTGTACGCATTTCTCCTCCTTACAGGAGGCATCACAACAACGTTTCACCAGGCAACGCCGGTCAACTGCTGTTTCTGTATAAGAAATCAGTTGGAAACTTTCCTCATGTCAGCATGTTGTAGGCGTCGCCACCGGCGCCAACCTTGTGTGAATGCTCTGAAAAGCTAATCATTTGCATATCGCATCATCTTCTTCCTGTCGGTTAAATTTCGCGAGTGTAGCACGTCATCTTTGTAGTGTAGCAATTTTATTGGCCAGTAGTGTATAAGGGGGCTGCACAACAACTGAGTGAGTGTAACCTCAGTTTTCTTCACCATTATCTAGTTCATCAATTATTCCGCAAAAAATGCTGGCAAAAGGAACCTCTAAGCTTTGCCATAAATTTTACATTTATGCCTTTTACCGGAACATTTGACGTTGCCGACAATAAAAGTCAATTGTACTGCTTGATACCCAACCTAAACCCCCAGTTCCGCCGCCATAAAGGGAAATATACTCTCTATCTCTCTCAATATGCAGTCGCCAAGAACAACGAACACTGGTCATGTCTAAATGCACCTACTTTTCGCTTTCGGTGTGGGAACTACGATACTGTACATACAATCTTTCTGTTTTCCCAATAAGAATAATCAGAGCACGTTGTTATGCTAAAATTTACTGGAGGTTATAAACTGAAAAAAATGGATTACTCACAGTGAGTGTTGATACCGGCACTCGAACGCACTGGTGTCTGTCTGTAAATTTTGTCATCAAGTTGAATAAGACACTTTCACTTAATACAACACAACTACACTGACGAGCCAAAGAAACAGGTGCACCTGCCTCACTTCGGGTAGGGCCCCCAAGATCACGCGTGAGTGCCGCATCACGACGTGGCATGGACTCGACTGAAGTACGAATGGGTGGGGATCTCTTCTTAACAGCACGTTGCAAGCCATCCCATATGTGCTCAATAAGGTTCGTGTCTGGGGAGTCTGGTGGGCAGTGGAAGTCTTTAAACTCAGAAGACTGCTCCTGGAACCACTCTGTAGAAGTTCTGGCAGTGTAGGGTATCGCACAGTCCTGCTGGAATTTCCCAAGTCCGTCGGAATGCACAACGGGCATGAACCGATGCAGGTGGTCTGAGGGGATGCTTATGTACGTGTCACCTGTATCTAGACGTATCAGCGGTCCCATATCACTCCAACTGCACACGCCCCACTCCATTACAGAGCCCTCTCCAGCTTGAACAATCCCCTGCTGACTGCAGGGTCCATGGATTCGTGGGATTGTCTCCATACCCATACACGTACATCTGCTTGATGCAATTTGGAACAATACTCATACTACCAGGCAACACGTTTCCAGTCATCAACAGTCCAACGTCAGTGCTGACGGGCCCTTGCGAGGCATAAGGCTTTGTATCATGCAGTCATGAAGGGTACGCGAGTGGGCTTTTGGCTCCGAAAGATCGTATCGATGATGTTTTGTTGAATGGTTGGCACGATGACACTTTTTGATTGCCCAGCATTGAAATCTGCAGCAATTTGCAGAAGGATTGCACTTCTGTCACGTTGAACGATTATTTTCAGTCGTCGTTGGTCTCCTTCTTGCAGGATATTTTTCCAGCCGCAGCGATGTCGGAGATATGATGATTTACCGGATTCCTGAAATTAGAGTTACACTTGTGAAATGGTCGTACAGGAAAATCCCCACATCATCACCGTCTCGGAGATTCTGTCTCCCGCCGCTCATGCGCGGTCTATAACTCCACTTTCATACTCTGTTAAATCTTGATAACCTGCTATTGCAGCAACAGTAACCGATCTAACAACTGAGTCAGCCACTTGTCTCACATAGGCGTTGCCGACCGCAGCGCCGCATTCTGCCTGTTTACATATCCCTGTAACTGAATACGCATGCCTATACCGGATTCTTTGGCGTTTCAGTGTGGAAGGCTGCGAAAGTCAAATAGAAACTATCTCGTGAACACTATTTTCCGCAATTAATTAAGATTCATATTTGATCATTTCAGAACATCAAAATTAGAGCACCGTTCATATCTGTCCTTTCGGAATATCACATTCATAGACAAACACTATTCCAATGATTTTAAGTCGCTACCCCCAGTATTCTTTATCACATTTTTCAATAACCAACGACACCGCCATCTTATCACGTGCCTCCCCACTCTCCATTCATAGTCCCTCCTCCGAAAGCCTACATCCACATCAATAAGTTGATATTTTCGGCTCAGTCGAACACGTCCGTTACCAGGTTCTGCGCTCCAATGAACGGAATGGAAACCATCCAGACGCCTTCTCTAAATATGTCAGTCCGTTATAATCTGTTTCTACAATAGTTGTTACAGCAACATACTCTCTCGGTCGTTTAACAGAAAACCGTGAAACACAACTGCTCTCCCGTAACGTCTGCCGCTGAAGTTGCTATATCATCCACCTGACGATCTAGCACTTGCTAAATGAACCTGTGAAGAAACCCCCTCCTCTTAATTTCATCATCTCTATCGTTTCTGTCTATCGTATGTGGTATGGATGCTACACTGACGAGTAATATTGAAGTGACGGGGAAACGAGGGTTTTCCTGCGAAGGTTTTCATGTAGTCATTCTGCTTTAAACTGCCCCATACATGGATATTCACCAGATGTTTAAAGGGATCCTAACAACCAACTTCTCTATCTTCTCCTGCTTATTGACTGACTATCACAACTGTTATTGTTTTAGAGACAGTTTTATGCAAGCTTGTGGAACGTGTATATCTTTGACATCTCCTATGATGCTTCCAACTATAATGAATAAATATGAGGGAAACTAACTCTCTACCCACGCTATTGACGATTCTCTGCTACCAAGAGTTCCATATAACATCACAGATTTTTAATAACGAATTGCACCATGCGACCACAACAACACTTTGCTCTTCAAATTTAACTAGAAGTACCAGGCCTCTTCTGACAAGTTAGGCTTAACGCAGAATGATTCTAATCTTAATCAATGTTTCATTATATCTGGCTATTATGATCAACGCAGCTCATACACCCACTTTGCAATCACGGTTTCTAAATAATGAATACTATTAAATATATACATAAATACAAATATACGAATACTAGAAGCCCTACTGTAATGGTGTTTACTGATGATTAACTGTTAGCTGTTGAATGGAGATATGTAGGCAGGCAATCACGCTACGATTTATGATACATCTCTGCACAGAGTAAGAGAACTGGATGTTTTTACAGAATTGTATTAGCAAATCGCAGAATAACAAAAGATTGAATATTGCAAACGCTAGTTGTGTATAACAGTCTCAGTTCTAACCAGAATTGGTCAAATATAAAACACATTAGCTCTTAAATGAGGTGAATGATACTGACATTTTTGTATGAAGTCTTACTTTAATGTTGCTGCAGGGAAGTACTATTTCTTTTATGTTTTGCAACAGTTTACATCTTTAATATTGTATCTTTAAGTGAAACACTACGCAATAAAAAATCATGTAAGTAAGAAATCATGAAATCAGGGTAATACAGTCAGTCCCACAAAAAAGTGTACGCCATAGTTTCAAATGTAACGTCCACAGCGACATTTCTGGTAGTGGCCTCGAATTTGTATAAATGCGGTTTTGCACTGTGTATAGATAAGCAGTGTTAGAGTTGAACGTCTTGTTTTGCCGGTTGCTGATTCAGATGAGTACAAACTATCTGTAGCGTCAATAGGCAGTGTTTCTTGTAAATCATCCAAAATGGGCATAGCTTTCATATAGAGCTGTTGTTAAGACTCTTACAAAGTCAAAGACATTCGTTGTGTAGTGTTTCAAACGATATTTAATGCTTCGAAACGTGAATGGTTTACCGGAGAGAGGTCTAAGGCGCCAAGCTGTAATCGATAATGGCGATTGGTTTAACTAGTGGGTAATCGTGCTATTAGGAATAACATATATGTTCATATAAACATGGATTTGTAATTGTGCCTTTTATTTCATACAGATAACGGCGTACACTTTCTTATGTAACTGGCTGTAAGTGTTATTGTGTACATGGGTCCTGTTGTTTATAGATGTTCTGGTTTAACATACGATCTCAGAATTTAATTGTACGAGAGTTTTACTTGCTGTATATGCAGTTGGTATGCCTATGTGGTGGATTATGGTGTCAATTAGTGTCTTATGTTATGTTGAAACTGTCCTTTTAGTTTAGTACACTTTAACGTAATATTCTGCTTGACGTCTGTTCTGTAAGACACAGCAACAGAGATGGCGGACGGTAGGTGGTTTCTGAATCACTGAAATTGGCTACCTTGTAATGGGCGTTCTGTGGAACCGACACGTCGTTGCTCTAAAATATCGCTGAGCTTGTTGCCGAATGGCGATGGCTATGTCGTTAATTACAACTGGTCACCAAATAAAATTCCTCTAGATGAAAAGCTCTCGGGTTTCCATGCGGGTGACAGTATTATAAAACCGCGACGTTTCGACGAGTGATACACTCATCATCCTTTATGATATCGCCACTCGGTTGAAAACCCGAGGGTTTTTCATCAGTTCTATACGCTGCGAAAGTCTGCATTCACAAAATTCCTGTAGCTGCTGTGACACATTTTGCTGTGGATAAATACACTGTAAATATTCTAAATGGTCGCGGGATGTGTCGCTTTGAAACGCTTTGCGGACACGATTTTCAGTTTATCAATGGACGACTACATAATAATTCGTTCAAATGGTAGACCGTCCGTTTATTAACTTCACTTTAAAAGGAGTGATTGTAAGCTTGGTCCTCACACTGATTATTCTAACTTTTCAAGACAACAATTCGCAATTCAGTTTCAACTTATCATTCCGTGAGATAGTAAAACTTACAGTCTCTGTTTTGTCTTCATTATTACAGAAAATTTGTCTGATGCGCCATTCTGGAATGTTCGATGTCTTTCTGGTAAACTATTCTTCCTGGGGTTTTCTGTTATGGTTATGAAAAAACATTTTCTTCCTTGTAATTTCTTTTATCTTCTCCGGCTGCTTCACAACTGTCGTTTCTTATTCTGCATCAAATTTCGGAAATAAAACCGTCTTCTTGAAGTAATAGCAAATTATAGCAGCATAATGCCCCCGTAGAATTCCAGGAGATTCCAGGTTCAACTCTCTTCTTTCTGTAAATTACAATTTTTCCCCTCTCAGAATACTGCCACTGATATCTTCCAGACTTTTCCTCTTTCCCACCAATACTAACAGCATTCGGGCGGACATAGGCTACATCCTCATTTAATGTATACAGTATAAAAATTAATATATAATATATAAAACGGGAAGGTTTTTAGCAAAAATCTAGTATAGTCCTAGACCGATTTACTTTAGAGGTTGACACAATTCTCAAATAAACTTTCGAACAGGCATAGGTTACGTATTTTTTAGTGTATACGGTGTATAAATAGGTGTATAAAATCTATACTTGCATATGAAGATAAGTCATAGTTTAACGTTATCACCAAAAACCGCGAGAGGTTCGTGACCGATTTACTTAATGTGTTTACATGATCCTCTAATAAACGTTTGGACAGACATATTTCTTAAATACAAGTGGTGTAGAGGTATAAACACGCAGTGCAAATGGGGAAGGTTGTTCACAAAAATCTCGAAACGTTTTTGACGAAAATACTTCATATTTTTCCACGATCTTCGAATAAACGTACAGGCCATATGCGCTCCTTTTTTTAAAAAAAGTGTGTGTTATACGTAAATACTAGAAACGTTGATAACAAATTCCCCAAAAGTTCATTACCAATTTGTTTAAAATTGTTCCAAGATAATCTGATAAAAAATTCAGACTGACAAAGGTCATACTTTTTTTAATAGTTTGGTAATTAAATACCTACTATACAAACGGAAAAATTAGTTAGCAAAAGCTCAAAATGTTCATGTCTCTTTTCCTTGAAATTTTTACATGGTACTTGTGGCGTGCATGGTTTGAGTGCGTGTTGTACAATTTCAGCAAGATTACAATAAAACTAGTTACTTATTACTAATGTAACACGTGGTTTTATTTAAGAACTGCTTTCCCGGCTAATTATCATTATTTTGTTAAGAAAATCTCCACCTGAGAACGTGTAACAATGTTGTCTATCAAGCAGAGTAAATGGCGCTAAGTTCATGCACAAAAGTAATCATATATAGTCAGCAAGCAAGGTAAATGTATGTTAAGCAATCCGAACTAAACAAGAGTAATGATCGACAGTAATTTTCAGTGCTGTTGTATTGCAGTCTCTTTACTAGTTGCAGATCGTTTACCGAATTTAACGCTACTGTTACTCGATATGGCAACACTTTTCTTTAAGCAAAATGAACAGTTTTGTCACACAATACCACACGCACGCATCACTAATGTACTTTTTCTTCTCATTATATTTCATAAAAGTTGTTACAAAATAACCAGGCTTCATACATCAGCAGATAAGAATTTATATCACGTAACATGTAGTTTGCATTCATATAAGTTCACTGTATTCACTGTCTAAGTGGAATTTATTACCTTACAATGCGTTCTGGCCCACCAGTACACAATTATTATCGCAATAATGACGAAGAACACTTATATCTGCAGATAAAACTGATTTAAAACTGCTGCTGCAATATTTCACTAAGATGGCGTCTAACATAAGACAATCTCTTATCGATTCTGCTTTAGGCCCTGATTTACTACTAACAAATGATATATTTTAAATCTTTTTGACCTTCACTATATGCATTAACACTTGAAAATATTTCTCAATGTTAATCGCTTATTGTTCAGCATTTACCAATAAACCACGCTGTAGATCAATGGAGCTAATGGCTGCGCCCTTTTGTAGCTGTGCAAAAAACTTAAGATTTACATAAGACGAGAATTACAATGAAATAAAACTCCAAACAAAGAATAATTATTCCAGTGAATCATAAAATCTATTTTTCAAATATAAAATTAACAACATAATACAGTTTTATACAGATCTCTGTGTTACGAGACATCAATCACATCCTGTCACTACAACAGTTCGAACAAGAAGAAGGATTTTTCTAGAAGGATCGTAGGTAACAAAAGTCTGAGATTATCATTATCTTTTTCCATGAGTATTGTCTGAGATAAAATTTTTTACAAAATATTAAATTATGTCATTGACAATAACTATTTATTTTTTTATTAACGATGAAGTCCTCTGTATTAATATCACGAGTATACGATTAATGCTAATTCACATTCCACACACAATGCTGTCGTGAATATTATTCTGATTAAAATGTAGGAGTGGATAACACACACACACTCACACGCAGCAAAAATCTCGAAAGCTTATTGACCGCTTTACTTCAAATTATTACACGACATTCCGCTAACATCCATAGAAACATAGGCTATTTTTTGTAACAACGATGTTAAGATTTCCGTTATGTTAATTATCCCAACCGTTTTACCAATTGATTTTAAGTAACATTTCGAAATCAGGCTTCGTTTACAATAACAATAAACAAGGCACAAGGTTAGACAGGGGAAGAGGAGATGGATGTGGACATCGAAGAGGAGGGGGAGAAAATTGAAGGAGATAGGGGAAAGGAGAAGTTGCAGACTAAGACAGAGGACGAGGAGGAGGAGAAGGAGTAGGAGGAGGAGGTGGAGATAGACAAAGAGAGGAGAGGAGAGGAGAGGAGAGGAGAGGAGAGGAGAGGAGAGGAGAGGAGAGGAGAGGAGAGGAGAGGAGAGGAGAGGAGGAGGAGAAGGAGGAGGCGATGGACAAAGAGAGGAGAGGAGAGGAGAGGAGAGGAGAGAAGAGGAGGAGGAGAAGGAGGAGGAGAAGGAGGTGGAGATGGACAAAGAGGAGAGGAGAGGAGAGGAGAGGAGAGAAGAGGAGGAGGAGAAGGAGGAGGAGAAGGAGGTGGAGATGGACAAAGAGGAGAGGAGAGGAGAGGAGAGGAGAGGAGAGGAGAGGAGAGGAGAGGAGAGGAGAGGAGAGGAGAGGAGAGGAGAGGAGGAGGAGAAGGAGGAGGAGAAGGAGGTGGAGATGGACAAAGAGAGGAGAGGAGAGGAGAGGAGAGGAGAGGAGAGGAGAGGAGTGGGGAGGAGAGGAGAGGAGGAAGAGGAGGAGGAGGAGGGGGAGGAGGAGGAGGAGGGGAGGAGGAGGAGGAGGTGAGGAGATGAGGAGGGGGGAGAGGGGGAGGGGTGAGAGGAGGAGGGGGAGAGGGGGAGAGGAGGAGGAGGTGGAGGAGGAGGAGGAGACGACGTCGAGACCACAACGAGACGACGAGAGGAGAGGAGAGGAGAGGAGAGAAGAGGAGGAGGAGTAGGAGGAGGAGAAGGAGGTGGAGATGGACAAAGAGAGGAGAGGAGAGGAGAGGAGAGGAGAGGAGAGGAGAGGAGAGGAGAGGAGAGGAGAGGAGAGGAGAGGAGAGGAGAGGAGAGGAGAGGAGAGGAGAGGAGAGGAGAGGAGAGGAGAGGAGAGGAGAGGAGAGGAGAGGAGAGGAGAGGAGAGGAGAGGAGAGGAGAGGAGAGGAGAGGAGAGGAGAGGAGAGGAGAGGAGAGGAGAGGAGAGGAGAGGAGAGGAGAGGAGAGGAGAGGAGAGGAGAGGAGAGGAGAGGAGAGGAGAGGAGAGGAGAGGAGAGGAGAGGAGAGGAGAGGAGAGGAGAGGAGAGGAGAGGAGAGGAGAGGAGAGGAGAGGAGAGGAGAGGAGAGGAGAGGAGAGGAGAGGAGAGGAGAGGAGAGGAGAGGAGAGGAGAGGAGAGGAGAGGAGAGGAGAGGAGAGGAGAGGAGAGGAGAGGAGAGGAGAGGGACAGGGAGACACGGGATGAGGAGAATTGGACGTATTGACAACTGCCACAAATATTTAGCAATTGTAAAGCAATGTGACGTTCGCTAGTTTACATGTATTGTGATAAGTTAAAGTCCCTCAACATTCATTTGGGTTACCCCCAGTATTACTTTTACTGCTGAAGACTCCTCTTCATTGAAAATGACATAGTGTATTCTATTTGCTAGGGGAAAAGTTGATCTGGTATTCCGTACACTCATACATTTTTTCGTTAGACGGCAATGCTCTCTTCTGTCTTCACCCAAAAGTAGCAACTTATATCCTGGATGTCTTCTGCCCATTTCTCTCTTGCTTTCCTATTTCTATGACAGTTGGGCACTCTCTTATTTACGGAGAGGTGGTTAATCCTTCCTGCGAGCCACATCTCATTCATGTAAGCAATGACGTACGGCAGTAGAATGCTAAAGACATTTAAAACCGAACAATATCGCAGATATGTCAGTGATTACAACGGCAAGTACTATGTGTGCACCTGTTTGCTGATGGAATTTCGTGCTTGACATATAATGAGCGGCGGTCGACGCTGTATCGGGTGCGTGAGCGGTGGGAGAGAGGGATCACAGAAGAACGGGATTCTGTGTGGGCGGACGTCAGTCGCCCAGCTGGCGCCGGGCTGCAGACTGCGAGGGCCTGTGACAATACGGCAGCACACAGTCGAGGTGCTAAAAATACAACTCCCACTCTGATCCCCGTTTAACCTGCGGGCTGTATAGTTCACCCTTAGCTGAGTGATAAAGGTATAAGGCATTTCAGAGAAACTCTATGCTGGGCACATAAAAGCGTAGACATCAACCACAGATAACATGTTTAGAAAGCATACCATAAACCTCAACAGAATGTGGCTTTATCGCGTGGCTGGTGCAAGGACGTAGCCAGGATTTCGTCGAAGGAGGGATCCAATTTGTTAAACAGGGCCTTAAGACGGCTCATGTTTTTCATATTTTCTGAAAATACATTTACTTATTTTTTTAATTTAATGTGCATAATTGCTTTTGGATGCAGGTAGTATTTAGAAAATAAATTTAAGGAAGAAAAACTTTCCTTAAAAAATTGTAACACGAATTCCCAACAATTTCCAAATGCACAGTTAAACATTTATTTATTTGGCAAAATGGGAACTTCACTTTATTGCTATACGAATCGAAATTGTAGTGTTGTTTCTTTGCTAACAAAACACGGCTCAATCTTTTAATGTGAGGTACAGCATAGCAGAGTAGAACAATCTTTAGGTTGGGTTCAATTACTAGCATTACTTTAAGTACCTCTCATTTCATTCTTCAGTTTCCTTAAGTGACCAGTAACTTCTTTTTACGTGATTGTTTCATCGGTCAGCTTGAAGCTAGGGCAACCAAACATATTTAAAACGGAAAAGGAAATCCTCGATCTGGCCCTGAAGGCCACGTCGTAGTCAACCGACCGCCATGTCATCCTCTGCACTCGTCTTCAAATGCAGAATGGACGGGCGTCAGGTAAGCACACTGAACTCCTGAGTGTTGTCGACGTTCCGACCTTGGAGACGCTACCTCTCAGGTAGCTCCTCATTTGCCATCACGAGGACGAGTGCACTCTGGTACAATCCTTCGATCAAGCAAAGGTTTTGGTCAGTATCAGGAATCTAACGTGGGTCCTCCACATGAGGGTCTGTCGCGTTCACCACTCAGCTGCGGACACGGACTAATTATTTATGAAACAAAACGGGACACACAAATATTACGAGCTGTCTAATACGATCACAAGAGCGTCTCAGAATCACATATTCTCAACTAATTATTTTACTTCTAACAACTTTAAATTTAACTTTATTCCTGTTTTTTCACATTTTATCACTGTAATAAAGTATGCGTTTGGTAAGCCCACTACAGACCTTACCTACTGTCGTCTTCGTTTATTGCATTCCGTACTATTTCATAACAGTAGCAAAATCTAACGAGCTTACGGCACAAACATATGTTGTGGCTACTGTACCGCAGTTTGTTATGAACAGCAGCGCTATTGACAGTACGGCTCCGTCCCACAGTGGCCCAGCTTACGCCATGATTTAAATACATGCTGATTTAAATACAGGCTGATTATGTGTATATTTTTACTGTAGTAGGATACACGTAATCATATTTTAAGCTCATGTTTCCACATCTGAGAAAGCAATAATTTTTCCTTGCGGCATATTTTATTTTTTCTAGTTGTAACCTGCCCACTACTTGTATTTCATGTCCCATATTTTCATGCAGTTCTGAAAATCGTCGTTTCTTCTGGAAATCGGTAGTCCCCAAGCACCACATATTTGTTGTTTATTGCCAAAAATGAATGGAATTTCATTGTACTATGAGGTACAGTTTGAAATCCTAACAGTTATTGACGCGTTTATTACAACTAGACTTCTAACCTGCGTAACCTCATAAATGTGTTAGTACTTATGCATGACAATATGGTTCTACACATTTTAATGCAAATAAGCTCCTTAACGATATACAACATATGTTTTCATTTTCGTGACGTTGATTTATAAGTACATTAGAGTTAAGAAGGTTGGACTCACTGTCCCAAGTACATTATGAATAAGACATTCGACATTAGAGCATCGATCTTGTAGTAGAATTTGGAAATATGGCATATCCCTGTTCCACAAGTGAGCCATCTTTATGTATGGATACGTAGCACAAAATAACGATCGCTAGCCGCTTTTCAATGTAGATGTCCCTGAACTATGCATACTGTCTAAATCCTAAGCAAACCATCATTAATATTAAGTACTGTCTACTTGAAAAAAAAAAAAACTCTTCCCCAATTAAAAATAAGTACTGTTACAAAAGTAACGAAAAAACTGATTTTTATGTCGCTGATTCTACAACTTAAAAGCATTATACTCTGCATTTTGTAAATAATGAACACATTTTTTTAATTGCATGTTTATATTTTTTTCAATATCTTTTTACAGTCTTTCAATATAATCTCCCTGCTTCTCGATGGCCGAACCCCAACGTCTCTGAAGCTCTATTATTTCATCCAGGGCACCACTTCCGTTCATCTATCGAATATCTCGGATAACGGTGACGCAAGGCTCTTCCAGAGAAATATAACGACATCTGTGCATAGTTTTTTCGACTTCGGAATCAAGATGAAGTCTGATGGACTCATGTCCGGGCTGCGGGAAGGATGTGGCAAGACTTACTTTCCATATTCGCGTAGTTTTTCGGCTAGAACAATGCGGGCGAGCATTGTCGTGGAGAATGAGTGACAGCCTCGAGCAATTGAAGTTGGGGTTTTGCGAAACTTGTTTCGCATGGGACTATCTGTCTGGGTGATTCCTCAGCGATCATAGGCAAGAAACTCATAATTTTCTTGAGCTTTGATTGAGCGCGTCGAAATTTTTTGGACGTAGAGAATCTGAAGCTCTCGACATATTGGACTGTGATTTCAATTCCAGATCTAGGACTCTATTCCATGATTCATCAGTATCGACGGTTCGACACAAGAACCCTTAACCTTCACCGTCAAATCGTTGTTTGGGCAAGGTTGCGTCCCTGCTTCTCTTCGTCAGAACAGTAGGGGACCCACTTCACAGAAATTTTTCTCTTCTTCAAATCATTTGTGAAAATACGGAGTTCTGACGTATATGGAATATCCGTGACTTCAGAGAGTTCCCCACAAGTCATTCTGCACTCTGCTTTAAGAGCAACTGCCCCAAGTTTTACACTTCTTTCATTGTTGACGGTTTTGGCCTTAAGGGTCTTGAATGATCGTCTATGCTCATACGACAACCACAAAAACTATAAAGCCAGTGTGAAACTGTACTACGGCCCACTGTAAACTCACCACAAACTTCACCTTAATGCATTGTAGATTTCTGTCTGGTTTTTCCCGCGTAACATTTAGATCTTTATGTACGACCTGTGGTCTTCAACGATCACAGTACCCGAGGATCCTGCAAGGTTCATTTATGCCTGTCACCAATTTTGTGTTTAAGTACATAGCGAGAAATTAAAAACACGTGACATCGTCCTCAAGCCCTAAACTACATGTCAGGTAATTTTCATTGTTGTTGCATCAAACAATCCACAGTAATACCAACCTGTGCATTATTAATGAGATATCCCTCATGTATTGACGATATCATTCATAAATGGTTGATTATATTAATAGCACAAAAGGAAGCGCACATAGCGAGAAAATAAAAACACCTGACATCGTCCTCAAGCCCTAAGCTACATGTCATGTAATTTTCATTGTTGTTGCATCAAAGAATCCACAGTAATACCAACCTGTGCATTATTTATGAAATGTCTCTCATGTATTGACGATATCATTCATAAATGGTTGATTGTATTAATAGCCACGTAAGGGAGTGGTAATTTTAATTTCATGATGATGCTGTTTGCTGCTAATCAGCTTATAACAGGAAAATCTGAAGTAAGGTTCGGATTTCAGTATACAGGTTGAGTCAGATTGCAGGAAAATACGGAAAGACAATATCGACAGATAAAACAAAAGTTGTTTTCCATGACTGAAAGCCTTAAGAGCCAAAATGATTGTAGGCAGATTAATAATTGAACAGGTAACAGATTTTAAATATCGTAAGGCATATGATACAGAGCTAAAATTGGAACCACACAAGAAGATCATTGGAGACGGAACACTAATATTAACAAATGGTTACAGCTTTCGCAATATTCTTTAGTAACTCAAGAAAGACGCGTTTCGCAATGATAAAGCAGCATCTGGTTATTGCCAACCGATCATCAGGTGTCATCGGGGCGACGAAAGAGTGGGCTGCGCATTCACATGCGTGCACTACGTGGATAGGGCGGGTTTCTGACGTTCTAGTGTGCGGTTGTATTAACAGCGAGATCCTTTCTGCACTTCAATGCCTGTGGCCACCTCCACGAGATAACCTGTTGATGATCTATCCGGGCGAAACGCGTCGTTCTTGAGTGAATAAAGAACACTGCGCAACTTACAATACTTTTTAATAGCAATAATAGAATGTTGCTGTATCACCACTCCGAGATGGAGCAGAACAATTTTTATAACGGAACACCATCTCAGAATCCTTCAGGGATGAGGGAAGGTGATGACTTTTCAATGAGACTATCTCGGCATTAGCCTGGAGCGATTTAGATAAATCTAGGAAAACCTAAATCTTGATGGCCGGACGTGGAGTGGAAGCGTCGCCCTCCCGATCGCAAGTCTAGTGTGCTAACCACTGGACCATTTCGCTCGGTGGAACCATACGACGTACTTTAAACACAACATGCAGAAAGAAAGATTAATTAAACTTTACAAAGTAACGAATCTTCCCTTCGCTGCTGTACGATATTTAATGTTAGATTCTAAGATTAGATCGGCTACGACAAATCGAATAATCTCGGGTTAAGCAGTTAGCCGAATAGGACGTAAACAAGCAGCTTTGATAGACATGTACAGACAAACAAATTATCAAAATATAAGAAAAATTGGACTTTTTTACAAAGCTACACAAACAGAGAATGACAATAACGCGTTGGTCCACCACCCTGGCCCTTGTGCACGCAAATTTTGGGCTTGAAATTACTTGATAATTTGTTGGTTGGCCTCCTGCGAGATATAGCGCCAAATTCCGACCATTTGGCCAATTGACTCCTCAAAATCCCTATATTTTCAATGTCAGTATAATTCACCAACAGCCGTATATTTTAAGATATACTATTTTATTCTGGAAGTAATCAGTTTCAGCATTTCATTTTGCCATCCTCAGGCCCCATACGCTTTTATCCAAGTAAACTAACATGTCATACAGCTCCATAAAAGACTGGATATCGTGAATGCCAATCGTTATACAATTGCTTCATGTGAAGTAGTGACAGCAAAGCTTGTTTAAGTTTATTGACACTGAAAATTATTCACCAGCCGATGTCCCTTGGCCATGATGGACCAACAGAGAAATCCCGAGATGGTTGGAAGGTCCTGCCCGTAATGCTTCACACGTTCACAGTTGGGCAGGGATCCGGCGGCGTTGCTGTCCGAGATGGTGCTTGGCAAGCACGATGACGAGCAGTGGAAACCTCGCCCAGTGCGGGCTGGCACCATATTACTGTAATGTAAGTTCGGGGTGGCTTCCCATGAAGGGCAACAAAACCGGGCGCAGAATGTAGTCAACTTTACCGCTGTTCTCTAAAGGTGGTCTTGCTGTGAAAAGAAGTGGCAACCCCAGACCATAGCTGCAGGTTGTCGAGCCGTATACCAGGAGACAGTCAGGTTGTATTCACTGCTGCGCGGAGCGTCTCCAGTAAAGTTTTCGGCAGGGAATCACGTTGACAGGAGTGGGATTGTCTTCAGCGATGAGTCCCGATGCGCAGCGAGCTCCGATGAGAAGCAAAGAAATGTCTCGAGACTCGCTGGCAGCAGTGGAATACCAACCTGACTGTAGCCCAATGATCTAATTCTCGAATTGGAGAGAATTTAGCTGTACGACAACCAAAACTCTATCAGTCAATGACAAGCCGAATAACTGCTTGCATAACGGTATAGGTGGACTACCGCGTTATTGACTTGCTGAGTTTGTTAAGTTCTTTCTCTTGAATAAATCGTCATGTTGTCCTGAAATTGCAGTCATTTGTTTGTCTCTACAGGTACATCATATCTGCCGATTAATGTCCCTTTCGGTTCATTCTTTGGTGGTAACGTTCTTTTTCCTCTTTCTTTCCCATTATTCTTTTTTCGAGTGTCCATACTAAGCTGGAAAGACCATATCCAACTTACGTCTCATAATAAGAAAAGTTGCAATAGCATATAACCCAACAGAAAAAGGAAACGATGACTGTCCGTTAATGAGATAGTGTGACCAGTTCAGAGGCGGAAGTGAAGTCGATAATAATGAAGGACTTATGAAGTGCTTCCAGTAGGCGGATAAAAATCAGAGGGTACTCGCGTCTGATGAGCGAAACCACTCAAATTAAATCAAACAATACCTTTGGCTGTATTCTGTGCATTATTTACCCTGAAGAGATGCTATACGTCTGGTCTCTAAAAGTTTTCATCCATAACGTGCTACGCCTGGGCAAAGGGTTTGCCGGCATTTAAGTACCAGGCCGAAACGACGATAATGCCACTGAAAGATTTAGTATGGCGCGATGCGGGCAGCGTGAAAAATAAGAACAGCGGGGCATTTTTGTTAAAGAGAGCCGTGTATAGATGGTACAGCGCTAAACAATCAGACGGTCGTAGCCCCAGCCGCTGGAGGAGGCACTCTGGAACCGCGGCGTGCTGGAGCCGACAACAGCTTTCCAGCCATACTTAGCGGCCGGGGCGCCCCAGGCTGGGCTAAGCCTTGGCTTCCAGAGCTCGCCCACCAGCCGAGCACCGCGCGGCGCTCCCCTACGCTAGCGCACGCAGGCACCCGCTCCGCAGAGCCCACTTTGCCATGTTGTTTATTTATGTTTTCATCCCGCCTCTGGACGCGGCGGCTGAGCTCAGAAATCCCAGAACAATACAACTACGTCGCAGTTGGCGGGGATTTGCCGCTCGCGCCAAGCACCCGCACGCACGCCGGGCTCCTGGAAGGCACGCCGGCTGCAGCCACTGGAAACCCTGCGATTTTTCATCCCCTTCTTTTTATTTTCATTTTTGTTTAAGCTCGCGCTGCGCCGGGAACAACTCTCCGCTATTACATCCGTGTAATTACCGGCTGCTGCCTCTAGTCCACATGCTGTGGTTTCCGCGTCCCGTTGTATATCTGTGCGGCAAATAATAACTCACCGATATTTAGCCGACTGAAGGGCTGAGGCTTCCAGAACATTGTTCACACAGGAATTGCTTCCGCTGCATGTCATGCGAATTTTAGCAAAAGATTTCTGTTTCGTTTAAGCTGAATCTACTGAATCACAAATAGTCCCTTGTTTACTTTGGTTACGGAGACCAAATATCAACAACAATGCCAGATGCAATGAAAGGGCTCATATAGTGGTCAATTTTCGATTCTTAAAAACGATGGCGCTCCCTTCCTGCTACTTTTCTCAAGAAATCACTATTATAATATTTTTCGGTTTATGGTGTTTCGTTTCACTGTGAATCAGTCTTTTTACTTACCGTCATCTACAGTCTGGAACCGCGCGCCCGCTACTGTCGTAGGTTCGAATCCTGCATCGGGCATGGATGTCTGTGATGTCCTTAGGTTAGTTAGGTTTAAGTAGTTCTAAGTTCTAGGGGACTGATGACCTCATACGTCATAATGCGGTATCCATCAGTTCGTTTCATCGTGTCCTACCTTCTCATATTGATAACTTACATTTTCTAGAAGCAAAAATTGTTCAAATGGCTCTGAGCACTAAGGGGCTTAACATCTGAGGTCATCGGTCCCCTAGAACTTAGAACTACTTAAACCTAACTAACCCAAGGATATCACACACATCCATGCCCGAGGGCAGGATTCGAACCTGCGAGCGTAGCAGCAGCGTGGTTCCGGACTGAAACACCTAGAACCGCTCGTCCACAACGGCCGGCTCTAGAAGCACATTTCACAGAATCAGCAAGAGTGTGCGTGTGTGCTTCTGTATGAGAGCGTGTATTTTTCTGTTACATTCAAATCAGTTACGAGCTGGTTTCTACATTTGAGTCACTTTGTTAAACCAAATACAACTTAAGGGAGAGAAACGTCGCACGGCGGAGGAGTTCTGGAAATTGGTCACAAATTGATATTCATGCGGATATCGACGGAAAATGCAAAATTGTTAAATCTGACGGCCGATGGATGATTATGTGACGCTGGAGCGGAATTTCACTGCGCAGTGTATGAACGGGCTCCTGGATAGCCATCACCAAACGAGAGCGAGGAAAACACTGGTCAATAGCTCGTAAACCGCTCAAGAAGTCCTTACAGATAACGAAGGACTCACCTGAGCAAGAGCGGATACATTCTAGGGCGCGAGAGATGGCTACCGTTGGTTGGTTGGTTTGTGGGGTCAAGAGACCAGAAAAATTTCACCGCGCAGAAGACAAGAATAGTAAACAGCGGAGGTTTCGATAACAGGGCATGAAGTCTTTGCGAATATCATTCCGTGTACTCAGGTGGACAGTAAATATGCGTGAACAATATACGAAAACAGCATTTGATAGAAGACGTGTAGTTGGGCTCTAAGAAGTCGGTTGGAGTAATTGGCGAGTCGCTCGACAGGTGAATAGGAGCGCTGCCACTGTTCGATAGTGTTAAGCAGGAATAGGGGAACCATGGCCGAGCACAGTGTCAAGGAAGAAGCGGTCGGCCTAGAGAGACGACAGTACGTGAGGGCCGACCAACCGTCAGGGAGGGGGGGGGGGGGGGGGAACTCAGAGCCCCGAATCCCTCACTATCGTAGATACAACGTGCGGATGGTGCTGCAGTGAGCAAAAGGCCCATCAATAGGAGGCTCATTGAAAGGGTCTACGCTCGCTTTGCTCTATTTGTGAAGCTCTATCTCTTGAATAAATAACGCAATTTTTCTGAAATTATGATCATTTGCTTGTCTGTACACGTACACCTCGTATACGGATTTCTGCCCAATTCGGATACCTGCTTCGTGGTGCAGTTTTTTTCTTTTTATTTTTTCTTGTCTGAGAGTGTATTTAACAGAAGTATTTGCATTATTTATTTTACGTTTGAAAAATATACATCGTATAATATTGTTTTAAAGAATGCACTACCCCTTTCATACGTCTCTCTCAGATATCTCTTGTTTTTATTTCGACTTCAGCATAAGCATGTTTTTGTACAGTAGGAGTTACGAAGTTGGTTGGGAAGGAGCCCTCAGGTCATGCAGTTGTGGCAAGAACAAACGTATTGTGAAGGATAGAAATAAATGGTGTTCTTACTGAAAACTGAGATAATTACTTAACTCTGGAATATCAACTTAAAATTACATGTGCAAATTTGCCGAGGTATCCAGAATATACAGGGTGATTCAAAAAAAATACCACAACTTTAGGAATTTAAAACTCTGCAACGACAAAAGGCAAAGCTAAGCACTATCTGTCGGCGAATTAAGGGAGCTATAAAGTTTCATTTAGTTGTACATTTGTTCGCTTGAGGCGCTGTCGACTAGGCGTCAGCGTCAGTTGATGCTAAGATGGCGACCGCTCAACAGAAAGCTTTTTGTGTTATTGAGTACGGCAGAAGTGAATCGACGACAGTTGTTCAGCGTGCATTTCGAACGAAGTATGGTGTTAAACCTCCTGATAGGTGGTGTATTAAACGTTGGAATAAACAGTTTACAGAGAATGGGTGTTTGTGCCATTTCAGCCAATAAAGTTTTTGGTCCCTTTTTCTTCGAAGGTGCTACTGTAACTGGACTACAGTATCTGGAGATGTTAGAGAATTGGCTGTTCCCTCAGCTCGAACAAGAAGCACATCAATTCATATTACAGCAGGATGGAGCGCCAGCACATTGGCACTTATCTGTCCGTAACTACCTGAACGTCAACTACCCGAGGCGATGGATCGGCCGCCAGGCAGCCCGTGACAGAGCACTTCATCACTGGCCTCCAAGAAGCCCTGATCTTACCACCTGCGATTTTTTCTTATGGGGGTATGTTAAGGATATGGTGTTTCGGCCACCTCTCCCAGCCACCATTGATGATATGAAACGAGAAATAACAGCAGCTATCCAAACTGTTACGCCTGATATGCTACAGAGAGTGTGGAACGAGTTGGAGTATCGGGTTGATATTGCTCGTGTGTCTGGAGGGGGGCATATTGAACATCTCTGAACTTGTTTTTGAGTGAAAAAAAACCTTTTTAAATACTCTTTGTAATGATGTATAACAGAAGGTTATATTATGTTTCTTTCATTAAATACACATTTTTAAAGTTGTGGTATTCTTTTTGAATTACCCTGTATAAGGAAGCCGTACCACAGCTGCCTACAAAAAACCTTCGCGCACTTCAAGAAAAACTAATTTGGTAAAAATTTAGTTTCCTTCCTTTATCTCGCTGAACTAATAGTACTTCAACACACACGTGTGCTGGCATGATTTGATCTCAGCTTCCCAGTGAAACTTCCGCAGCATAGTCCAAACAACCTTGGCAACATGCCGCAGACATGATCTTGCAACAGAATGATGGCGTCCGTCGACATTCCAGGGCGTTAGCACATGACGGGGCGCCCCTATTTTTGAAAACGGCCAACGTACCATTGTACGTTAATTGTGGCGCTGTGTTCCAGAGCGTCACTGAGCACCGGGCCGTTGCATCATTAGTTTTCCGTAGATGGCAAGCCAGTTGTTCGGACTACAGTGCAGAAGTTTTGCTTGGGAGCCTTTACCCATACTTCGTGCGGTCCGTATGCCTCCCAGTGCAATTTCCATATTTTTGGAGCCCTCTAAACGGACATTTGTGGTCGTCGACTTGCTCCGGATGAAGAGCTGCACGCCTGGCTACATTCATGATTCCGTAGTCAGCTGCAAACATGTGCCCAAGAAGTTATTGTCTGACAATGGGATAAATGTATTAATAGTTATGGTGACTACTTTAGAAATAGTGTACTTACTTTTGTCCATCAATCTCGTTTTCGTTTGACGGCCCTTTATAGGTTGTAACAAATAGTTTCCTTCCCGAAATCAAAAGTAAACGTAACTAAATCTGAATGTCAATACGCCAATGATATCAGCATACGATACGAGAGTAACTACTTCTCTGTCATGTAGCTTTCTAATTGAAATTGGCTAGGCAAACTCCCTTTTAGATCACCCTAATTGGTCTAAGCTGCTGTGTAATTATCCATGGTCAGCACAGGAGAGGAATTCGTGGCCGACCGCACAAACGAGACAGAAGACTGATGAGCGAAAAAAAAAGCATATCTTTGATTCAGATACCAAACGATGTCACACGCTGAAGAAGTGCATATGACACTGGATCTCACGGAGCAGTCACGACGTGACAGAGGGAAGAATTTTTTCATCGCGTCCGACCTCTCTGTCTTCAACGAGATCCAGCAAAGAATACGATTCATTGATCCTGGAATGTCTTTTCATGCTACAAAACTACGGTAAGCCAAAAACAGATCAGAAGGGCTCAGAAGACATTTCTAAATGCAGAGAAATGTTTCCTTCATAAACCATTAGAAGGAATGAAGTCTGATATAAAATAAGATGTGGCCTTTGAAATCAGTTGTATGGGCATGCTGTTTAACATTCCACTTACAGCGGCGGGGCGAACAGTCATTAACACTTCTCCGAATAAGACATTACCTCAGACCTACAGCTTTTGACTCTCGAGAGAATAAGAGTCACTCTGTGATGCTTATAGCGTTTATATTTCAGTACGCTAAATTTTAACGGTCGTTTATATTCTGAGGGACGGTCAGCACTAAACTGAAGTAGCGTCCTGTTTTGACGACGAGGCGAGAATGGTACAGACATAAAACCTGCTCGCCGGTCGGCCGACCGCCATAGAGACTAAGTCCGAGACGTTCACTTAAAGCACCAATAAAACTGGCGGACTCTCAGAATTCTAATTCCAGTCATCTGCAATATGTGGCAACAGTGCAGGATGTGGAAATCTCTAGAGGAAGTGTTTTCTTTTGCTGAAGCAGATACAGTGCTGTATTTGCTGGTGTTCTGGGGGAAAACGTCGCTCACTGTTGACACGAAACCACGATTTCGAACAGACTGCTACCTTTCTTTTCCGAATCACGTTTCGGCTCTCTGCTGAAGGTAGTCTGATGGAACTTCAAAAATAATATGCTTCGTTGTTTAAACTTCCAGTAATAGCAAAACCGTCCAGAAATATTTCTTCGAAAGTGAATTTGGCTACTTCTAGATCAGAACTATTTGTGGCCGAGAGTCTCCTTGCCATACAGCAGACAATGGCATGTTCCTGCTCTCCTATTGGTAAAAAAAGAATTTCTTTACTGCTATAGTTTAATTTCCCGCGCAGAATAACTACAGTTAACCAAATGAATTCCCTTGGGACCACAATATGCGTAGGTTGCTATGAGTGTATTTGTCAACTGCCATTTTCTTATTTGATATTCTAAAATGAATCAAATGGCTCTGACCACTATGCGACTTAACTTCTGAGGTCATCAGACGCCTAGAACTTAGAACTAATTAAACATAAATAACCTAAGGACATCACACACATCCATGCCCGAGGCAGGATTCGAACCTGCGACCGTAGCGGCCGCTCGGCTCCAGACTGCAGCGGCTAGAACCGCACGGCCACTCCGGCCGGCCAATATTCTAGTACTTGTCTTCCGTTTGTAGACTCCCCACAGAAATATAATATAATTAAAATGATACAAGTGTAACCTCCGCACACGAATATTTAAATGAATATGAAACCATGAACCAAGTGAAATCTCCCTACAAAAATAATAATTAAATGAATTTTTAGAGTATTGTAACCTCCGAACAAAATTAATTTTAATGTAACCTCTGAACAAAATTGGCTCCCAGTTATAATCTGTGTGCAGAAATGCATTCACATTTAATGTTCCCACAAAATTCTTTTCTCATTTAATCTTAAGTTCGAAACAGAAAAATTCCTAAACACCAAAATAATAAAAAAAAAATTAGTAACCTGGTAAATTTTATGAGGACAGCAGCGCTGCCCTTCGGCCCTGTATTCTGAATTTAAAAAAAAGGAAAAATACTTACCTCAATGAAAACTGCGAATATATCTGCTCTTATGTAGAAATTTTTTGGCACAGCTTCGTGCAATGCTGGCGCATATATATATATATATATATATATATATATATATATATATATATATATATATATATATTGAGTCTTGGAAGGAATGATCATGCATTGGAAATATTCTTTAAATTGAAATGAATGCTTTTCTTTAAAAAAATTACTTTATATTATGAAAATTATTATTGGGGGCATTTATTTTTAAAGAAATTAATGACAGTTAATTTACATTACTAGATATGAGCAAGGCTGCTTCTTTACCTTCTACAATAATACTCATCCCCCAGAGTCCCGACCAGAGCAGACTGCCGACACGCGCAGGCAAGCGCCGACTACTGCAGACTAGCACGGACCGAAGACTAAAGCCGACTGACTACTACTGCCAACTCGCGCAGACTACTCGCGCCGACTCGCCACAAGCAACAACTAACCAAATACTACTCTCTGGTCAGAGATTCTGCCATGCCTCGCCCATCGCCGGCAACACATACGTCTTACATAACCCTCCACAGCGGGGGCAAAAATTTAGCAGCGATGGTGAGTCAATTGGACTTGCCATGAGCAACAAATTTTTCCTAATTAACTAAGTTTACAATCACAGAATATATACATATATATAAGTGCAGAACATGAAATAAAATATTGTGCACACGCACTGAGTACAGAACATATCAAGTAAAGACAAAATGTCTACACAATGAGTACAAAACATATTAACAAATGACAAAAGTGCACACGCACTGTAGTTCAGAATATATCAGCAAATCACAAAATGTTTACGGAATGAGTACAAATCATATTAACAGATGACATAAAGTGCACACGCACTGTAGAAGTCTTAAAAAATTTTACAACAAATGAACATATCAAGGAGTGAAATAAAGTGCACACGCACTGTAGAAGTCTTTAGCATTTTTACATAACATATCATGGAGTGAAATAAAGTGCACACCCACTGTATAAGTCTTTAGCATTTTTACATAACATATCATGGAGTGAAATAAAGTGCACACGCGCTGTATTAGTCTTTAGCATTTTTACATAACATATCATGGAGTGAAATAAAGTGCACACGCACTGTAAAAGTCTTTAGCATTTTTACATAACATATCATGGAGTGAAATAAAGTGCACATGCACTGTATTAGTCTTTAGCATTTTTAGGACAACTGATCTTGTTAACAAATGAAATGAAGTTCATACGCACTGAATATGTCATTATCATTTTACAAGAACTAGGAAAGGAATGGGAAGGATTGCATCATGGTTGTAGCACATTAGGTTGCACGCAGCTGCACTGAAAGTCCATATCTTTCTACCGAAGCACAACACCAAGTGAGACAATCTGAAGTTCTCTTCCTTGAAGTATTAATCAGTGTGGCCAAGACACTGAAATGTCGTGTTAATATTCCATGTTATCATTTTAGTAGTACATTAGGTTCACCGAACAGTGGGACCACAATAACATCTCCATCGCTCAAGGTGGTGGACAGCATGTCGTGTCAACATCACGTTCTTGTAAGGTACACCAAAGTAGAATTAGTGCAAAAACCAAATATAGTGCTCCATGAGAATGACGATAGACAGGACAAACGGATATTGCAGTAATTAGGATAGAAGGTGAAGGACATTAAATCTTATGCCAGTCATCATTCATAATTACGCTATCGATTAACTGATATTTAAGTAATTCGAGGCACTCATCGCCCAGTTACTGAACATTTCTGTACCATGTATGAAGTATTACAGAATAATGTTCATAAATTATCTGTTTACAGAGAACATTGGCACTCATTGGCCAGATACAAATCATCAGAAGTCATCATTAAAAACAGGAGCTAATTCATATATATAGCATGAAAGTGACATAGTATAAATGTAAAGAAACAGTGGCATTCTTTGGTCAGCAAGTATTAATTATTACAAAACATTTTTCATCCTTCAAGTGACATATGACATAGTTAAAAATAATTATTGGCACTCATTGGCCAGTTACTGAACATGTAGCAAGTATTGAATATTACAAAACATTACTCGTCATTCAAGTGAAATACAACATATTTAAAAATAATTATTGGCACTCATTGGCCAGTTACAAAGTATTCATATAGTTTTACAAAACTTTATTCAGTGTTATCCAGAAATCATCATTCAAATCAAGAGTTAATTATTGGAATAGCATTAATGCATAAGTCATCATTCAGTATTACTCAGAACTCATCATTCAAGTGACATAGGACATAATGAAAATGTAACATACTGTAACTATTATTCAAGGTCTGTGATTACAAAACATTACTCAGAACTCATCATTCAAGTGACATAGGACATAATGAAAATGTAACATACTGTAACTATTATTCAAGGTCTGTGACTAGAAAACATTATTCAGTATTACTCAGAATTCTCTTAAACTGGTAGCATTATTTGGGACTGTAATTTTTTTTTGTGCTAGCAATGCATTGTGTTGGGATCGATAATTAATTACTGGTGCATAGCAATATTTGCTTTTGAGTTATTGCTGCAAATGAAGATGTGTAACGTCATTCGTCATGTGTCAGCTGTAGCAAGATTATGAAACAAGTGGAGTATATGTGATCACATTTATGAATGACACACACAAATGGGTAAGAAAAAATGCAAGTACTAGAACAGGTTTAATGATTAACTGCTTATAGCGTATTAATTTCGTGAATAATTTCTCCTGCAAAAAATACAAAATGGATTATTAAGCTGAAAGAGGAAACGCATATTATGCTGAAAAGTAGTGAACTTAGAATTAACAGGTAATGAAATGTGTATTAAATATATATGTTCTCTAGCTGTCCTTTCTAAAACCTTCAGTCATCATACCATGCGACATAAGACATACTGTCAAAACGAACTGCAACAAATACCTAAATAACTACATAGCATTTCTTAACTAACAATAAATATATAAACTTCATCATTATCTTCATCTGCAAAGAAAAACTTCATTATCATTACTATCATCACCTGCAAAGAAAAACTTCATTATCCGTATTACCATAATTCCATGATTATCATCACCTGTAAAGAAACACTTCATTAACTATAGTAGCATACTCTTCATCACTATTCATCATCATTCATTATCATCTGCAAAAAAGTCACTTCATTATTCATTATTCAACTATTCACAGTATAGACTTCCTTATTTCTATCATATTTCATCACTAAAACTAAGATGTGTAGTTCTGTCTGACAGTCTGCATCAATCGCCTCGTATTCTGAAAGAAAAAATTAGTTAAGACTGTTATCATACGATTTGTATAGTATATTCTGGTTAATGCTTGTTAATTCTGATCCATTTACTCTTCTTGACGAGGTATTGCATCTTCTTTCGTTCATTGCGAAGGTGAAATTCCCATTTCTGTCTAATTTATTTCTTTTACACGTTATTTCTTTCTGAAAATGATGAACAAAGATTAATGTCTTGCATTTTAATCATACACCCATTAAATGAAAACTGGTTTATAGCAACATAATTAAGCATACACTATAGCATGACAGAAAACGTAATATGTCAAAACATAGACAGTGTGCAGGTGCAACAATGTACACAGTGTATCACAATGTAGCAGCAAAAAAAAAAAAGTAAAATAGTCACGATGTTGAGATATCATAAGGCAAAATGTCAAAGTCAACTGGTGTTTGTTATACCTTAAATATATCATAGTGCATACAAACAAAATAGGAAAACAATCATACATACATGAAGAATGGAAAATGTGCACAGTCTGATGTGTAACGACAAGAAAAGCGACCGGCTAACCTTACCTTGCCGGGCACTTGCCAAGAAAAAATACGATAATCATCATTAAGTAATCACATAAATGTAATTGCATAAGTGGTCATCAAATTTGCAAGTTCATCTGGAAAAATGTGCACGGTCTGATGTGTAGCGACAAGAAAAGCGACCTGCTAACCTTACCTTGCCGGGCACTTGCCAAGAAAAAATACGATAATCATCAGTAAGTGTCGCATAAATATAATTGCATAAGTGGTCATAAAATGTGTAAGTTCATCTGGAAAAATATGCACGGTCTGACGTGCAACGACAGGAAAAGCGATCTGCTAACCTTACCTTACCGGGCACTTTCCAAGAAAAAATATAATAATCATCAGTAAGTGTTCATGTGAATATAATTGCGTAAGTGGTCATAAAAAAAATTAGGAAATCGCATTACACTGTGATAAATCATAAAGTATGTTCATTCAATAAAGGGTTTGATGTTGGAGACATGGTGATTGCCTTGCTTTTTCTGGTTCTCAAAGTTTCGACGTGTACTACATTGGGGTGAGGAATGCTGCGAATTCGATATGGACCTGCATATAAAAGCTCAAATTTACTGCATCTACTCTTTCCTCTGTTGGATAAATAGTGTGTACGTACTAATATCTTCTGTCCAATGTGAAAGTCACGGCGTGTACAAACCTGTTTTTGCTGTCTTCTCCGGCGCTCAGCGGCACGTTTGATGTTGTTCAGCGCAATGTCAATTATTTCATGGTGTCGTAGTCGACGAGATGTAGGAAAGGTTACTAATTCTTTAATTTTGTTAGGTGGTTCAACATTTTTCAGTATAACAGACGGAGATAGCATAGTAAATTTATTTGGTATGGAATTAATTACATCCTGGAATGAGAGTATGTGTGTGTCCCAATCAATATGTTCTTTATGGCAGTATATTCTGCACAGTTTACCAATTTCTCTCATTAATCGTTCACAAGGGTTCGAAGAAGTATGGTACCTGGATATATAGATCGGAGAAATGTTTCTAGCTCGTAACAAACGTGTCCATATAGCAGAACGAAATTGTGGTCCATTGTCGGAAATTACTTTCAATACATGCCCTACATGAAATAGAAAATGTTTTACAAATTCTTTCGAAACAGATTTATCAGTAGCTTTGCGTAACGGAGTGAAGGTAACAAATTTCGAAGTGAGTTCAACAGCGACAAAGATGTAGCAAAAACCTCTATTATTTCTGGGAATCGGACCAAAAATATCTACAGTTGCCATGTGTCTCAATTTAACAGGTACAATGGGATGTAACGGAGGAATATGTGAAGTCGTATCTGACTCAGCTTTCTGGTAGATTGTACATGATGCTAAAACTCGTCGAATACGTTTCTCCATGTTGGTAAAATAACAGTTCTGTCTCAGTATAAGAAAATATTTTCTGGCTCCGTAATGTGCGTAACTTAAATGAGTATACCAGATTAATTTGTTAACAAGTTCGTCAGGAATGCATAATGACCAATTGTTGCTGTCAGGGTGAGAGCGGCGAAACAGAATGTTATTGCGTACAGTATAATGGTTTCTAATGGTAACATTATTCCTATCTTGCCAAAGGTGTTTATCTCTTTCCATAAGTTGTCTTTACTCTGCTATTGTGCTATGTCTTGTTATGACGACGAAATGAAATTCTCAAATGCAACTTGTTGAATGCACATGACGCTGAAATTTGCTTTGCAGAAGTTGGTTGCGATGTCTTGCTGATTGTTGCTGAGAGAACGGGATAATGCGTCTGCTACAATATTTTGTGTGCCGGGAATGTGAACAATTGTAAATTAAATTCCTGCAAATAAAGTTTCCATCTACTTAATCTGTCATGTGCAAATTTAGCGGAAAGTAAAAACTCTATCGCTCTATGATCTGTGTAAACGGTAGTGTGTCTTCCATAAAGAAAATGCCGAAATCTCGTAAATGCCCAAACAACACATAGTGTTTCAAGTTCTGTAACAGAATAATTGCGTTCAGCAGGTGACAGAATGCGACTCGCAAAGGCTATGTTTTTAATTACTGTAGAACCATCTTCTTCAATTTCCTGAAAAATGTGTACGCCTAAAGCGGTGTTATAACTGTCGGTGGCAATGGAAAAATTTCTAGTAAGATCTGGGTACGATAAAAGAGGTGCATTCAACAAAGCATGTTTCAAATAACAATTTCGTGAACAAGATTCTGCGTATCAAAAGTATTGCTTGGGTTACTGGAAGATGCAACCTGTACTGTATATAGTCAAATTCTATCTGACGCGCTATTATTTTCAGGAGGATGCTGTGGCATTTCAACTATTTGTACGGTTCTGTTATTTCTTCCTGACGTATTACGTTCGGGATGATATCTACTGTCTGGCTCATTCATGATAATATGATGTTGCGGATGATTTTGCTACTGATAACACCAACTGTTATTAAATGTACGCTGAAAATTGTGCTCATTATTTTTGCGTCTGTCATGATAGTCATTTCTATACGGTGCATTGCGTTAGGAATTGAAATGATGTGTTTTCTGTACGTAGTTATTTCCTTGTTGCTGAGCGTTACTATTTGTTGGGGCCGACACTATACGCGTCGGCGGCGAAACATTAAAGCTTGGTTGACCTTACAGACTACATTGTTGGTGAGGTATGCTAACCGGCTGGTTTTGTTGCTATTGCGGTGAAAAACATCTATTGTTACAAAAATGCGTTCGCGACTGCTGAAAATTTTACACATACCGATGATTAAATTTTTGTCACTTATTAAAGTTCTCGTGGTTGTCATTTCTAGAGCGTCTAATGAAAACTGTCACTTTCGGTAAAACTTGTCTTATCAGGTTTTCTTTACACATTCTTAATCCTAGACAGAGCGATAGTTAAAGAGCTGTTTTAATAGATATAAAGGATAGTAGAAGAGAAGGCGGCAGTGCTGAAAACTAAAGATGAAATAGCACTACTACGGCTCGGGGCCCTGTGCACACTACGGCACATATTCATTAAAGCGTAATGAATCCCCTGAGGTCTATTACGCCCTGCAAATAAATTTTAGCTTTTGTGTTACAGGCAATGCCATTGAAAATTCAGAAGCAAGTTGTTGTATCAAGTCCAAAGCTAGTTTCTGCATTACAGGCAATGCTATTGAAAGTACAAAAACAAATCGATGTATCCAGTTCAAAACGTGCACCTGCGCTGTCTCATTATTAAATACCTTAAATTTTCTCAAAAGATAAAAATTACTCATAATCAACGTTATCGTCTCTGAATGTGTGAACAGGTTTAGATTTGTGTGAGAATCTGTTTGTCTGTGACACTTCGTATTTTAAGTCATGTAGTCTCAGTAAATTACCCAAGTTACACTGGCTGTGTGTGTATGACAAATGTTCGCAATGTGGCGTATGCTGTGACATGTTAATGAGTGAAAAAATTTTTATTTCTGTCACTTTAAGACATTCGTCAATTTGGCTATTCTGTTGTTCAAATTTCTTATCGACTTCCGTATCCAGAGTGTGTGAAAGTTCTGGTGACTTTAAATTAAACTCGTCGTGTAACTGTGTCCCATTTTCAGAACATTGTTCAGTGGCTGCATTACTTTCATCTCTAAGTGATTCTGTTGTCTCTGCATCTGTATTACTTAATTCTTGTGCAACAGATCTAACTTCTCCATTACTGTTCCTAGCACAATTCTTAATTTCGTCACATAATTGTTCTTTAGTATCATGACATTGCGCAGCAATGGCTGCAATCTGTTCACTAAGCTGTCTGGAATTGTTGTCTAATTTTTCATTAAGGTTGTCATGTTTTTCATTAAGTTGTTTGTTCTGTTCGTTAAGGTTGTCATGTTTTTCATTTGACAGTTTGAAACTTTCATTAATTAGTTCATTAAGTTGTTTGTAATGGTTATCTAGCATTTCATTCCGCTGTTTGAGACTTTCATTAAGTTGTTTGTGATTGTTGTCATGTTCTTTCTTAAACTGCAGCAATACTGCCATAATTTGATCCAAGCCAATATTACCTACTCTATTCTCTGTGGTGTTTGCTGGCGTACCTACAATTGTCACGTTTTGTGTAACCATTTGGTCATTCTGTAATTCTTGAAAAGGTTTGCCAATCGAATGTGCACTGTTGGTCACTAAATCGGAATTAAATAAATCTGACGTACTTTGAGTACTCTGTTCATTTTCGTTAGAAAAATTTTGTTCGTTACGTAAATTTTGCAAACTGGGTGTTGTAAACTGGGCAGCATTTACTGTAACAGAACGTGTCCCATCATCAATTGTCATTAAATTAACAGAGGACACCATTGAATTTATTTGCTTATCACTAGGATCAAAATCAATATTAGTGGTCAGTACGCACTGAATGTCTGTAAATGGAGGACTATCATTAAGACACTGAGTGTTGCAAGTATTATCAGTCAAATTATTAGAGTCGGCTATTTCACTCATTACACATCGCGATGTACTGTTAACAGTTTTTCGTGGCATTTTTCACAAAAAATCTAAATTAAGCACAAATGAAACAGGGACAATGCAAAATGCAACAAACACAAATACAAGAAAGAGCAACAAATTGCCGATGATCTGAGAAAGAAAGAGGACAAATTAGTAAATGCGTTGCGCCAGATGCAAACTACATTTAAGTAAATAAGAGCGGATATATGACTACTTCTCAGAAGATTCACAAAGAAACACGATCCTGGCAGGGTCGCCAAGTGTAACCTCCCCACAGAAATATAATATAATTAAAATGATCCAAGTCTAACCTCCGCACATGAACATTTAAATGAATATGAAACCATGAACCAAGTGAAACCTCCCTACAAAAATAATAATTAAATGAATTTTTAGAGTATTGTAACCTCTGAACAAAATTAATTTTAATGTAACCTCTGAACAAAATTAATTTTAATGTAACCTCTGAACAAAATTGGCTCCCATTTATAATCTGTGTGCAGAAATGCATTCACATTTAATGTTCCCACAAAATTCTTTTCTCGTTTAATCTTAAGTTCAAAAGAGAAAAATTCCTAAACACCAAAATAAAAAAAAATTAGTAACCTGGTAAATTGTATGAGGACAGCAATGCTGCCCTTCGGCCCTGTATTCTGAATAAAAAAAAAAGGAAAAATTCTTACCTCAATAAAAACTGCGAATACATCTGCTCTTACGTAGAAATGTTTTGGCACAGCTTCGTGCAATGCTGGCGTATATATATATATATATATATATATATATATATATATATATATATATTCTTGGAAGGAATGATCATGCATTGGAAATATTCTTTAAATTGAAATGAATGCTTTTCTTTAAAAAAAATTACTTTATATTATGAAAATTATTATTGAGGGCATTTATTCTCAAAGAAATTAATGACAGTTAATTTACATTACTAGATATGCGCAAGGCTGCTTCTTTACCTTCTAAAATAACACTCATCCTCCAGAGTCCCGACCAGAGCAGACTGCCGACATGCGCAGGCAAGCGCCGACTACTGCAGACTAGCACGGACCGAAGACTAAAGCCGACTGACTACTACTGCCGACTCGCGCAGACTACTCGCGCCGACTCGCCACAAGCAACAACTAACCAAATACTACTCTCTGGTCAGAGATTCTGCCATGCCTCGCCCATCGCCGGCAACACATACGTCTTACACGTTTACGTATTGGATTTTGCATATTGTTTAAGCATTACACGATGGGCGTTCATTAAATAATGGAGCATATATTTTTCTCGGCCATTTCAGTTTATGCTGAATTTGTTGTGGAACTGAAATCTTAACCGACTTAAATACACACACGTTATTGGTCGCGGGAATGTCCCAAAACCAGGATAAAGCGAAGAAATGTAAACAGTTGAGGTTCGATAGTAAGTTAAGTGACGACTCAACTTTCATGTCCAAAATCGGTGGACGACGACCGACTGGAACTGCTAGTCTGTCCGCGACTGCTGCTCCGTCGCGACTGCACTGCTGGTGCGTCTCCAACTCCCCTACCGACACACGACGACCCGGAAATACCATCGGGCGCTCCAGAGATGGCACGACAGAGCATTAATCGATAAGCACTGCTGCTGCCACTCACGGGCAAGTAAAGCAGGAAGTTAGTGACGCCAGTAAATGGGATAAGAAAACGAGGTGGCACTACCATAAAAGAAGTTGACAAACAATAAATGGCATGAACACGAGCCGTGCACGGCTCAACCGCGCTGTAATCGAATTTTGATTTCGAAGAGTTCGTCCACACGTGGAACACCTCCCTTTTTTTAAAATTATAAAGCTGGATCAGACACGAGCGCTACGACATCTGTAATAACCCTATGCCTTGGGTTCACTGTCATCGATCATCCTCCATACAGTCCGGACATGGGCCCATCCGATTTTCGTCTGTTTACAAAACACAAATAAGACCTTCTAAGGCTGCACGTTGATAGTAACTGAGTGTTCCAAGCAAAGATGCGGTTATAGGTCCATTAACAAAGTTGAACATTCTACAGTAACAGTACCATCAAATTGGTCTCTCATAAGGAGAAATACATTTGACGCAATGGTGACTATGTTGAGAAAGAAAGACATATCGGGCGATCAAAACGTCAGTATAAATTTGAAAACTTAATAAACCGCGGAATAATGTAGATAGAGAGGTAAAAATTGATACACATGCTTGGAATGATGTGGGGTTTTATTAGAAACAAAAAAAAGTTCACAAAATGGCGCTGGACAGCAAATCGTCAGTAACTGCACATGACAATCGCGTATAAAAAGGAGCTGTATTGAGAGACAGAATCAGATGCGCCAGCAGTCACAATCTGCTGACGTTACCTGAAAAGGCTCTTTCATTGAAGCTGTATTATCAGAATGGGGAATGTGCTAGTTCAGCGTTACGATTCTATCGCCATAGGAAGGGGATTAGAACGGGTAAAGTTCCGTTGACAAATGCAACTGTGGCGAGAATGGTTTCGAAGTTCGAAGCCACGGGTTGTTTAGACGATAGACCCCGTAGTGGTCGACCGAGTGCAAGGCGTAATGCTGCTGAGACAGTTCAGGAAGAAATGGAGACTGTAGCGGGTTCGTCTACGCACGGGGAAGTCAGCGCTCGTGCAGTCGCACGTCGCACCGGCATTCCATACACTACTGTTTGGTTGGCACTGAGGCGTACCCTCCGATGCTATCTGTACAAAAGCCTTCGGCATCTTGAACTATTACCTGGCGATTTAGTGAAGCGGAGGGCATTTGCGGTGTGGGCGTTTCAAAAGATGGCGGAAGATGACGATTGGTTGATTAACGTGTTGTGGACCGACGAAGCTCATTTCACTCTCCGAGGGTCTGTCAACGCCCACATCTGTAGAATTTGGGTTACCGAAAATCCTAGAACTGTCGTGGAAACTCCATTGCACGACGAGAAAGTCACGGTATGGGTTGGATTTACCACATCTACTGTTCTCGGGCCATTTTTCTTCGAGGAAATGCGTGATTCTGGTTTTGTAACTGCTACAGTGGCGGGTGAGAGGTACGCCGATGTGTTACAGAATCGCATCATTAGCAGCCTGGCTGATAGACACTTGCTGGAACGTATGCTGTTAATGCAGGATGGCGCTCCACCCCATATTGCTAGACGCGTGAAAGATCTCTTTCGCGCGTCTTTTGGTGATGATCGTGTGCTTAGCCGCCACTTTCGTCATGCTTGGCCTCCCAGGTCCCCAGACCTTAGTCCGTGCGCTTATTGGGTTTGGGGTTACCTGAAGTCGCAAGTGTATCGCGATCGACCGAGATCTCTAGGGATGCTGAAAGACAACATCCGACGCCAATGTCTCACCATAACTCCGGACATGCTTTACAGTGCTGTTCACTACATTATTACTCGACTACAGCTATTGTTGAGGACATATTGAGCATTTCCTGTAAAGAACATCACCTTTGCTTTGTCTTACTTTGTTATGCTAATTATCTGATCAAATAAAGCGCCCTCTGTCGGACATTTTTTGAACTTTTGTATTTTTTTGGTTCTAATAAAACCCCATGTCATTCCAAGCATGTGTGTCAATTTGTACCTCTGTATCTACATTATTCCGTGATTTATTCAGTTTTCAAATTTATATTTACTTTTTGATCACCCGGTATATGTAAATACTAAAGATGTAGGGTGTTAATAACGTTTGTGTCATTTATAAGGATTTACGAATTTTCGCATATAAAATCGGAAGACTTACTTTCCAGCACGCCCTCGTACACACTCTGGTGAATTAAAAACATTATTATCTCCAGCTTAACAACGCAATGGCCCACTCCTGGTTCTGCATGATTCTGTTCTGCATGATTTTGAAAAGCCCTTGCCAGATTTCCGCAGGTACTTGGCTCCAGATGTCTACGCGCAGGTCATACAGCTTCCGTGAATTTGGGACCGACGGTTTGTGGGAGCAGAGATGTCGCCCGATAGCGTACCAGATCTTATTCGTCGGGTCCATACGAGGCAGAGTTGATGGCCAAACCACCCTGTTCCTCAATCACTGCAGCACGATTCTGACTTCGTGACACGGACAGTTATCCTTCCGTCGCGAGAAACAATATGCATAAGGAGATACAGGTGGTCCACTGTAACGTCCACGTAGCCCACAGCTGTTACGATGCCATCGATTACAAACGTAGGCCCCTTGGAAACGCCAGGCGAATGTGCCCGATACCACTATACTGCTTCCACCGGCTTTTGTCCCTAACGCGACACATGATGGTGTATCCGAAAGTCAAAAAAGTTATTCATCCGGCTGGCGACAAGTTTCCAGTGAACCATGATTTAATTTCGATGATCCTGTGTCCACGATAATCGTAATCAGTGATGTAGTTGTGTCAACTTCGAAAACACATACGGTTCGTCTGTTGCAGACTCCACGTTCCACAATGGACCGCTTGTAGATAAACATATACCTCCTTTTAATTTCACAAGTAATCAGGTCTTGTCATATAGTAGGTAGTGATCATCACTGAACGTAATACGTCGATATTTTCATTAATATCAACACAATTGGAAAACGCCGTACGTCAAAATGATGATTCCTTTACCGCTAGAAAGACCGAGTGGCGCAAAAGCTAATTGTTATCTTCCTTAAGTGAAGGGGATGAGGCGGATGTGAAAGAATCTAGCCACAGCCTACGATCACAAAATTATGTTAACCTTGGATAAACATTCCCTCAAAATTTACGTATTTCTCAGATCTCTGGTGTACGGGCCGATAAAGTATTAACAAAGATACCAAATTGACCTATTTCTAATGAGACTGCAAGAATATTAAATCGTTGGACATGGAACAAAGGATGACACTGTCAGTACGAGACTTGAGATGCAAATTGTGTTTGATCGGCATCGTTCGTCGATGTGGCGTAGTAAACGATTTCCATTACTGCAGCGTAGGACAATATGTCCAATTTTATTAGAGAAATTGAATCACCTGCCACCAATACGAAGATAACAGGTAAACCTTTATTTAGTAGCTGAGTGATTTCATAGCTGGACTGGTAACTTCCATTGATTTCCGTTGTTCCTTTGTTGGGAGATAACGGTGATCGACGTACGCAGCGTTCAATGCTAAAGTGGACGTTAGCTGTTGCTACTCCGATAAGCCTCCTCCTTGTTCCAGTGTGGGGAATCACATTGATAATACTCCTTCAATTTTTGGTATTGGAGCAGGACGACGTCAACATCTTGCCAGGACATTTAAGCTGACAAACTTTCTGATATCTTCACTTGATTTTTACACTGTAAAAACGATATCTACATCTACATCTACATGACCGCAGCTGACGAACATTCAACCATCTTTGGGTGAGTTTTTTTACACTGTAAAATTGACATTGAGAAGGCTGAATATTTGTCAGCCGAAATGTCGTGGCAAAATTGCGACGTCATCCTGTTGCAGTGCCGAAGTCTCGCTGAAATTGAAGTAAAAAACGCTGTAAAGGGCTCTGAGCAATATGGGACTTAACATCTGAGGTCATCAGTCCCCTAAGATTACCTAAACCTAACTAACCTACGGACATCACTTACATCCATGCCCGAGGCAGGATCGAACCTGCTGTCGTAGCAGTCGCGTGGTTCCGGCCTGAAGCGCCGAGAAACGCGCGGCCACCGCGGCCGGCAAAGAAACGCTGAAAGTGATTCAAAAACTTCCGAGATGATACAACCAACAAGGCCACGGTGCCCCCGCAGACAGTTAACAAAGGTCCGAGCACACGGATTAGGTCGCTAATAAGTGACTAGCTCGAAGACTTCGTGAGTAACAGAGCCCGGTACGCTGTCGTTGATGGCGATTGTTCACCGGAGACAAGGATACCGTCAGGAATGACTCAGGGACGAGTGACAGAACCGCTCCTATTCTCTGTAAACGTAAGTTATCTGGCGGACAGGATGAGCAACAGTCTGTGGCATTTTGCTGATGACGCTGTGGCAGCCGTTGAGTGATTGCAGCTGGATACAAGGTGACTTAGGCAATGTTTCTAGTTGGTGTGATGAATGACATCTTCTCCATATACAGAACGGTGTAAGCTAAAGCATTGGCGTAGGAAAAACAATTGCGTAATTTCCGAATGCAGAATTAGTAGCTAACTGCTTGAAACGCTCACTTCGATTAAATACCTAGGCTGAACGTTTCAGAGCTGTATGAAATGGAATGACCACACCAATGTTGGTGATAGGGATGGTGAATGGTCGACTTCGGTTTATTGACGGAATTTTGCGGAAGTGTAGCCCATCTGTAAAGGAGACTTCGTACTTGAGAGATCTCTTGTTGAGTATTGACCGAGTGTTTGGGATTCCCACCAGTTAGGAGCCAACGTCTTGCATCCTCCCATGCATCCATGTATTGCTTCCAGCAGAGTGTATTCTTCATTGGGAAAAACAAATGGAAATCGGAATGTGCGAGATCCGGGCTGTAGGGTGAATGATGAACAGTCATTTTTTTATGTAGACGAACACGCTTCAGTTTCCGGAGGGTAGCTCAATGCACTTCAGAGTTCAGTGTTGCACTATGATGGAACGCATGAAACAGTCTAACCACTTCAGAGTTCCAGAAGGCCGTCACAATGACTTTACCCGTTGAGGATGCAGCTTTGATCTTGTTCTCCGGAGAAGAGAAGCTGTGCCCCCACTCCATGGATTGTCGTTTTGTTTCTGGGTTCGAAGTGATGGACCCATGTTTCATCGCACGTGACGATCTTCGACAAAAAATTGCCGCGATTAGCCGCATAACGTGCAAGCAATTCCGCACAGAATGTCCTTCGTTGCTCTCATGGTCTTCTATTAGACAGCGAGGATCTCCGCGATCACACGCAATTGAGAACCCCACCTGGTGGAGCAACGTATCAGTATTGCCAACAGAGACGTCCAGTCGGGCAGCAAGATGTTTGACTGCGATATGTCGATCACCTCGAGTGCGAGTGTCTGCTCTTTTCAACATTACTGGAATCACAGTTGCGTACGGCTGGCGTTCACGCGGAAGATCGGACAGGTTTGCGTGACTTATTTACAATGACGACAGTCGCTTCGCCCAACGACTCACTGTGCTTTTGTTCAATGCCAGGACTCCGTGAACATTCTGCGAGCGACTATGACTATCTACGGCACTCTGACTTTCCGCCAAAAGAAGCTCAATGACAACTCCCTGCCTGAAACTGACCTCCGATACAGAAATTATGAAGGCTACCTATAGTGTCACTACTTATCGGAACTACATGAACCTACAGGGGCTCAAATGTGAATATGCAGTGATTTTCTACTACAAATTCCTCACTTTTTCTACCGAAATTGGCGGAGAAATATGTGACACATTGTATATTGAAAGACTCTCGTATTTTCACCGTGCCGTCGATAAGGGAGAGTGGGCGCATAATGCAAGACTACGACTCAGAAAACGGTGGAGGAAGTGTTGGGGGAGAAGGTGAAAGGGGAGGGGGGTGGAAGGACTGTGCTCTCTTGCTCCACCGCTGGCTGAATGAACATCAGGTGTTCGCTGGTGTGAAGCGTGGCTACTTCAGCGTTGTGGTGTTTGGTGGCCTATGAAATTTCAACAGATTAGTGACTCTCCAGAATTTTCCCCATGATTGTCCTCTTGATGTTCTCAGAGCAGGGGAGCACATACAATTGTCTGTAGAAACAGCTAACAATAGCCATCATTAAGCAGTCTATGTGTCACAGTTGTACTACTAGTTAGAATAAGCACGATTAACCCTTGCAGTTATTAAAAAAAATACGACTACATAATTAATTTTAATTGGCTGTTGGATATCTGTATCCCCTGTACATTAAAGTCGCCGTGCAGCATTGGCGTAGCACGCCATGTGGACCCGAAACAATATGTAACAGCCCACTGATAAAACGAAGTATCGTGCAGTAATTCGTTCTTGTCGTAGAAAAGGGAACAACGCCGCTACAGGACATACTGGAATGGTGGAAATGCACGGCAAAAACGCACTGTTCTTAAGCTAGGTATATAGATGAAGGCTCTTGACTCTCAGGGAACTTTTGCGAGTAATACGTGTCGTGTGAACAGCAACGAGAGTCAACTCGCGGCTACTATCCGAGAGTGCGGCATGATCTGAGTTAGTCGCGTTCGGCGATTTTAGACCTTTCGTGCAAACGGCAGATCTCCATTTCTCGACACCTGCTCTCCGTGGCTCTCAGACGAGAAAAGCTATACCGGTATTGTCAGCAGAGCCGAGAGAACTAGGAGACTGCTCAGCAACCGTACTACGCCCCACATATGTGTCGTTCGAGCAGTTTGTACACCGCCATACTTGTCAATATGTTTTGCCGAACTCACGCACACATTAAATAAAATTACCCACGGAACTGCCTGTTTTGTTCCATAATGTATGGCCGAAGCATATTTCTGAGCGAAGAGATGATACGCTTTAGATCTTAAATGAGCAGCAGATACCATACAAATACATCATCGGCATACTACATAGAGGTGAGAAACGAAAAGAAAGTCTCTTTAGAGACTCGATCACCCATTAACAAATCAAAATGAATGGAAACTAGTGCGCTAACGACGTCGCCAGACCAACACTGCAACACTCCCCTTCAGAAATGTGTACAAGTATCACTGGAATAATTGAGACTACTGTCGCGATGGATATGCATGGCGAGTCAATCTCAGTGATGTGTCGGCAAAAAATTTTACTTGTTGCTCTTTATTAAAGGAAAGCAGCCAGGAAGTTGGCCCAAGATGTAGCTGTGCATTTAAATAGTTCGTATGAGGAAAGGACAGCGTTATGGAACGCACAGTTTCTGAGTTACAGGAACTGAGTTTGTTGTCTGAAATAGCTACCGTTTTTAACACATCCGCAGAAGAAATTTACCTTTAATGTGCACAATACAAGGAAATAAATTAATTAAAATACAGAAGAAAGTTTATTTATATTTAAAAGTAGTTATATTGGAACTCGGAAAACGGCTATTTAACTTCAAGTAGTACAACTATATATATAATTTTGTAAGACATAGTGCGTATTGATTATATTATTATATTAGGTGTTGAAGAACAGACCTTCAGTAATTTTCGAAGAGTTATTGAAGTCAGTACAGGTAGAAACTATCAAACAAACGTACATCGGGAAATGTTTCATTCGACAGATATCCGCCGCCTTGGCTTTTGAAATTAGTGTAACGTTGTGTCATCGTAACTGTTACTTAACCAAAAATTTAAGAGCATAGACGTAGATGTTGCTAGAAGTATTAGTGTCACAAGCAGTCTGTCTGCAACACTGATGGACAGTGTATAGATTGGTAATATTCTGTTCAACTGCATATAGTACTCCTTCCATCTCCATCGCAGTACTTCTCGTAAAATTTTGATACTGTAATGGATTTTCCATCACAAGCTCTACAATGAGATTCGTGCTTGCTCCAAAACTACCTCGCCGCCTAATCTTCCTCTTATGCAACACGAACACGGTCGTTTAAGTTTTTACTTTGCCACTAAAAGCATTAAAAGTCTGGCAGACGCTCTTCCATCGCAACCTGTTCCTTCACGCACAGATATACGACAGAAAAATCTCGCATAAAGTGATGTCTCCGATATAATACTCTCAAGCTGTTGTGTATAAGCGTATCCGACATCTGCCCTCAGAAGTCTCTCAGACACTTGCATTAAGTACACACAAGGAACTATCAGCCAGTAACTATCAGCGTGAACAAGTCTGCGAGTATTGCTTCACAGTACCAGAAAGTCTGAAAGCAAAAAATAAATAAAACGCTCACATGTCTCCCCGGCTTTACAGCACTATGCTCAGTTGGCGCAGAGACTTTCAGCGAGATCAAGAACAAAACAGAAGACTGTATATCTGAGTTGGACAATGGATCGAAAGGCAACAGGAGGCTTTGATGCTCGAAACTGGCATATCAATCTAGGCGACAGTGAAAGATGTGGAAATCAGTCATGGATCATTTTTAAACATCTAGCAACCCGTAGTGTTCCGCGATTCGTCGCACAATTCAAAAGGCGTACCGAAACGGGACAGTTACGGAAATGCCGAAGTTGTTTCAGTATCTCCTCAGCTGCCTAATCGCCACAGACGCGTGCTGGGAGTATCACTACGACTCCAAGATAAAGAACCGAAGCAAGGAATAAGACATGCGAATTCACCACAGGTGAGAGAGCGAAGACCCATCCAGTCATTCGGCAAAGTGATGGAGAATGTGTTTCGGGGCTAGCAAGATGTAATGCTAAATGCCCATTTTGCACAGGACACCGTACTTAGTCTTACTTCTTGCTCCCTTTGGCTATTAAATTTTGCCTCAGGGCCCGTATTCGTTTCACATGGTATCCAGTGGCAAATTCCTCTATCCTCGGGTGAAAAAAGTTATTACGTAGCAAGTATTTTCAGAATGAAAACGAGGTGGAATTTCGGGATGGCAAGTTTTCCGAGCTGCCAAAATGCAGGCTTATACAACTCTGATCTCTACCGAGGGGTCCATCGCTGAGAAAAATTTATAGCGTTTGGAGGGACGAATGGCCGGCCGAAGTGGAAGTACGGTTCTATGCGCTACAGTCTGGAACCGAGCGACCGCTACGGTCGCAGGTTCGAATCCTGCCTCGGGCACGGATGTGTGTGATGTCCTTAGGTTAGTTAGATTTAATTAGTTCTATGTTCTAGGGGACTGATGACCTCAGATGTTAAGTCGCATAGTGCTCAGAGCCATTTGAACCATTTTTGAGCGACGAATTTTTAGAGAAAGACTTACACCATCAACACTGCTCGCAGCTAAGACGGTATGAACCAGCATGAACTCCGATGGAATCCAAGCTGATCAACAACTGTAAGCTCCTAACTTGCATAGTGCAAAAGAAGCATTTCGCACAGAAGACAGAATGGTTGTCACTAAAGTGCTTACCATACACATAAAATGTACAAGTCCAATGATGACAACGAAATGATGGCTAAAAACCAACAAAAGTTCTCTGAAATGAGTGGAGCTGACGCTGTTCAAGATGCACAGAGTGGTCCCACTTCCAGAATGAGTCACTAAAGGCAGTGTAGGTGCCGAAAAAGCCATCATCTTCATCGCCATCATGCAATGCTGTGGGTCAGCATGTGTATAATCCTAGACGTTTTTGAGCAGCTTTATTCCAAACAGCCCCGTTAATTCACAGAGTAACTCACAGAGTACTTGATTAATCAGCACTTGCCACTTTCCACTTTCCAGAATGTGACTAATAGCATGTGAGAAATGAGTGTTGACATAATCCTTGTCAGTAAATAAGAAAAGTCGCATTTGTTGTATCATCGTAAGACATCACACTTGCGCCGGCCGTCAAAAGTCCACCAGCGAGAATGTCAGTATCTGCGGACCCCGAGGGGTGGCACTAGCGCGGCAATATACAAGGGATTCGCGAAGATACACAAATATTTCAGTACGTTATTCTACAAGTAAACCTAAAGAAAAAAGTTCATATAAACATTGGTCCGCAAATGTTTAGTTAGGGAGTTACGGCTAATAAAAGATTTAGTTACTTCGCTAACATGAAGCCATCGCAAAATTGTTTGAGATTAAAGTAAGGCACGACTTCCAATTTTTTTATTTTATCTTTTTATTTGGGTCAGGTGAATCTAATAAAACATGTCCTAGACGTCTATCTGCAGTAGTCTTCCAGAACATGCAGAGAAGCAAAGACGTAATTTCGTACAATTTTTATACGTAGGCAAGCTCCGCACTCCGTTCTCCGGGAAGACTACACGATACCAGCGCTGACATAAAGGCATATCGCGGGCCAGCTAGTCAGCGTAGACCGTCTCCTCAGTTCAACAGCTCAGCTTCACGTGAGAGCGGCTGTCGATGTTGGTTGTGTCCTCGAGGACCAGGGCAGCTAGAAAGATAGTTCACTGTTGAGGTGAAAAAATGAGACTATACTTATAGATTGGAATTGTTTGTTATGTTCTACGTGAGTGCTACTCGAAAGATAAGCAAATCTGTTTTATTATTCAATTACAACACTGTCTGTTAATATTCTGTAGCGTGCCCAGCTACCCTGGTCTGTCACCTGCTTCCTAGTTTATGAATTACTGTTGTGACCATCGGAAATATAACATCTATCTGGACTAAAAACGGTTCTTCATATTCTTTTGAGACATGTCAATTGACAATAATCGAAGTATTATCTGCACATCATGTTATTTCAGTTATACACTTTATATCCATTTATGAACTTTAAAATAAGAGCTCAGTCGAAACTGGTCAGTAGGAACTGACCTTCTTTCAATTTATCGAGACTGTGCTGGAGACTCTGAAGAAATCGGGCTACATGGGCATTTGGGCATAGCTCATTTTGAAACATATAGTTCCGTAATCATACGCATCTTATTATACGTATGATTGAGGAGAGGTCAAATATAGTGAAACGGCGTATGTAACTAGCCAATGACATCCGAGGAAACATACGTGCTCTAACGTGGTTCCGGAAATATTCTTCGACAGCAGCACGCAGTGGACATGTCAGAGCTCTGTCAGAGTCGATAAAAACATCATAACCTGATAGGACACAACTATTTGGTATCTTAATCTTCAGTCTAGAGCAAAATTTTGGCAAGTGTTTCACGGGGCTTTAGCACGAAAACTGAGATCATTACGCAGATGTCTAACAAGAACTTCGTTGATTGGAATTCAGACCGAGCCGGGTCAACCATGATTAGGATGTGCCTGATAACTGGGAATTCGTGTGGTAAGATTTGGAATTGGTCCATCCTAATGCAAGGACTAGGATCCCCACATAACAGCTACGGCATTCATATCTTTAATGCATAACACGTTTATTAAAGTCAAAGGAGTTTTAAAAACATTCAACAATAAAACTGACTGAGAAATATTATAAAACCGACTTTCAATCACCTGCCACTAATTATGAACTACCAGCTATTCACTATACACCAAAAGCGTAGAATATTAAAAACCATTAACAGGATTAACGAGGTCGGAGTGGCCCTGATGGCTTCATGCTCAGCAGCATTAAAAGAAAGATTTAATCACGGTATAGAAAGGTCCCAGCGTTTATGGGACCTAGTATGAAATATTATCAAAGGTGCCTTCAAATTCATGCGTTCATCAAAGGACGGCTGGCAGTAGTAATGAGTAGTGGTAATATGCATAATAAAATGACCGAAACTTTCGGAATTCACTGGCCGTCGATGTAGGAGCATTATCACTTAGTAGGGTGCTCGGTGGTCCAAAGCCAGCAAAGATTTTGGTAAGATGCTGTACAGATTGATCACTAATTACCTGCGTCTGGGAATTAACCAGCCAAAACGGGAAATCCCGTCCACCATCTCCCCTCCTCCATCCCTCACCTCGGGGTACATGAAATGAGTCTTACGTAGTCCATAAAGACATGGTCCATGGCTTTGCCCTCACAAGTATACTCGAGAAGATCCTTGCGTGAATCTGAACTGGATGTTTGCATAACTGACCCCCCCCCCCCACTTGTTCCCCACTAGTCAGTGTATATCCTTCCACTTATACTGCCAAACCACATGTTGTCTAATTTTGGCCGAGATTTTACAGAAACCTAGATGACCACCCATCACAGAGCTACGAAGATACCTAAAACAGTGGGAATCAATAACTCAGGCAAACAAATTTTTAATATGCGTTCGCCCTTCCCCTGTTGACACACAATACATTCATTAAGAACTTACGCATCTATGTGCTCGCTCTTTTTTTTTTTGGAAAATACGGGAATCTTTTTCCTATCTCGTCTTGAGAGTGCAGAAGAGTTCAGGAGCTTGAGTCGCAATTTTCCTGCCTGAAACTTAAAGCGTCGGCCACACCGTTGTCCCAAGAAAAGAGCACCTAGCCTGTCAGAACCACCCACACTGCAGAAATACTAGAAACAGCAACACAGAAAGATTCTCGAAAAATAATGGAAAAAACGAAAGACCAACACACTATTGTCTGTGAATGGCCGCGAAAACGCGAGCCACTCGTGGCAGTATTTCATGTGCCCTGTACACTTACCGATAACAAATTTCTAGAAAGCCTTTATAGGCATAATCGAAGTGGTGAAGATTTCGACAGAGAAAAGAAGGTTAAAAACAGGGCTTAAGGGAAGGGGTTTCAGTCGCCAGGTACTGCATGTCAGCTCCCAACTCAACAGATTCCTAGCACAAAGACAGAGAGCCTACACAGACTTCGAAGCGCTGTCTGTGAAAGACTATAAAGTAGTAAGCCAATGTTTTAAATGTTGTCATCTTGGACATACGACTAAAACCTGCGGAAATGTCGACGTGACTTGTGGCAAGTGTGGCAACCAAGGACACGAGTGCAGTGAGTGCACGTCCACCCAGGCTTGTGTCTGCTTCCTCTGCAACTGCAGAGGCTGTGTTTGCAACAAAGAAAGAAAGGTGATTGTCAAAACCATAAACAATTGCATGATCGGCTCCTAAACAGTATAGACTATACAACAATACAAACACGCAAACAACATGAAGATCCGAAGGCAATTACCCAAAACACATAAATACAAATCACCATCAACAACACAGAGAAGCTACCGAATTTATTTAGAGGGTATTATTCTTTGTAAAATGTTGCTGATAAACAAAAGTATACTACGAAAAAGACGGAAACCGAAAACTGTAAGATGTACGATCTGTTTTAGGACATCAAATAATAGGTCTATAATTTGACAATAAATAAATAAGGAAATGAATAGTTGTCTGGAACCATGATATCATGAACTTCAAAACGAAATGCGTAGATGTGGACTGCCCAACGAGCAACTCTACCAATTTTTCTGGGATTGGCCAATACACAACTCAACGCCCGGTTGGGAGCCACGAACATCAATTACCTATGCTCTAAGTAGAACAAGCCTCTCCAAGGCGAGGAGAACTGTTAAAGCTTCCAACTCAAGCACTGAATATTTAAATTCCAAGGGAGATAAGCAGAGCGATGCATAAGCGACGGGACGCCGCTCCCCTAATGTTCTTGGAGGAGTACTGCCGCTTGGATGCGTCGTTATGAACAATAAAAAGCTAGCCGAAATCCAGGGTAACTAACACAGGAGGGTTTCTAAAGGCTGATTTGATTGCTCAAAGGAAGCCTTATGTCTCTATCCCGAAAAGAAGGCCCTGCCTTTCTTGCGCAAGTTATTAAAGGGCGCCGGCAATAGGGCGAAATTAGGATCAAACTTCCGAGACAAATTCCCCATTATAATAAATCTGGTCACTCCATTCTTCCTCTTAGGGAAGGGGTGGATGGGGGGGGGGGTGTCACGCTTATGATCAGTGCTGACCCCTTGAGCCGAAACCAGATGAGGCAAAAACGATATACAAGGACGAGCGAAGGTGGCTGGCCAATAAGCCTGGCCTCCCTAAGACGTAACAAAACTTCTTCGAGAAGGTCCAAATGCTCCGCGAACGTGGCACTGTAAATCACCACATCATCGAGATAGTTATAAACGCATCTGAACTTAAGATTTCCCAAAACATGACCCAAAAGACGAGACGACACGGCCGCGCCCTCCGACAGTCCGAAAGGAACCCAATTAAACTCAAAGGTTCCAATCCGTAAAAAAGGCAGTTACTGGTTTGTAATCTTAGGTCAAGAGTATCTGATGGTAGATTTGATTGAAATCCAGTACAGAGAACTAACGGCCACACACAAACCAAGTGAAGCAATTGTGAAGGTCGGCTTACGGAATGATTCCAAGCCGACCTTATGGTTGGCGATCCTCTAATCGACGACTGACCGACAATCACCACTCTGTCCTTTAATAATAAGAAAAATGGGTGAAGCTTAGGGATAAGTCGGAGGTCTACTGACACCATTCCGGAGCATGTTATTAATAAGCCCACGCAAAATCTTCATCCTGGGTGTGCATAACCTGCAACGCGCCTGACGAACAGGAATATCGTCAATCAAACGAATCATATATCGAATGTTACAAGTTATTAATGAGGACATCAGGAAACAGGGTAACATGTTCAACAGTTGCCTATCTTCACCAGGTTCCAAATGATCAGTGACAAACTCAGACGATCCGACTAAACATTACTAATCTGTTGAGGGCACCGACACTAACACATGCTGTCCTTTCATTAGGGCAAATTTGAAGTAAAACTCGCGAGTTTGATAATCAAGAACGAGACCGGTACGCTCAAAGAAATCACAGCTCAGTATCAAATTATTCTTACAAATGACGAAGTTAACAGGCAACGTGAAATCTAGCCTGCCTAACTTGCCCCAAAACTCCCCTAACAGAGGTAATTCTTATCCATTAACCATACGACATCTCTGGGATGGAGGCACAGAAGAGTCATTATATATAAATTCCTAAATTCGAGGTGGCAGTTATAATCAAGTAGTGAAACAGGACTCCCAGAATCCAAAAGAGCGCATATAGGGTTATTATTCAAGTGAGCACACACATAAGGAAGCATCAAATTTATCACTGCTCTAAAGTGACAGCAATTCATAAAGGGTAAACGGTTCCCCTCCCTTCTATGGCATCAGCTGATCGGTCGCGGGGTGTGCTTCACCGTACATGACCGCACAAAACGTCTACTGTGATCACACCTGAAACAGACTTCAGGTTTAACCTTACCGAGCGCGAAGCCCGCAGCCTCCTGCTGGTTCCCAGTTGATGAAATAACTGGGCGACTGTCCGCCTCCCATTGCTCGTCAGCAAATCTTAACCTGTCCATTCAGCAACCAAGGTATCTAACTCCACGATGGGTTTCCTATAAAAAACCTCACGGTAACCATCTTCATGCCCATTACCATCAACTACTTGCAACCCCAGAGCTAGCACAGCAGAGCCGATATCATCAGTGTATATAGGCGAAGTCTTGTGCTGGCTTTGCACACGCCAAAGATGCTTGAGCTCCAACTCATGCCCGATAAGGGGTGACATCTCCAGCTGAACAATGCGCTGTCTCAACCCCTTGGGTTAAACAATTAACAAGCTGAAGAACAATGGTATATAAAATGCACAAGCATCAGCATGAAATTCAAACCAAACCGTTAAACAAATTACAGATTTCACCTCGTCGATATAGAGCCCAATAATCCCTGTTCAAATTGTTCGATGGAAAGCTCGTTAATCCCTTGTAGCAGATGCAATTCGGGGTTTGGCCAAAGCATTAGCTGAGCTTACTTTTACTGGTTACTCATCTCCGATCACTCTCATGACGGCGTGGATTATCACCTACATCGTCCATATGGCTTAATCAGTGGTTTCATCTAACGTAAGAAGAGTCAAATCTACATGTAGCTCTCTAAATTGACTAAGCTGTCAACGGCAGCTCTTCCGTTGGGCTTCAGAGATACCTGCTTTAAATTATCGATTCACTCAAAATGCATCCTGAGCTTGTACCTTATCCACTTGTATGCGCGTAGGCCGAATGTCCCGTAAAAGGTTCACTTTTTCCGGCAGTCCTGCCAGTTCCGCCAAACCATCACTGAGCACGTTAATTCCTTCACCAGTGAACCCGAATCTGAGGTCCGAGGCTTCCCTTAAAGCGCCACGCAAACGAGCAGCCAATTCAGACACTGAGCTATCGCCCGGTTCCTGCCTACTTCGTAACGCGTACTAATGGTGCTCTTCCTTGAAGTAGCCTATCCCTGATAACGACTTGGCTTCCACGCTGACTATTGCTATCTCGAAAACAGTACGTAATTAATTAAATACAATTTACAATAAGGTAGTAACTGAGAATACTGTTACGAGAAGGTGAAGGATGGCCATTTCCCCCCTCTCCCCCACCACCACCACCAATTTCCCTCCACCCCCCACCCCCACCCCCGTCCTCCCACCACTGGGACTTTTCAGAAAAAGGGAAATAACCACGCTCTTGATTATCTGGTAATAACTAGGAAATAGGGTGGGAAGATCTGTGATAGGGTCACTCTAATTGAAGGACTGGGGTCACCACATAATTGCTTCAGAGTTCATCATCTTTAATGCATGACTTGTGTTTCTTAAAGATAAATGAGTTTTAGAAACAATCAACAGTAAAATTGACTCAGCAGACTTTAGAAAAATGACTTAAACAGTTGCCATTAATTACAAGCCACCAGCCATTAAGTACGCACCAGAAGTCCTGAATTTTAAAGACATTTAACTGCAGTTAGCAAGACTCACTGAGCTGTTTTTTAAACTAAATGCCCTTCAAAGAGTTTAATTATGAACCTACTGTGACTCAATAAACACCAAAGATACAGATTTTTAAAAACAATTAACGGTCACTGAATAGTTAGCTACAGTTAACCAAAATTCACGGATTACATTATAAGCAAATGATTTTTAAACAGCTGCTGTTAATTATGAACCCACCGTTGTTAAGCAGACAGCAGAAAACAGACTGTAAAAATATACAATTAACAGTCACTGAGCAGCCAGCTAGAGTTTGTCAAAATTCACTGTTCAGTTTTGAACCAAATTACCCCTCCCCCCCTGGAAGGGGGGAGGGGTGGAAGGGAAGAGCGAGAGGTAAGAACATACACGGACGTTATTTAACTTGGGCAGGATGACACCGCCTATCTACCCTTTAAACCGAAAGAGACATGACCGCCTTCATTAGTGTCGTACCGGCCAAATTACCTTCAAGTGTTTTCCGGTGTATCATCCTCAGTCACGTGAACCGCTTCGCAAGTCAAGCGATAACCGATAGTTGAAACCAGGCTCGGCGCCTTCACAGAGGCTCGTTGCTTCTGTAGTTTACCATCCAGAAACCCCAAACTCTCGCGCCCCCGCCGACTCGCTCCGCTCACCGCATGTCCATACCCCCGAACCTTCCTGCTTCGCCCTTCTGTTCCCACCCATGGCATCACCGACGTACCTGTAAAGTTATCCAAAGATCGTTAACGAGGGGCGAGATCGATAGAAGGCCGACCCCGTACGAGACAGTAGCAAATGACAATGTTTGCAGAATCCACTGGTGACAAGTGAGAAAGATGAACTAACGTCGACGCTTCGTAGCCACACAAGCAGTGAGGCATTTTCAGCTCTGCTAGTAGGCCGATCAATATAATTTTCATAAATATTTTTCAGAGCAGTTGCCGTTGTTAGACACTTGGTCCAGCCTGGGCCATTTGCAGCCCCGTACACGCACGAAAGTACTTGAAAGTTCAGCTCCCTCCCTCGCGCATCCTGAAAGCCAAGTATCACCACACGCCGCTACTGTATTTGTCGTAGCCTGCTGATGATATACTCTACGACACAGAGGTAAAAGTGTATCTGACAACCATCGAATTATCTCACAGTCATTACTAATCAACACATTGGAAACACTACTACAAGTGGGAATATCAATCCTTTTTTATCGTGCGTTTGATGGAACGATATCACTTATTTTGGTTTAGCACTTCAGTGTATGGTATCAGTTATATTTGTGAAGGGTAACAACCATCACTGTAACCATTACACAAATCCAAAGCTCTTATGGAAGTAAAAGCAAATTCTCCATCACTACACTCATGTAGCTGCAGCCTATAATCCGTTAATTCATATTGATTAGATATGCCGCACTGGTGCTTATTTATTTCCATTCTCTGATAGATGGTTTTCACACTTTAGTGGAGTATTTGCAAATAATAACTTATTTACTACGTAAAAGAGCAGTACACACAGCAAAAAGCGTGTTACAGTGTATGTATAATGAAGATATGAATACAATTATATACCAAGTTCTTCTGTTAAACTTTACAGTAGTTCAATAAGTAACGAAGCGTATCTTTTTTGAAAGCAGGTCGGTTTTATACTGGATTCCAATAGACCCTATTAATCCCCACTCGTTATATATATATATATATATATATATATATATATATATATATATATATATATGTGTGTGTGTGTGTGTGTGTGTGTGTATGTGTGTGTGTGTGTGTATCTACTGAATATATGTATAAATAAAACTGAAAAAAAGTGGTTTGGCGAAATAGCTTGTAGCTCTAATAACTTTCCACATATCTTCATGTTCGGGTGATTTTTATACACATGACTATGATAGCAGAAAAGTATTTTAAAGCCGATTATGCTGTAACAGATTAGAATGACGTATTCTCTTTTCGTTTATCCATGATGCACCTCAGCCAAATATTTGCTGTAGTATTAATTTTACAAACGTACTTGTGACAATTCTTGTACAAATATGCTGCTTAGCATTCGGTAGCCGCCGGACAGAGAAGCGCACTTATTTTATTTATGAGAAAGGTCGAATAAACTCGTTAAAACTCGTGTCATGGATTAGTCTGTCGCTGTTAAATACTGCACGTACCCAGTGGCTAGCAGTGGTGTTTCGTGACGACGTTTGTTTGAGTTTTACAACTTTGATAGCAGCGTTATTTCTCTTTATTTATCTGCTTCGGCCTCTCAGCACGACTGACGTCGTTAAAGAACCAGCTACACATCTCGTCCACGCAAAAATCTCTGTCTGAGTTAATTAAATACACACACCATAAAAAGTTTTGCATCACTCTGATTCCCAGAACTCCTGAAGATAGACGTTGACTGTGGATATTTTATCACGGACACTCTCCCTTTGGCTGCTCATAGATGTCATTAAACCCACCCAAAGATTTAAATAGCCATGCATGATCAGCGCCTATTAGACTGAGGGGGTCCGACAGCCGATCAGTTCCAGTCATTCCACCAGGAAGGACGTACACGGCTCGTGTTGTCTGTAGTTCAACCATGACTAGACGGTCAAAACCGCGGTTCGATCGCGTCCTCATTGTTACTTTGTACCAGGATGGGCTCTCAAGAAGGGAAGTGTCCAGGCGTCTCGGAGTGAACCAAAGCGATGTTGTTCGGACATGGTGGCCGAGCGGTTCTAGGTGCATCAGTCTGGAACTGCGCTACCGCTACGGTCGCTGGTTCGAATCCTGCCTCGGGCATGGATGTGTGTGATGTCCTTCCGTTAGTTAGGTTTAAGTAGTTCTAAGTTCTAGGGGCTGATGATCTCAGATATTAAGTCCCATATTGCTCAGAGCCATTTTTGTTCGGACATGGAGAAGATGCAGAAAGAATGGAACAGTCGATGACATGCCTCGCTCAGGCCGCCAAAGGGATATTACTGCAGTGGATGACCGCTGCCTAAGGATTATGGCTCGGAGGAACCCCGACAGCAACGCCACCATGATGAATAATGCTTTTCTTGCAGCCACAGGACGTCGTCTTACGACTCAAACTGTGTGTAATAGGCTGCATAATGCGCAACTTCAATCCAGACATCCATGACGAGGTTCGTCTTTGCAACAACAAAACCATGCAGCTCGGTACTGATGGGTCCAACAACATTCCGAACGGGCCGTTTAGGATTGGCATCACGTTCTCTTCACCGTTGAGTGTCGCATATGCTTTCAACCAGACAACCGTCGGAGACGTGTTTGGAAGCAAAACGGTCAGGCTGAACGCCTTTGACATACTGTGTAGCGAGTGCAGCAAGGTGGAGGTTCCCTGCTGTTTTGGGGTGGCATTTTGTGGCGCCGACCTTCACCGCTGGTGGTCATGGAATGCGCCGTAACGCCTGTACGATACGTGAATGCCATCCTCCGACCGATAGTGCAACCATATCGGCAGCAAATCGGCGTGACATTTGTCTTCATGGACGACAATTCGCTCCCCCATCGTGCACCTCTTGTGAATTACTTCCTTCAGAATAACGACACCGCTCGACTAGAGTGGCAAGCAAGTTCTCCAGACATGAACCCTATCGAACATGCCTGGGACAGATTTAAAATGGCTGGTTATGGACGACGTGACCCACCAACCATTCTGATAGATATACACCGAAGAGTGGGGCTATCTGGACCAACAGTGCCTTGATTAGCTTGTGGATAGTACGCCAAGACGAATACAGGCATGCATCAGTTCAAGAGGACGTGCTACTGGGTATTAGAGGTATCGGTGTGTACAACACTCTGGACCACCACCTCTGAAGGCCTCGCTGTATGGTGGTACAACACGCAATGTTTGGTTTTCATGAGGAATAGAAAGGATAGAAATGACCTTTTTATAGATCTCTATTCCAATTTTCTGTACAGGTTCCGGAATTCTCGGGACCGAGATGATGGAAAACTTCTTTTGATGTGTGTACTTATTCGTATTTCACCATTTCAGTTGGCATTTTCTCCAACAATCGAACCGAAAACCTGGACAGGTGGCTCCACGAAGAGCGAAAGATGATTCATCGCAACAGTTTCAGCCAATCCAGGCAAAATAAGTCGCGTCATACGAAATATAACTGCCGATGCAAGTTACACAGATTACTGCACTGCTGTTCTCTTTGACCATCATGCCAGATTCAGATCCAGATGCATGTATTGACTCCTACCTCTTTAGTTGGTACTGGACATTTCACAGCATCATGTATTTCAACTTACCGTGTATTCGTTTTCGATCGACGTCTACATTCTTCAGCAGTGACATACAGGACATGGAATATGGAAGAATGATTAGTGACAACATTTTGATGGCTCGAGTCAGTTAAATCCACAGTCCCACTTCTGTTAACGGCGTCTGTAGTAGGCAAAACGGAGAGTACTTGGTACATATTTAAGCGACTTTCTGAACTATTCCATTCTGATATAGGGACCGGGAGCAAACACTGTTTATACCCCTCGATAAGAGTGTTAATTTAGTTTTATTGTCTCTGGCCAAGGCAGGAGCTGGAGAATGTACTGTAGCAGAGTCTTCCTCAAAAATGTTTCGTAATAACAGCAACTAATTTTTTTCCGAAGATTATTATGTAAGATCCCTTGGATGTTGGTTTCACCTCCTAGTAACCACATAGCAACCTGTTCCGTTCGAACCTTGCTGTCATATCTGCTCATAGCTCTACACGCTGTTGCAGTGGGACGAAGTGGTGACGTTTATTTGGTTTCCTTTATAGAAGCATTTCACGTTTCCCACGTTCAGAACATCCTCCACAAACTGTGTTGCGTGTTTCAGTCTTGGTCTTTAGCTGCTATTTCTTCTCTCCACAGCTCCTTCCACCACCAAATTAAGTCCTTCCTGATCAGTAATATGCCTCTATCGAACGACTTCTAGCCCCATTTGTGCTTTTTAATAGTAGTTCATTTCTTACCTCGTCTATCCACTTAACTATGCAGTAGCACTACATTTAAAGCGCTCCAAGTTTGACTCTACTTCAGAATTTTAAGTTCAAGTTTCACTTCCTCACAACACTGTGCTCCAGATGTTTATTTTCTGGAACTACTAAAAGTAGATACCGTAAAGACTCGCTTTTATTGCAACGACTTTTGGTAGCTAAGACCTAACTGTTACACAAATACCATGCATATGTTTATTTCTTGGTCCTGAGTGCAAATCGTCTGAAGTTCGATGAATATGAATTGATTATTAGCCCCGGTCTCTATTCTAAGGAGAAAACTGCTCAACGGATATTTACGTAGTATCCTTCAAAAGGACCGCTCTGCGATTACGCTTTACAAAGCATCATAAGTAATTTTATCTCATGATACACTTGTGGTTAAAGATTACACGAAGAGGAAAAGCGTGATAGTAAGTCTTCGGGACGAAGTTTGATGAGTTAAATGGTGGCATAACTGACTTTTACGTAATGACTGGAGCTTTCTCCTGAAGCTGCAGTTGCATGGAAAATACTGATCATATAGTCCCATGCGAACAAGAAATAGTAACTTATTGATCATTATTGGTCAGCAAGGACATGTGGAACAAGGAAAGGCAACATGTAGCACAATTACTCAGCAATGTTCACCACTTTCCGTTAATATCTCGAATGTAAAAGCCAGCTCGTTTCTGACAGCGAAAAGATTCGTGAGGATTAACTAGGTTCACGATACACGAAGTGAATCGTGACCGATTAACGACGGAATATGGTTCTGTCTGAGTCATCACTTGCAATATTTCCGCACTCCTGCTAACGATGGAGTTTCATCGTTGTGTAAGATCCTAGCTCAGAATCAAAAGCCTAAAATTTTCCACTCCGTTGAAAGGCTGAAATTTTGAAGACGGCGTCCCAAATGTTTGGCCAAGCGATTACGAAACGGTAATCCGAGGGCTTTGAGATTGAGTCGCTGAGTAGGATCTTTTTTTTAATTTTCAGTTTTTACGTTACTTACACTGCAAATAAACTGAGATAACGCTCAAAACATTGTGTTTGATTTGATGAAACGCTGTTTTCCGGGGAAACAATTTCTTCTGTACTGACTCGTCGAGAAGACAAACGAATCCACAACTGCACGAAGAGATTTTCGAGATTGAAAAGGACTGCCATCACATAGTATTAAAGTGATTCTCCCAAAATGCACACCGCTGTCATAAACCTGGAATGTCTACTTTTATCGTCGTCTGAAGAATTTGATCAAAAAACTTTAAAACTGCTCTTATCTCGTAGAGACAGAAAAGGAAATCAGTCCAGAAAGGACTGCATCAGAATACATTTGTACACCACAAGCTGTCCTCGCCAGTATTTGGCGAAATGATGCGTTAAGCTGGGTTTTCTGCCAATACGTTCGATGAGAGAGAACGGGAGATGAGAGAGTGAACCACCAAGTTTATGCCTCTGCATGTGGTATTTACCTTACAATTAACTAATTGGCTATGTCGTTTCTCCGCTGTTGGAGCTCAACGACGCTAGAGCTCATATCTAGCTGAATGTCAGCTGAAGTGACAGGAGTGTTCACTAAAAATTCCTCCTTTGCATCGTATAGAGCATGAGGCACCCTGTTCTGCACTTGACGGTGGTTCACAGGAGAGCCCCCAGAATTTTCGGTCTTGTATCTCTCACAGCAAAACTGTCGCCCACCTGGGTTCTTTTGTGGTCCACGTCATGGCTTTTTCTTACCACTAGGAGCATTCCTTTTATTTTGTGGAAACTATGTCTGTCAATAACAAAGGGCCTACTATCAAACTGCGTAGAGATTTCTGCACATAATTCCTTCCTAGTTTAGGTCAGCCAGTCGAACTCCAGATGCTTAAAAGTTACATGTGTAAATCATGAGTGTACCACGTACAGTGCACATGATCAACTGCGCCACCAGTTTGTTTGTATCCATCTGGAAATTCCCTAATGCAGATTTCTAAAGATTATTTCTATTCCACTCCGGTGGCCATTAACTGGCCCTCCTGGATGAGTCACCTGGTCCGTTTGCTGTCCCGCACTGCGGTGACTTGTAGAGCTTTCTGTTGTACTCGGAGCGTGACGTCACCCCTCGCACCTGCTCCCAAATGAAACATTGCAGGATTTAGGTTCAGTGTGTTACTACTGTCAATTGAGTGTCGTCCCTTTGCATTGCATACTGTACATTTCAATAGGTAAATCAGGTCATTTTGACCAAAGTATGTCAGTTGACATATTCACCTTCCTGTTGCGATGTATAAAAATTCTCCTGTAAGGTGCGAAATTAACATTCATTTAATCTGCCACCTTACATATTCTCCTCCTTCTGTGTTCAGTTCTGCACTGAGTCAATCAATGAATGAGAAATTGATCTAAGTCAGTGCAAAATTGTTTTCAACTGCTGACTGTAGCAACTGACATATTTATTGACCAACTTTTTATTTTAATATATGGCATAATTAAACAGTGGTTTATTCTAGTCTTATCGTTACTTTACACTGTGATTGTTTCCATCTATATAACTCATCTGAGCACTAAAATAATGTTTCTCCTAAATTTAACATGTTCTTCCTAATTTTCTGATTTAATACACTCCTGGAAATGGAAAAAAGAACACATTGACACCGGTGTGTCAGACCCACCATACTTGCTCCGGACACTGCGAGAGGGCTGTACAAGCAATGATCACACGCACGGCACAGCGGACACACCAGGAACCGCGGTGTTGGCCGTCGAATGGCGCTAGCTGCGCAGCATTTGTGCACCGCCGCCGTCAGTGTCAGCCAGTTTGCCGTGGCATACGGAGCTCCATCGCAGTCTTTAACACTGGTAGCATGCCGCGACAGCGTGGACGTGAACCGTATGTGCAGTTGACGGACTTTGAGCGAGGGCGTATAGTGGGCATGCGGGAGGCCGGGTGGACGTACCGCCGAATTGCTCAACACGTGGGGCGTGAGGTCTCCACAGTACATCGATGTTGTCGCCAGTGGTCGGCGGAAGGTGCACGTGCCCGTCTCCATGAAGCTGGGCTACGGTCCCGCACACCGTTAGGCCGTCTTCCGCTCACGCCCCAACATCGTGCAGCCCGCCTCCAATGGTGTCGCGACAGGCGTGAATGGAGGGACGAATGGAGACGTGTCGTCTTCAGCGATGAGAGTCGCTTCTGCCTTGGTGCCAATGATGGTCGTATGCGTGTTTGGCGCCGTGCAGGTGAGCGCCACAATCAGGACTGCATACGACCGAGGCACACAGGGCCAACACCGGGCATCATGGTGTGGGGAGCGATCTCCTACACTGGCCGTACACCACTGGTGATCGTCGAGGGGACACTGAATAGTGCACGGTACATCCAAACCGTCATCGAACCCATCGTTCTACCATTCCTAGACCGGCAAGGGAACTTGCTGTTCCAACAGGACAATGCACGTCCGCACGTATCCCGTGCCACCCAACGTGCTCTAGAAGGTGTAAGTCAACTACCCTGGCCAGCAAGATCTCTGGATCTGTCCCCCATTGAGCATGTTTGGGACTGGATGAAGCGTTGTCTCACGCGGTCTGCACGTCCAGCACGAACGCTGGTCCAACTGAGGCGCCAGGTGGAAATGGCATGGCAAGCCGTTCCACAGGACTACATCCAGCATCTCTCCGATCGTCTCCATTGGAGAATAGCAGCCTGCATTGCTACGAAAGGTGTATATAGACTGTACTAGTGCCGACATTGTGCATGCTCTGTTGCCTGTGTCTATGTGCCTGTGGTTCTGTCAGTGTGATCATGTGATGTATCTGACCCCAGGAATGTGTCAATAAAGTTTCCCCTTCCTTGGACAATGAATTCACGGTGTTCTTATTTCAATTTCCAGGAGTGTACAATTATATAACTAATCTGAAGTCTTTTCGTTCTATTTTATAGTTGTCTACGTTTTAATTTTCATTTAAATTCAAACAAATCAGAGCTTCTCTATAAGCCTGTACCATTGCTAAATTTTTAAATTTGAGACTGATCTGTTTTTTGACTTTATGGCTGATGTTAAATGATGATGGAGATGTACTGAAGTTATGGAAACATTCATTTAACATTATCCTCACTTCTTCAATACTTATTCCCTAGTTTCCACCATTTTCTTTCATGTCAATTACAATTTAAGAAAGTTTCTTTTCTTAGAACAATTTCTTGATTTATGTTAAACTTAACCATACCTGTCTCATAACTTTACAAGCATAATGCTATAAACAAACATATTTATATTCCCCAAAAATCTTAAACTTTTGCATTATAATTTTTCAAAAGTTTGAAATTATTGGTGCCTTTCACAAACATATTGAATTTCTAATCCTAATAATTACTTAGGAAATTTAAAATTAATGTCATGCAATTGCTAAACCCATTTATATATATATACCCTACATTTTAACAAACAAATTACACACTACAATTTTAACGTCCCAAGAAAATGTTAACATTTGGTTTTTTAAACTTAGATATGTTGAAAAATATTAAATACAAGGAAATATTATTGATATGTCAAGATAAAAATTTAGGAGCATTGTTATTGAAGATCTGTTTCTAACACACAAATTCTTCAAAAATTAAATATTTTTAAACTGGACTGGGAATTGGGATTGAAGATGTGTTGAACCTCATTATTGTTTAAACCGTTCTTATTGTGTTTTGTTGGGCATCCTTTATTGTGTAAGGCTGTTCATCAAGATAGATTGGACAGCCTTCCATCGTTCTCTTGCTTACGGCTATGAGTGGTCAGGGAGTGTTTCGCAGTTGTTGAATTCCTTATGGTATGATAACAGTTTCAGCTATTTTGAACCTCCAGTTATAGAAATGCACCTCTTCTTTTTCTGGTGAATTTAAAACCTGCTCGTCCTTGATGCAATATGTCCGCCTCCATTCCGGCTCGGTGGACTTCCATCATCTCTCCTTACGCTGCTTTAAACAGTTTGCGATAGAAGTGTTAAGTATCTAACACTTTCGCAAAACCGGTGTTATAACGATTGCATTTGGATTTCACATGAATAAAGCTCGTGATGTGGTACACGTTGATCTTATCCGGGATGCATTGTAGATCTCCAAACTTTTCCACAGAGGTGTTATCCTCTCGAGCTGTTGCCTCCATCAAGGCACCTTTTTTCATCATCTCGTAAGCTGACGTACCAGGCACTCACCTTCAGTGAACCTTCCTCTCACGCCTAACCGCTCTACTCAGCTCTGCTGTCGATCTGGCCGCAGTACTGCTACATCATGCTTGACGACGTCATGTATAATACAATATTGTCCAAACTTCTGTCTATCTTACTTTTCTTCTATCCTCTCACATCGTCTAATTAACATGATATTATTAACTATCTTATCATAACCCTCACTCGCTTAAAATACGTTACATCCTTTACAAACAATAAATTGTTAAGGAACTTTACGAAAGTCCTTATTTAAAATAGACAATTTTTTTTCCACTTGCCCATTTTTCCAATTGCCCTGTTTATTAATTTACATATTTTATCCCCATTCTACGTAAACACTTTATTAGTACAAAGGTCATGGTTTCCTCATCTTCATCACGATGGAGAGTAAGAGTGAAATTGATGGTGATGAAGGTTAGAGTGCTATTAAGTTCTTTTCCCTTTTTTTCTAACTAAAGGTTCCTCATTTTATATGAAAACTTTACACCTTGACTCCGACTCCAGCGTCTTTTTCTCTGCAATCTCTTCTTTACGGCATTAGCTGTAACAGAACTTCAAAATACATCTCCCCCTTTTCTTCCAAAAACTTTCTCCACTGTTCTATTGCATTGTCCTACAGCTTATTTTTCTCAGTTGTACTTATCCCTTTCTCCTTCTTCGAAACAGTAAACTTAACTTTCATATTCCTTTCTTCTCCCATCGTACACTTCCTTATTGAAATCCTTTCTGGGGTAAACTTACATCTCTCTGTCTACCTCCTTCCACGAAATAACATGTTTCTGGATGAGCATAATAATTCATTCTCTCTCTTAATTCTTACCTCCAAAAGACCTTTTATATGTATTGCCCTTATATCTCCATTTTAATATCAGCTGGTGGTACCTTCCACAAATAATATATGCTTCTCATTTTCCCCCAGAATATCTTCTCAATTATATGTTCATCATCGTTGACGGAACAAACCAGAAATGAATATCTCCTTCTGACCTAATTCTTTACTTCCTTACTATTTCTTGACTTCCTTTCGTCCACAAAAACCAACTTCTTTTTTTCCTACTTTACACTACCTTTTTAAGAGTGAATCTACTGCTACTTCGTCAACCTATCCAAATGCTGAACTCTGTCTTCCTGCTTGCTTTCTGCTCTTACCCCAGAACACATTTCTTGTGCAGAAGAGTTACTTTAGTTCTTACTTTACTGTTTTTCCTTCACAATTATCCTTTTAACCCACTGCAAGGGTTGTCTTATGTATTTAAATGATATCAAAACAAATTAAAAACTTTTATTTGTGTGCATTTTCATAGCTTTCCTACTCTTTGACTTCTGGACACCTAATACAACTAATTTTTCTTTTGGAGTTAAATATTTTTTTGTTTTACCCTTTATACAATTTCAAATGACAGACATGGTGCTAACCCAAGGATTTTCCTGTTTTTGGAATAATGAAATCGACTGCATTTTCATGGACTACTTTACTTACTTCCATAGGTACTTTGTATACCGAAAAGAACTTACTTTAATGCCGTAGCCTTCCTATTGATCAGTGCTGATCTTACTAGATGTTGATGTTATACTCTGGGTACTGGTGGGAATTTAATTCTGACTTTGGTATCAATAATGGTGTTGCCCAAGAGGCATTATCCTCTTGGCATACCACTTCTCTCTCGGTTTCGTATAAATGAACTACATCCTTCTCAATTTGGTTATCATCAGTTTTTATATCGCTGTGTATATTAACTGTTAACAACTCTTGTTCCTCATCATCGGTCGATTCCCAGTCAATTATCTCCCAGACTGCTGGTGTTTGTATCTGATCACCCTCTAAACCTACTTCAGAATATTGATGATCAGAGCTTAGTCTATTTACATGTTTCATTATAAAATCAATTTCATTTGGCGATGGAATTACTTGTGACTGGTCTTCGTACCGTTATTCTTGTCAGTTCTGTCTTTTACCATGGTTTAGTGGCCTCAACTCGATTTCCTGTACCGGTTCATTTTGCGGGTGTTGTCCTGCTGAAGTCTCATTTTCCCAACCTTTCTGCGTGCTAGGCATCACAGTTTGACCTGAATAACTTGGGTTTTGTGGTGGAAAAACCTCTAAACCTTCCTGCTCCATTTGCACGGTGATCATATCGCGAATTATACTTACCACCATAGATTCTGTGACCAAAGCCATTATTGTAATTCCACAGCTCACCAATAATACAGTTATTGTTTGACCTCTGCGAGTTTCCAAAGCCATAGCTATTATTTATTCCGTGGGCGATTACTATTCTTGCCAAAACGATTACCTTTCCCAACATTACTATTGCCTTTGTACGCGCTATTAAATGTCAATTGGTTGCTATTATTCCCCCTACCATTGGTTTCTCTAGCTCCACGTTGTTTCTTCGCGTCATCTTCACTGAAGATGAATTCAAGTTCTCTTAACATCTCTTTAAACACCTGTATATTATCTCCTGCTCTGCCGTCCAACGATTGCTGATAACGCAAGGATACTTCATTGTGCACATACGTATCAGTTTCCCTTCACTGTATGGATTGTCTAAACACTGATTCTTTTTCGTCATTTCTTCAAAAAATCTAAATTACTTCTTTTCTCCCGAATTTTCGAATGGCTACTTCTGTGACACGTTTTCTGACATTAAGTTCTTCCACGATTTGTTGCGCTTTACCAGACGTCTTATGTGCTAAATTATCAACTCTTTGGTTGGTATTAGACACTGCATCCTGCAGACGGCCAATATCAGTACGCATCTTTTTCTGGTCAGCCGTTAGCGATTGAATTAGTTCGCGCGACTCTCTCGCCACTTTCTGGGTTTCAGTAAACTGTTCATTAACTTCCATTAGCACCTTCTGCTGATCTTTGCGGACTTATTCCAACCCCAACATTGGTTTCAAATGTGAAATCATTTAAAGCAGAATTTTTTTCTGTTTTTAAATTCGCCGTTTCGGTTTTTAAGTCTGCTAACGCTGCATTTGTTTGCTTGACAACAATAGTGAGTTGGTTCAATATGTAGAACACACAATCTGACTCTTCGCCATCGTCACCTGTGACCATTTGATGAAAATTTAGCCACTCGCTTCTTTCACGTGACGTCTCAGCGACTTCTGTGCATTGTGCTGACGCACGTACACACATTCTTTCCGAAGGAAATTGTCTCGTTTTATTCAGAATTACATTTGATTTTACGTACCGAAGTTGCTCGTTCTCTGATTCTACTTCTGACCCTCTAGATCCGCCTTCTGTTCGGTTTTGTGCGGTGTCAGACTGTGATATCAATCGCAAAACTGCCACCATTCCCTCTGCCTTCTCACTTTGTTCGGTTTCGTTACTTGCACCCGATACTTTTTGTTGTACATCAGTTTCTATCCTATCAAGATCTTCAGTTTTCCTCTATGCGATGATCTCCGTCCTTCCGCCGTCTCCAATCGACTAACTAACCTCTGTCTTTCGATTTGCGCGAGCCTGAGCTCTAGGCTATATTAAGTTATTTGACCTGACACGTCTCCAAAATATCATAGAAAGTTTCTTATTCTATGAACACATAATTAGCAACGTTATTCACTGTTTGTGGATATTCAGACCATCTCAATATCGCTGTGAATAACTTCGCTTGCGCCAGCAAGGTCATGCACAAGCTACTTTCTGCACAAACACAAAACTTAATACTTACTCGCTAATAAACTTTTCCTGCTCCAGGGATCACACATTTACAGTATTCTGACCACTATACGGACTCATACATTAAGTAACCTTCACACAATTTTTTTTCCTTCAGAACTATATTTTAATTACTCTTTCTAATTTGACTAATAGCCATCCTGGCAGAGCAATTCCCATCCTGGCAGGGTCGCCATTATCTGGCACTCCACTCCTTTTCTCTTTTATCAGACATGAGCACAAAACACTGTGAGTGGATTAGCATCTATAGAATAAATGACTGGGGTAAAGAGTGGACTTTTATTCTATGACAGAGCACAACAGTGCTTAAGCTGTACACAAATTGTTTTTAATTCAGAATTGTTTTCAAATAAATACACGAATTTACACAGGTTGTAATGTGACAATGTTAGGATAGTTATCAAGATAACGCATTTCGTCCTGATTAATCGAAATAACTCTAAACACAACAATATCAAATTTTTATCAGAAGGTTCTTTACAAAATTATTCTTACTACTACATCGTGAAGTTGGCCATTATTATGACAAATCATCAAATTCCGGTTCTAAGTTCGGTAGCATGTAGGATGACGATCAGGTCTACAGAGGATGGATAGTTTTTGTGACAAGCTGAGCAAAAGATTACTCAAGGTCCCTCGAGTTCACAGTGGATGCAAGATGGTGAACCAACAAGTTTTTGCCTCTGCACTCGATATTTACCTTAGCTGCGATGAGCTGTTGGCTGCATGGGCGCTCTCGTCCTCCGAAAGTCCTATAAAAGCTAATAAAAACCTTCGCTAATTTTGTCAGCAGAAAATTTCCTATATTTCTCGTTAGACAGGAAAACATGCACTCATCCCTAATCTTGAAATGTGGCGATATGCACGTGCATGGACGGAGCAGCGTGCATATTTAAATGCTCTCTCAGTTCTCGCAAGAACCATTAACTATGTGGCTGTTTCGTTTCTACGCTGTTGGAGCTCAGCGATGCTACAGCTAATATCTAGCTGAATCTCAGCCAAAGTGATCGCCGCGTTCACGCAAAATTTCTCCTTTGCGTCGTACAGAGCGTGAGGGGCCCTGTTCTGCACTTGACGCTGATTCACAGGATGCAACGCAAGCTTCGTACTGGTGGTGGTATAGTTGTTATAACTCAACCTCATACAAAAATTACCGTCGCTTGTCATGTCCTACAGCTCCTGAAACCTACCCTCGGTAGTAACTGTTAAACAAATTGTGTGGTCCATGAAATTACAGGTCCATGCGAGTTACCGCTGTGGTATAAATAATTTCTAGTGGGTGGATTTATCAACCGGTAAAAATATGAACACAATGGGTAACAGAATTTTTTTGGAACCACTTCAGAAGGCATCTATGGAGGGCTTAATAGGGAGCATAGAGCCACTATTTACTTTCATGACCCAGCAGTGAACTATGGTACTGACTTTCACCTGTTCTTTATGATGAAGGGAGGAAACAATCAGTCATAGGGTATTGGTTAATTGATATTTATTCTGTTCTGATGGTATTCCAATAACTGTCTGTTGGAATATACATTATCACAACTGGTCTCTCTAGTTACATCTACATCTACATGGATATTCTGTAAATCACATTTAAGTACCTGGCATAGGGTTCATCGAACCACCTTCACAATTCTCTATTATTCCAATCTCGTATAGCGCGCGGAAAGAGCTCTGATCTCCCTTATTTTATCGTGGTGATCATTCTTCCCTATGTAGGCTGGTGTCAACAAAATATTTTTGCATTCAGAGGAGAAAGTTGGTGTTTGGAATTTCGTGGGAAGATTCCGTAGCAACGAAAAACGCCTTTCTGCCCTTCTTTTAATTGTGTCCAGCCCAAATCCTGTATCATTTCTGTGACACTCTCTCCTATATTTCGCGATGATGGAAAACGTGCTGCCTTTCTTTTAACTTTCTCGATGTACTCCGTCAGTCCTATCTGGTAAGGATCCCACACCGTGCAGCAGTATTGTAAAAGAGGACGGACAAGCATAGTGTAGGCAGTCTCCTTAGTAGCTCTGTAACATTTTTTAAATGTCCTGCCAATAAAATGCAGTCCTTGGTTAGCCTTCCCCACAACATTTTCTATCTGTTCCTTCCAATTTAAGTTGTTCGTAATTGTAATACCTAGGTATTTAGTTGAATTTACGGGTTTTAAGTTTGACTGATTTTTCGTGTAACCGAAGTTTAACGAGCCCTTTTAGCGCTCGTGTGGATGACCTCACACTTTTCGTTATTTAGGATCAACTTCTTCTTTTCGCACCATTCTGATATCTTATCTAAATCGTTTTGCAGTTTATCTTCTTATGACCTTATTAGTCGATAAACGACAGCGTCATATGGAAACAACCGAAGACGGCTGCGCAGATTGTCTCCAAATCGTTTATGTGGATAAGGAACAGCAAAGGACCTATAATATTACCTTGGGGAACGCCAGAAATCACTTTTGTTTTACTCGATGACTTTTCGTCAATTAATACAAACTGAGACCTCTCTGACAGGAAATCACAAATCCAGTCACATAACTGAGACGATATTTCATAAGCACGCAGTTTCACTACTAGCCGTTTGTGTGGTACCGTGTCAAAAGCCTTCCGGAAATCAAGAAATACAGAATCGATCTGAAATCCCTAGTCAATAGCACTCAACACTTCATGTGAATAAAGAGCTAGTTGTGTTTCACAGGAACGGTATTTTCTAAACCCATGTTGACTGTGTGTCAATAGACCGCTTTGTTCGAGGTAATTCATAATTTTCGAACACAATCTATGTTCCAAAATCCTGCTGCATATCGACGTTAACGATATGGGCCTGTAATTTAGTTGATTACTCCTACTACCTTTCTTGAATATTGGTGTGACCTTTGCAACTTTCCAGTCTTTGGATACGGATCTTTCGTCGAGCGAACGGTTGTATATGATTGCTAGGTATGGAGCTAATGCATCAGCATACTCGGAAAGGAACATGATTTCCTTTCGCCACATAATTACGGAATGGGAGAGGGGAGCGCAGACCTGGCTTCAATGTAATTTTATACAGGCACAGAGTTATACTTAAACCCACGCTTATTACAACCAATTACTGCAGGTCAGGCAGAAAATGTTCAGAAAAAACACTAGAAGCGAACTCGAGCAGGGCGGAAGAGTATGTGCCTAAATTTTTCAATTTTCGTTAAAACGTACGCTGAAGAATCGGTAGCAAGTGGTGCACTTAGCTATGAATGAGTCTTGCTTTGAGAAACAACACCACGTTACTGGGCTGGGGGGGGGGGAGAACATGTACTATCATATGGCGCGAAAACTTTGCAAGTCTTTATTCGAGCAATAGGCATTAAAATCTGAACTTTTATGGATACAAGACCTTAACCCTTACACATTATGTAACGCGGAACATTGCCAGCGAATCAAATAGTAAGGGGAGCACAAGAAACGTTAACTAATTATCACATTAATGCTATTCCACACACGTGGCCAAGTAGTGGTAGCCAACAGAAATGCAAAAAATACGGACACACGAGATTATTTCTTCTCTTACACTCACCCACTACTGTATGGTTAATCACTCAACTACTTTACATTTTCAGACTGAAACTGCAGTTCACCGATGTGGCGGTTGCTCCAACCGTCCACGTAGCGTGAAAGCAAGTACACAAAGGAAACACGCGAAAAATAGATAAAATATTACCGTAAAAGAAAGACCACATCAAAATACATTAAATGAGTGAACTTCCGTTAAAGACAGAGCAATAATGCGACCGTGAGCTCAAGGCCTATTGTGCGTGGACTGAACAAGACACAAACGCAAAGTTCTACTGAAATTTGATTAAATTATGAAAATAAACTCCCTTATATGGTTCTAGTGGCAATCTAAGACCTGATTTCAACATCTGGACTTCATCAATAGCAGTTTTGAGACATTCTTATACCTCTGCTAACATTGCAAAAATCGAGAGCTGAGTCTCCATGTGTGTCCAGCACCGCTACCTAGGAACAAGTCGGTCCGCGAACACCTCATCTAACCATTAATAGTTCAAAAGGTGGTGGAGGGAATGGTACGCCAATCTGACGGAACTCATGCCTTCGCGACCTCTCTGACCTGACTTGCACACTATCTTTACCAAATTTTTTCGCGTTTAGGGTTTGGTACTATCCTGCCACAGAACCACTCAACTCACGCAATGCTGCGACCTGTGAGCAAAGCTTTCTGCTACTTCACATAATATCTCATTCATACAGTCAAAGGTCACATAAGGGAAAGCATGGAAGGAAACTTGGCACACACAAAATAACACTGCTTGGTCCATTCTCTTTAGCTCGTTACTCACAGACTTACTTCTGCAGAGTAAAAACACTCTCGTCATAATTCTCCTGTACCGGAGTTTATTGACAAATACATGGAACGATACAACAAGTTCCATTTCAAGTAGAGTCCCGGAAATTTCCAGCCTTGCGTGTGTCATAGTAAAACTGTCACCCACCTGGGTCCTTCTGTGCTCCACATCACTGATTTTTTCAACCAATAGGAGCGTTCCTTTAATTTTGTGGAAACTGTATCTGCCAATCGCAAAGAGCCTACCATCGAACTGCGTCGAAATTTCTCCACTTTATTCCTTCCTAGTTCATGTCAGGCAATCGGACATTCTGTGCCCACTCCAGATGCCTGAAAGTTACATGCGTACATCATGAGCTTGCCATGCGCAATTCACATGATTGATTGTGTCACCGGTTTGCTTGTATCATTCTGGAAATTCCCCAATGCAGTTTTCTAAAGATTCTTTCCATCCAATCTCGTGGCCCGTTACTTGCGCTCCTGAATGAGTCACCTTGCCCATTCATTGTCCCATACCATATCGCTATAAGAGCTTTCCGCTGTATTCGGCCTATGACATCAGTTCTTAAACGAAACAATTTCTCCAGCATCTTGTTTCACCTCTTGCTCATTGACATGCAGGATTTTGGTTCAGTGTGTTAATACCATCGATTGAGTGTCTCCCTTTGGACTGCATACTGTACATTTTTATAGACACATCTGGTCATTTTCATTTAAGTATGTCAGGTGACATATTCACCTTCCTGTTATGATATACAAAAACTCTCTTGTAAGGTGAAAAATTGACATTCATTTAATCTGCCACCTTACAAAGTTCTGTATGTTTTATAATTTAATCATTAAATTAAAACCTAGATTACAATTTTGGATGAACTATTTATTGATGCTTTGGCATGTCTCCCGTCAGTATTCCACCATTTCTGAATTCAAGAAAAAAATCTTTTGCACCATAAAATTGTTACAAATCTTTATTTGTCCATTTTTCTTGCAACAAAATAAAATAAGTTATTGTTGTCAAATTAGGTTGCACTGGTACAATAATTTGAGTTCTAGTTTAAAACTTAGAGCACATTCTTCCTATTTCAGTTATTCTGGGCAATTTTATAAGTTCAGCACAAAAAATAAGTAACTGATGACATTTGTTGAACTCAAGAGATTTTAAAAGAAATTTAGGACAAAGCATGAAAACAGAGTACTGACTCCAGAAACTGAGGACGTCTATCACCTTAGTTTAATGACCAAACTGAGTACTGACCCCAGAAAGTGAGGTCACCTATCACCTTAGTTTAATGACCAAACTGAGTACTGACCCCAGAAAGTGAGGTCACCTATCACCTTAGTTTAATGACCGAAAGTATAATAGAAAATTTGCCCTGTTCTGGCGTTGGATGCTGATGATGCTGGATGGGGGAACGATGCTACTACAAAATAAAGGGTGCTACGTTTCAGTTCATGCCTAGTGAACCACCTAGTATGAGCCCTGAGTGAAATGTCGCAGGCGTTTCCGTTGTGTCCACACAAATCTGACGGCCAAATAACGGGGCGGCAAACCATATGAATGTTTCTGGGGACTACTGTCGTGAGGTGCTAACAGGTTATATTAGTAAGGACCAAATTAACTAATGAGCATAATGTCGAAATCTTCAGACGGTATTAGAGGAGATTTCCAAAGAAAAGCGTCGCCAAAAACTGTCATAAAAGGTATTTTTCTCGACAACGACAACATCCCCTAACTGCTCCCCACCTTCTCCACCATCTCTTTCTGCACAAGACACAGTCACGTATGCTGCTTCCTTGGGCTGTCATATTTTAGCTAACCACTCCCACTTCCCCAGTCCCTCCGTTATTGTCCTTGCAAGCCCTCTCCTTTCTTCTAATACTACAGTTATGTAAGTTAAAGGCAGGAGGATCTTGCAAAGAGGCGCAACTTAGAAACAGGTCGCACTAGACATGTGATAAAAATGTGTACTTACCGTCCGTGACGTGCTTTTAATCAGCTTCCACTACTGATGACAAGGAATATCTGCAGTAACAAGCAATACCGATTGACTTGATTTAACGAGAGAACACATCTACGTTCTTGTCATTCACATTGGTGTACTGCCGTTTACTTCGTAGAAGCCACAACTGGTTCATGTTGGTTCAGTACGTACCATATTAGAAATATAGTAAGGTCCAAGTCCCACTGTCCACACTGACGCTGGTTAGTCACAGAAACTGCGTAATTTGACATGTTGTCCCATACATATACTTCTACACAATGCAAAAATTCTATAATTCACATCTTCTACTTTATACATCGAAATGGCTACCTGCCCAGGTTTTTCTCGGGTATGTAATGAAGGCTTGACGACTTGTGTCGTGTAGTCGTAATAAACTGCATGCACAAACCTTCAAAACCTCTACTTTAGTTCTTGAGATTACCCTTCACACGCGGACAGAAAAATGCGATGGAGGTGTTTTTAATATCTATAGAGGACACACTCCGCGATTTAACCGATTAAGTACTTCCCACCTTACCTTTCACGTGCCTGTTTCCCGCGGTTTAAGCTCAGATGTTATTTCAGCCGATCTCTAACCAGAAAAGGACTATTGTCACCACACTCTCGCTACTGCCAAATTGCGCCCTCTTCAGCCCTTCTAGTTTCATCACGTTCTGGTAAGTGGTAGCGCTATATTAAGCCTTCAGAATGGTGTCTGTAACGGCGGTGTGATCCAGGCAGAGAGCTGCGTTAGGTTTCTTTCGACGGAAAATAAAGTATTGCAGATATTCAAAGGCAGTAGCAGAACGTCTACGGAGACCTATCAGTGAACAAAATCAAGGTGAGTCCTTGGGTGAGGCATCTGTCATCATCGTAACAAGGTCAGGCAAACCTGTTCGATCTTCTGCGTGCCGCACACAGATGTGACTCCTGAAGTGTTGGAAATGTGGACACCCTCATTCGAAGTGATCGACGGATTACAATCAAACACTTCGCTACTCTGGTAGTGGTGCTACCATACTCGTCTATCACTTGGAGTACTCAACGGTGTGTGCCCGCTAAACGGAAGGCCGTAAAGAGAAACAAAGGACCACCCTTACGGAATTGCTTGAACTTCACGGGACTGAGACTGACAATTTTTGATAGAACATCGTCATGGGTGATAAAACATGGCGTCCCCACTTCAAACCAGAAACAAAACGGCAATCCATGAACTGCCGCCGGCCGGGGTGACCAAGCCGTTCTAGGCGCTACAGTCTGGAACCGCGTGATCGCTACGGTCGCAGGTTCGAATCCTGCCTCGGGCTTGGATGTGTGTGATGTCCTGAGGTTAGTTAGGTTTAAGTAGTTCTAAGTTCTAGGGGACTGATGACCTCAGAGGTTAAGTCCCATAGTGCTCAGAGCGATTTAAGCCATAAACTGCCGCCATACCGCTTCTCCTCTGAAGAAAGAGTTCAATAGCCGAACACTCAACCGGTAAAGTCATTAGACAGTCTTCTGGAAGTCTTGTGGAATTCTATTTGGTGTCGTCTCTCAAGATGCAGATATGGAGTGGGAGGTGTAATGTGCTGGTCTCAGGAAATTAAAAATAAAATAAAATAAAAAAAAGGTTTTTCCAAGAGTCCGTCGTCACAAAAATTCTCCTCATCCATAACGATGCAAAGCCCCACACTAGTATGAGCACCCCAGAGGAGCTCAAAAAATTTCATAAGACAACCAATCTACAGCCCCGATCGTGCAACTTCCGACGTCCATCTGTTTGGCCCAATGAAATGAAATGAAATAATCGTATGGCATCCTTTGCCGGGAGTCCCCACCTGGGGAAGTTCGGCCGCCGAGTTTTAAGTCTTCTTGCTTGACGCCACATTGAGCGACAAAGATGTTGACGATGATGAAATGTTGATGAAGACAACACGAGACCCAATCCCCGAGCGGAAAAGATCTCAGACCCGGCAGGAAATCAAAACAGCGCTCCGCTGCATTACAGTCAGACGCACTTACCATTCAGATAAGGGGACGGACTACGCAATGAAGGATGCCCTCCGCAGGAAGCAATAAGTGGATAATACGGAGGTTACTGATGCAGCGAGACTTTGGCTCCGACGTCTGCTAGTAGAGTTATACCATATGGGCATACAGTATGGTGGTGTAAGGCCGTCGCATGATGTTGAGAAACAGGGTTACGTAGCCAAAAGAGTGGAGAATCTACATCTACATACATACCGCTTCTCCTCTGAAGAAAAAGTTCAATAGCCGAACACTCAACCGGTAAAGTCAGTAGACAGTCTTCTGGAACTCTTCTGAAATTCTATTTGGTGTCGTCTGTCCCTCCGTGGCGGAGGGTACCTCGTACCACAACTAGCATCTTCTCTCCCGGTTCCACTCCAAAACAGAACGAGGGAAAAATGACTGTACGAGCCCTAATCTCTCTTATCTTGGTTTTTTTTTTTTTTGCGAAATATAAGTTCGCGGCAGTAAAATTGTACTACAGTCAGCCTCAAATGCTGGATCTCTAAATTTCCTCAGTAGCGATTCACGAAAAGAACGCCTCCTTTCCTCCAGAGACTTCCACCCGAGTTCCTGAAGCATTTCAGTGACACTCGCGTGATGATCAGACCTACCAGTAACAAATCTAGCAGCCCGCCTCTGAATTGCTTCTATGTCCTCTCTCAATCCGACCTGATAGGGATCCCAAACGTTCGAGCAGTACCCAAGAATAGGTCGTATTAGTGTTTTATAAGCGGACTCCTTTACAGATGAACCACATCTTCCCAAAATTCTACCAATGAACCGAACATGACTATCCGCCTTCCCCACAACTGCCATTACATGCTTGTCACACTTCACATCGCTCTGCAGTGTTACGCCCGAATATTTAATCGACGTGACTGTGTCAAGCGCTACACTACTAATGGAGTATTCAAACATTACGGGATTCTTTTTCCTATTCATCTGCATTAATACACATTTATCTATATTTAGAGTTAGCTGCCATTCCTTACACCAATCACAAATCCTGTCCAAGTCATCTTGTATCCTCCTACAGTCACTCAACGATGACACCTTCCCGCACACCACAGCATCATCAGCAAACAGCCGCACAATGCTATTCACCCTATCCAAAAGATCATTTATGTAGATAGAAAACAACAGCGGACCTACCACACTTCCCTGGGGCACTCCAGATGATACCCTCACCGCCGATGAACACTCACCATCGAGGACAACGTACTGGCTTCTATAACTTAAGAATTATGAGGTGCGTGGGAATCCTGAATACAACCAATCGTCACTCAGAAGAAAAATGTTTGCATTGCGCCCCTTGTAGGTGGCAGGCAATACTGAATGACGACGAGTTGATTTTTGAAATGAAACTATTCCGGAAACAGTGTACATTCTGACTTATACCAATCAGGTTCACCCTCAATGCATCCATAGCTGGAAAAAAAACAGCTGAACTAAAACGCGAATGCATGGAGAAAGAGAAACGCCGCTACTAATTTTCATAGTTGCAGCTTGATTTTTCGAGGTGATAATTAAAACTTTGTGATTACCCACATAAGGCACAGCTCTCATACGTCGCGTGGAAGAGGGCCACTGTCTCCGGAGGAGGAAATAGCTGCCGATTATGGTACTGAATACTCCCTCGGTTACTCAGCCAACAGTATTTCTTTACTGAATGTTTTTCAGATAATGTATCTGATTATAGCCAGTCTATAGTATAACCACAGATTCGTAAAAACCACAAAACAGAGAGGACGTAACAGGTTACGAACGACGATAAGGAATGCGGGCTGCTAGTTCCTTCTTTCAGAAGCAACATGTCTGGGACAGCAGTGTCTGGTATAGCGTCACATGACTCTAGTACGTTTCGCTTTGAGACACTTGACGATCGTGTCCTGTATATCAAAGAGTTGGGGCGTCTGTAAGCATGGAGGGACACAACTCCGTCCCGTAGGCGAGCGACCGAGCGAAATTAAATGCGAAGTTTTGCCGCTGGGAGGGTCTCGTCCACCGCCTACGGGGCTTCCGTTGCCGGGATTTTCCGAGCGCCGGACACAGCAACAAATATACATTCCAGGTCGCAGCAGACGGGCGGTCATATTTTCCGTGCTGTGTCGCACGGCTCAGATTCATAGCCTCGAGGCGGCCGCAAATGGCTCTGTCTCTGCCGCGGCGTAGAGCGACCGTTCTTTATACGGGATTGGCGGTGCCGCAGTCGAACGCTGCTTTTTGATTGCACTGTGAAATAGAGTTTCCGAGATTCACTGTACTTAACATCACTTCCGGCTTTCCTATGAACAACTTTCGCACAAACTATTAAAGATTTTCGAGCTGGAACTTGCGTCCTTTGAAACACGCCAACTTTTTTAAAACAAACTCCCGTACTCTTGTCGACTGAAAGACTGTCGGAGGATGTAGAATTGTTCTGCAGTCAGCTTCAAAATTCCGGTTCTCTTAATTTTCTCAGTATTGTTCCTTGAAAGGAACGTCATCTTCCCTTAAAGGATTCGCGTTTCAGTTCCCGCAGCAACTGAGTATTTCTTGCGTATTTATCGAAACCTCTATAACAGTTCTATTAGCCCACTTCTGAACTGCTTCGATGTCACCCTGTAAACCGATCTGAGTTGATCCCAAACGATGGAGGAGTACTCAAAAATAGGTTGAAACATTCTGCTATACGTCGTCTGCTTTACTGATGAACAACTCTTTCCTACAATTCTCCCAATAAACTGATGGTTCAAATGACTCTGAGCACTATGGGACTTAACAGCTGAGGTCATCAGTCCCCTAGAACTTAGAACTACTTAAGCCTAACTAACATAAGGACATCACACACATCCATGCCCGGAGCAGGATTCGAACCTGCGACCGCAGCGGTCACGTGGTTCCATACTGAAGCGCGTAGAACCGCTCTGCCACACCGGCCGGCCCCAAGAAACTGAAGTCGACCAATGGCTTTCCCTACACTCTCTCTTGTATTTCACGATAGTACAAAACCAGCTTCCTTTGTTTGAACTTTTTCGATGCCAGTTCTATCTGGTAAAAATCCTGCACCGTGCAGCAATACACCTGATGAGAACAGACATGTGTAACGTAACCAGTCTCTTCAGTTGATTTGTTGCATGTTCTACGTGTTCTCCCAATCAGAGTCTTTCGTTCGTCTTCCCCACAACATTTTCATTGTGATGGGTCCAGTTTAATTTGTTTGTAATTCTAATGCCTTTATCTTCATTTCAGTCGAAACCCTTCAAATTTCTTTTGATTATCGCGTAACTGAAATGAAACCTATCTTTTAGTAAGTAGTGTTCAGAGTACATTTTCACTTTTTGTACTATGTAGATGTCCACATCAGTTTCCATTTCTTATCGATCCACTGAAGACAACCTTTACTTTTTTTAATCAGTCTTCTGACTGGTTAGATGCGCCTCACCGAGAATTCCTCTTCTGTGCTAACCTTTTCAACTCAGAGCAGCAATTGTAGCTTTCTTCCGCAATTATTTACTGGATGTATTCCAATCTCTGTCTTTCTCTATCTTCTACAGCTCCCTATAGCATCTTAGAAGTTATTCCCCCAACCTACCATCCTGCCCCTTCCATTTGGAGTGTTGCCCATATGTTCCTTATCCGTCGATTCTGCAGAGGACGTCTTCATCGCTTATCTGTGCTCCAGACGTACGCCCTCCGAAATTTCTTCCTTTAATTAAGGTCTCTGTTTAATACTATTAAACTTGTTTTAGCAAGGAATGTCATTTTTGTCAGTGTTAGACTGATTTTTATCTCCTCGTTGCTTCCTCCATAATGGGTTATTTTGTGACGTAGGGAGAATTATTCCTTAACTTCATCTGCTTCGTGATCCCCACTTTTGATGTTAAATTCCTCACAGTTCCTCTGCCATTTGTGATTACTTTCGTCTTTCCGTCTTTCTTCGATTCACTATCAGTCTGTATTCTGTACTCATTAGACTGTTTATTCCATTCAACAAATACTGTAATTCTTATTCACTTCCATTGAAGATAGCAATACCATCAGTGAATCTTTCACCCTGAGTTTAATCCCACTTTTGAAACTTAATTTGATTTCCATTATTGCTCCTTCCGTGTATGAATTGAAAAATAGGGGTTAAAGACTACGTCTTACACCCTTTCTAATACGCGCACTTCATTCTTCTAGTCATATTGGTCCCTCCAACTTCTTGTACATATTGTATTATTATCCGTCTTTTCCAATATCTTGCCCACATTTTTGTCAGAATTTCGGATATCTTCCACCGTGTTACACTGTCGAACGCTATTTCCAAGTCGAAAAATCCTATGAACGTTTATAGTGTTTCTTCCGCTTTGCTTCCATTATCAACCTCAACGTCAGAAATGCCTCTCTGGTGCCTTTACATTTCCTAAAGCAAGAGTGATCGTCATCTAACACATCTTCAGTTTTATTTTCCATTCTTCTGTGTATTATTCTTGTCAGTAGCTTGGATGCATTAGCTCTAATGCTGATTGTGCGATAATTCTTACACTTGTGGGCTCATGGTATCTTCGCAATTGTGTGGATCGTATTTTTCCAAAAATCTGATGGTATATCATCAGTCACATACATTCTATACACCAAAGTGTGTAATCTATTTCTAGTACTTATCCCTGTTATTTCAGAAATGACGATGGGGTGTCATGATCTATCCCCACTGATTTGTTTCATCTAAAGTCGTTCAAAGCTCTTTTAAATTCTGATTCTAATACTGGATCCTCTAATCTTCCCTGTCGACTCATGTTACTTCTTCTATTGCGTCAGACGAGACCACCCAATCACAGTGGACTTCAGTGTAATGTTTTCACCTGTCTGGTCTCTCTCTCTCTCCTCTGCATTTAACGGTGGAAATCCCTTCACCCTCTTAATGCTACCGCCCTTGCTTTTAATATGCTATATGCTTAGCCATTCCTTATGACACTCATTTTGTTTTAAATTTCTTCACTTTTTTCATGCAATCATTTTACCTTGGTTTCTCTGCACTTCCTATTTATTTCATTCCTAAGTAACTTGTATTTTCGTATTTCCGAGATTTCCTGAACGTTTTTGTACTTCCTTCTTTCGTCGGGCAACTCCAGTATTTCTTCTGTTACCCATGGATTCCTCGCAGGTACTTTACTTGTACCAATGTTTTTCCTTCAAACTTCTCTGATTGCTCTTTTGAGAGATGTACAGTCCTGTTCAACTCATATACATACTGAGCTATTTTTATCGCAGTATCTATACCCTCAGAGTACATCGAACGTATCATTCCTAAGTACTTCCATATCCCACTTCTTTGCTTATTATCCATCCTGACTAGCCTCTTAAACTGCAACCTCCTCTTCGTCATTGCTAAATTGTGATCTGTGTCTGTATCTGCTTCTGGGTACACCTTGCAATCCATTACCCGATTTCGGAATCTCTGCCCCTCCATGAAACAATCTAACTGGAATCCTTCCGTATCTCCCGGCTTTTTAAAACTATATTTCTTTCTTTTGCGATTCTGGAAGAGAGTATTTGCTATTACTAGTTGAAATTTATTGCAGAAAGTCTTTCTCCTCTCTCATTCCTGCTATCAATCTCATATTCTCCCGGAACTCTTTCTTCTAATTCTTTCCCTAACATCGCACTGTAGTGCCCTATGACTGACAGATTTTCATTTCCTTTAGGTACTTCATTACCCGTTCAATATCCTCATACACTTTCTCTATCTCATCTATAGCTATAGACGTTGGAATGTACACCTTAACTACCGTTGTCGGTACTGGTTTGCTGTCGATTATGATGAGAACAACCCTTTCACTGAACTTATTACAGTAACGCACTCTCTGCCCTACGTACCTATTCATAATGAATCCTGTTCTCGTTATACCACTTTCTGCTGCTGATGATAGTATACCCTACAAATTCTTGTCTCCATTCTATTTAATTGCACTGACTCCCATTATCCCACTATAAGTAGTTTTAACCTAAGCATTTCCGTTATCTGAAGACTGTACAAGGTAAACAACAAAATAACCCGCATCCAATCTAACGGGCTGCTGAGATTGTCCTCTAATTCGTTTTTATAAATAATGAGGAGCAGACGGTCTTTAACACTTCCTTGGGGAACCTCAATATTACTTCTGATTCACTAGAATGCTTTCCGTTAATTAATGCGATGGATGACTTTCCTGTCAGGAAATCACGAATCCTGTGGCACATCTTAGAAGATACCCCACAGGAACGCAATTTTACAACCACTTACTGTCCTGTGGCTTCACCTATTCAGTGTTTTACATTTATTACGCTCCTCGCCAATTACTTGAAGTACCTCGTACCTCCTCAATTATTAATAGTCCTCCCATTTTAATCACTCCTATTTATCACTACATATTAAAAGCTACTATTCTCTTTTCCAGTTTTTCCACAGTCCTATATCCACATGGATAAAATGCTACTTTCTAGATGTACATTCTCAGAAAATTCTGGCACAAGCTGAGTCTTATGACAGTACTAGATTTCTTCTATGGAGGAATGTTCCCTTTACTTGTTTTATTCTGCTTATTATACACTGTCGGAAAACCGGGATATAAGATAATCGAAGCATTTTAGAAGAGGTGCTTAAGAAAAATGTTAAAACGTAGGTGGACTTATAAGGCAAGGGGTGAGCAGGTCCACTGCAGAATCGGCGAAAGAAGGAATATATGGTAAACACTGAGGAGAATAAGAAGGGACAGAATGATACGACTCCTGTTAAGAAATCACGTAATAAGTTCCATTGTACTAGAGGCAGTAGAAGAGGCTAAAAACTGTAGGGGAAGATAGAAATTTGAACATATCCAGCATATAATTGAGGACGTAGGTTGCACATGCTCCTCTGACTTGAAAAGGGTGGCACAGGAGAGGAATTCGTGGCGGACCGCGTCAGTCCAGTCGGACAACTGATGACCAAAAAATGGTCTTTGCTTTGTCTGTCACATGTTACTTTATTTCCAGGGTGACTGAAGTCTTTCACATCATTTACTGAACGATCCTCAATTTTGTTCCATGTATATTACTAATATCATTTAAAGCACGGTTTAAAATACCGCCAGAACATCTTGATCAACATTTTCGTATCTTCCTTGAAGCACTTAAGGCTGAATGCCGAAAGGATTCCTTTCCAAAAGACACAGCCGATTCTATTCCATATTCTTGTTTCACTTAACCTTATGCTCTTTTATCACCACGTTGTCGACAAGACACTGATACCCCTCTTTCTCTCCCATTGCCACTGTTTCCTTCACTGAAACACTGATATGATTCATTTTAAATTGATAATAAAATTTATGTGGCCACTTACAAATAGTAAAAGGCAAACAAAGCAACAGAAATACAGGTACGATCTGATTAATTGTAAAACATGAGTTTAGACCAACAAATCAATTACACTTGATGACCTTTATTTCTTGATCCACGAGGTCGTCGCTTCTAGAAATTCCCTTATCTATAATGCTGAAAAGACTGTTTCGCAGCTGATTTATTCATCAATGAGAATTCCGCTACACCCCTAGTCAAGTCTAGCACCTTAACCAATGCACCACCACTTTCGATGGATTATCGTGATTATTTACTCTACTACTCCAAGTACTTTCGTAGTCCATTCGATTGTGTAACATTCCATCTTTCCGTGGCTTCGGATTAAATTACTTGCAGAGGTACAGCAAAGCCATCTTCATGTGAAGAAGCCTTTCGGTTTTTTTTACCAATCTTCACATGGCGCAATACATTTAGGCTTCATCATACTTAAGATTATGTCGACTGCATTTTGAACACTGACAATAAAAGAATAAGATAGATTAAGAGGCAGCTACAGCGCAAATTTCACACATTCTTGTTATTCCATACACGAAATCCAGGAGACTTCCCTGTGTTTGTGTTCTGCACCCCTGTACGCTGTACGCTGAACGTATCATTGACGTACATAAAATGCTAAGCTTCAAGGTGATCGTTTCCAGGGCTACGTCTTTCACAAAACTTTGTATAGTATTAATGTTGATGCTATCCGGCTTCACAGTGCTATGTCTGATGCAATTTAGAAATGAAGAGAGGTTATAACAGACCGATATCACATTGTCTGATTAGCTTACCGTTGAGAGAGAAAGGCTCTAAAAAAGAATAAAACCTTAGACAAGAGCTGGCCATTATGATTTATTTTGATGCTGACAAGGTTAGACGTATGCATAAGAATCATTATTACTGAGATGACGCAAACGGAGGAAACAAGTTTTCGCCACGTTTTGTTGATACGATCAGTGGATAAGTGGTTCAGACTTTCAAGAGGACAAAAAACATGAACGATTTTCCAACTTACAGTACCTTTAGGTCATAAAGATGTAAGATAAATACAAGGGAATCTATCCAAAAGTCAGGCATGGGACTCGTGTCACTGTAAGATGCAAACAAAGTGAATAAAAATGAAATTTGGAAAGATCTCCCTGACAAATCGTTTTTTATTTTTCTTGTCAACATTCTCTTCACGACAGAGCTAGGCGCTACGATCAGCCACCTCCGTAATGGACGTGTAAGCAAACCCCAGTGCAGTGCAGTAGAGCGCGCTGTTGCCTTAATCGGGAAGTTATTTTATTTTATTTTCACAACCAGTTTCGGCGCTTCAATACGCCATCTTCAGGTTCCTTATTTCAAATGCTTCCTTCGAAAGCTTGACAACAACTCCGAAGGAAACATTTGAAATACGTATTGACAACATTTAGAAACTGATAGCTCCACTGTGCCAGTATCGATAGGTTTGAGAATCTATACATGAAATGCATATGGGACCTGAAGATGGCATATTGAATTGTCGAAACTGGTTATAAAAATAAAAAAAAATACTTCCGAAATCGCATAATTGTTTGGCTATTTTTCTTGTACGCACTGATCGGGCACAGTGTTCAATCTGTTGACATGCCTCGAAGACATTGTTAATTTAGAACATCACAGAAAGCCGCCAACTAAACTGGCGAACACGAGAGCCATGGCATTCGAACATTTGATAGCAATCTTCAGATACTGCTGTGTTGACGCAAACACTTTACACAGTTCTCTCCACACGACCAGTACTGTCTCAAGGCGTACATACTGAGGAATAGCAGAGAGATCTCAGAATCGTGGCCAATCACACATGGCCAGGAGAGCCAACTGGATGAATAGCATGGATAGCAGAATCTGTCTGACGCCTGATGATCCTTGTAGGAGAGTGTGTAGGCCGCTAGGTAATAACGCACGCCTCGGACATGCAGCCACACACATTGAGCAGGGATCCCGAACAATCACGTTTATGTCCGGTGTCTGGTACGGATGTCAGACGCCTATCATCACTAGCTATCGTGGGAAATTTGAGGGCTGTGCAGAACCAAGACAGCCCTACAGTCCATATTTCGGAGGTGGAATCTAACTCAAGGCGATAATGCGGAAGTGCATCGCACACGCCCAGTTAACACCATGATACAAAAAGAGTGATTCGCAAGATGTGTACCTTTCGACTTTCTCGTGTGGGTACATGACAACAGGACTCATTTTGTTATAGTTGAAGGCAGGTTGAAAGTTTCCGAATTGGTTCAAATGGCTCTGAGCACTATGCGACTTAACTACTGAGGTCATCAGTCACCTAGAACTTAGAACTAATTAAACCTAACTAACCTAAGAACATCACACACATCCATGCCCGAGGCAGGATTCGAACCTGCGACCGAAGCGGTCGCTCGTCTCCAGACTGTAGCGCCTAGAACGGCAAAATTTCCGAGTATATGGGAAGAATGATAAACACAGTTGCCACACCCTTCATGATCAGGGTACCCAAGACGAAGACTGCCATGTTGCTTCTGGCTCACTTTGAACTTTTCACTATGGGTTGCCTACACATAGGGGCTTGCAAACGTGCTAGAGGCAATGACGTTCTCAGTGGCCTTGAACTGATGATATCAAGATGACACTGGCAAGCAATTAAAAAATGCATGATGGCGCTATCAGGAAACTAAAATGTGCAGTACACTGGGAAATACAGTATAAATTATTAAAAATTAAAAATGATGTAGCAGAAATTTTTGTCCCATGTTCAGTAACATCTCATCGTCTCCCTCACTATCCCCTCAGATTCACTCCATTCTGCGTAGTTCTGATGTGTTCTATGTTATTCTGATACATTCCACTCCTGTTCCGACACATTCAGTCCTGCTCTGTCGTTACGCTCATCCATACCATTCCATTCTGGACCTTTTAGTTCTGTTCGTTCTATTCTATTCCAGTAGATTTTGTTCTGACATTGAATCACTGATCCATGCAATCGAAGTAATAACAGTCACCAGTTACACATTTACATAATCAGCTACTGCCCTTACAGAACACTTTTAAGAATCAGTAGCTGACACCCACTTCCCAGTTATGGCACGTACACTGTTAAGTCACGGCACATACACTCTGAGCTTCCGCTTTTAGATTTCTATTTTAGTTTTGCATGTTTATTCCCTTGTGTCAATTATTATTACCTTCCCTGCTTAGCATTGCAGTTTCTGCTGGGTGATAGCTTCATTTAGCGTCATCACTTTATACCGTAGGGTAACGTTGATACTCAGCTTGAAGCTGATGTAATGTTTGGAGACTTTGAAAGTGAGTATTAGATAAAAGGAATGTCTGTTACTCGTGTTTAGCATACCGTATCATCGACGTGTCATGCAGTCTCAATTGTGTAATAACAGAAGACGACAAACGCTTTCTGTTGAGCAAAATGTAATACTCTAGCTTGGGGTTACTATAATGTGTGACTGACTTCATTTGTTAGAGTTTGCTGTAAAAGGCAGTGAATGCTACAGCGTGTCATATTGTTTCCCATGTGTGACGGCAGTAGGAAACAAACATTTTGAACAGCAAGTTAATACCCTAGCAATAGGCACTACAATGTTTGAGTGGCTTTGATATCAGCGATTGAGATGATTTTTTAGCTAATGTGCCGATAACATTGTTTACTTTGCTAATCCTCATCAACAAATGCAATTTAAGCTGTATGCTGGATCAGCAGTACCACTCGTGTGTTTCGCAATGTTATACAACCAGTTTTTATCTATTTTGAAGAACTTAATGCGTGGTACACAGATCCCACTATGCTCATCTTCTAAATTATAACTGATTTCAGTATTGTCATTAAGGAAGCCACGTCTATCTTAATACGGAATACAGACAGTTTAGATGTTAAAAAATTTTACGTGATGGTTTATTATGCTTTATAAGCAGGGTACAATGATCGAACATCGGCCATTAAGAAGTGTTGCTTAACGTACGAGTATGCAAGCCAAGTGTATTTTATTTTACTCTTATAGAAGAGTTAGAAGTGACAGTAGCGATACATGTGTTTCGTGTTCGAAATCTTACATATTCTGAGAAACAATTCTTGTTTTGGTGAAAAATTTGAAAATTTATTCGTGATCAGGTATCTGGAAGCAAGCTTACATCCTGCAAGCAGCATCCTGCATGTACTATGAACTCAAAATCGTTAATTATTATGATAAATAAATTTATTTCTAGGCCAAATACTATGTTTCGGAGGTATGAACTTTCCATCTCTATCTTGTGCCACCACTGTCTCTGGTACTGTTGTGTTGAGTGTAAGCACTACGGAAGTTCTCCTTGCATTACGGAAACTGAAATTTAATTGGTGTATCTCAATAAAACTCTTCCCAAGTACCTTCTTCCTACCTTCCCACAATTGTGTTTCATCAGTTTATTTGTCTTTGGGCTACGTTGTGTGTGCTTCTACACTGTAAGCCTGTTAACACAAATGATCTCTGTTTCTAATGTACAACATGGTGCAATATCTTCGTCACCTTAAAATAGTTCTTGCTGGGACTAACAGTGACTGAGAAACTAAGAACAACGCTGGGAGTTATCAGATCATCCTATTGACCACAAATAACGTATGCTGAGATTCAAATGCCAACACCCATTCCATATCGTATAAGTGGACATAATAGCAGTCAAACATTGTAAAGAAATATAGATGTAGAAAGATTTAATTTCAGGGTCCATTACGCCTTACAAGTGTATGCCTTAAAATTTGAATTAGTCACATTCTTCCACTTGCTGTTAGTAGTTAAGTCTAAATATTTATTTGTGTGCTTGACTAAGTGTCATAATTTTTTAGACAAGAACTTTTGTCTGCAGTTATAAGCTTGGTGACATTAATTTTTGTAACGGTGTTACCCCATGATGACCCAGGCTGCCGAGGTGAGCGCAGGTTGTGGACACCGTCCAAGTTAAGTCCTGGCGCGCTGCAAAGACTGGAGGTGCTGCGAGGCCGGCTGGCACTCTCCCTGCAGGAGGAGGTGCCAGTTTTCCTTCTCGGATCAGCCATGCGACGGTCAATATACACTGAAGCGCCAAAGAAACTGATACAAGCCAGCGTTGCCAACGTCTATATAAGACAACAAGTTTCTGGCACAGTTGTTAGATCGGTTACTGCTGCTATAATGGCAGGTTATCAAGATTTAAGCGAGTTTGAACGTGGTGTTACAGTCGTCGCACGAGCAATGGGATACAGCATCTCCGAGGTAGCGATAAACTGGGGATTTTCCCGCGCGACCATTTATGAGTGTTCCTTTAAATCCGTCTTGATTGCAAATTTTTTTTTTTATTATTCATATGACCGGTTTCGGTTCATTCAGAACCATCTTCAGATCTGTAAAAATAATTATACTAATTTACTATTTCACGAAAGCAAATCTTTTTCATCCTATCTAATCAACCTCAAGTGTACCAGAACGTACCTGATACGTTCTGGTACACTTGAGGTTGATTAGATAGGATGAAAAAGATTTGCTTTCGTGAAATAGTAAATTAGTATAATTATTTTTACAGATCTGAAGATGGTTCTGAATGAACCGAAACCGGTCATATGAATAATAAAAAAAAATTTGCAATCAAGACGGATTTAAAGTAACATTATAAAATCACTGATTGCTGTTATCCCATAAGACATTATGTCTGTTTTTGCAAAATTTATGAGTGTACCGCGAATATCAGGAATCCGGTAAAACATCAAATCTCCCACTTCGCTGCGGCCGGAAAAAGATCCTGCAAGAATGGGACCAACGACGACTGAAGAGAATCGTTCAACATGACAGTGAAACCCTTTCTCGAAATGCTGCAGATTTCAATGCTGACCATCAACAAGTGTCAGCGTGCGAATCATCCAATGAAACATCATCCATATTGGCTTTCGAAGCCGAAGGCCTGCCAGTGTACTCTTGATGACTGCACGACTCAAAGCTTTGCGCCTTGCTTTTGCTTGTCAAGACCGACATTGGACTGTCGATGAATGGAAACATGTTGCCTGGTCGGACGAGTCTCGTTTCAAATTGTGTCGACGGATGGACGTGTATGGGTATGGAGACAACCCCATAAATCCATAGACCCTGAATGGCAGCAGGGGACTATTCAAGCTGGTGGAGGCTGTGTAATGGCATGGGGTGTGTACAGTTTGAGTAATAATGGACCGCTGATACGTCTAGACACGACTGTGACAGATGACACGACTCTGAAGATGACACGTACGTAAGCATCGTATCTGATCTCCTGCATCCATGCATTTCCATTGAGCATTTCAACGGACTTGGGCAATTCCAGCAGGAGAATGCAACACCCCACAAGTCCAGAATCGCTACAGAATGGCTCCAGGAACAGTCTCTCGAGTGTAAATACTTCCGCTGGCAACCAAACTCCCCAGGCAAGAATATTATTGAGCTTATATTGGATACCTTGCAACGTGCTGTTCAGAAGAGATCACCCCCTCGTAGTATTACGGATTTATGGACAGCCCTTCAAGATTCACGGTGTCAATTCCCTCCAGCACTACTTCAGACATTATTCGAGTCCATGCCATGTCGTGTTACAGCACTTCTGCGTGCTCGTGTGGGCCCTACACGACGTTACCCATATGTACCAGTTTCTTTGGGTTATCAGTGTACATTACCGGCATTGATAGCGATGGAACTCTTGTGTCTTGAAGGGCGTCATGTTGGATCGGTAGCTGATTAGATGTGAAGCTGATTATTTTTGCATAAATCAGCGGACTGGAAATTACGTTGAACTACTCCTTTCACAGTGAGCGAGTGATCATACGGATCTATGTATAACTGCATTTGGGTCGCTGTAAACCAGTGGGCTCGCGTTTTGTTGAAATGGCGTATCATTCGGAGAGTTTTCTGTAAGTTGTTTATTACACCGTCACACAGCGTAGTTAACGCCAAGCGCGTCGACTTTCCAAAATATTTGTGGCTGCGTATCAATGGTGGAATGCAGTATATGGTTTCTGGGGAGTCTCGATATTTTTTAAAATGATTACCTTTCATTTAAAATCTTTTATAAACACTCCCTGTGTCATAAAGACCTTTGATGTGAGAACGTAATATCTACCGGTACTATAAGTGTACGTTGAGACTGCCTTAGCTCAGTCGATAACACAGCTGAATTAAAAGCTACAGAAAAGAGATAAAACGGGGGTTCGAATGACGAACCGACAGAACCAGAAGCTTAAAGTACGAGATACGGGCCCTCCCACAAAAATAGAAATCCTGACACCTAACATAAAATGCGTAACCTATCGTGAACTAACGGAACTCTCATCACGGCAGGTAGAAATAGAAATTTAAAGGATTGTGCTAAAAAATACCTCTTAATATAAACAAAGAGATCATTCGTTCACTATATTCGAAGTACTGAACAAAAATTACTAATACTGATAAATGTTATTAGAAATGAAACACATTACAATGATTGACAGTCAGTATCAGTAAGCACAGGCCTGTAGTTCTATCTGTTATTTGATTACTTTGTACTTATATAACGTCACTGTACTCACCTTGATCTCTAGTGAAACTGGACCATACAGCGTACTTTCTGTGATGGAAGATATTGACTATTTCACTGGTATCAGTAGGTGTGGAGACTGAGTTCACTAACTCTGCCCAGGGTCAGAGAATTCGACAGTTAGTTCTTTAGAAAGTACGAGCTCCAAGAAAAGCACTCACCGAAGAAAAAGCAACAGGAACAATTGAAAACAGGCAAAATTTTGTACTTTGATCTGGAACGCCACAGAACAATTTCAGAAATTCATTGTTGTAACAAATTCAAAGGAAATCTGTTTTTCCGTCCTTCATGGGATGACCTACTTGAAGGTTTCTTGACACTTCTTGCTCATGTACTACAGGAACTTGCAGAAGACTTATCCTCGGACCCCTAATTTTCGGCTGAACCTGCTTTTCACTATTTTCGATGTTAGTAATGTCCACCTGTGATGATGACGACAAACGTATGCCGAATTTATTCACAGCTACTAGGAAATTGTTCGAACAGGAAAGCATGTATAGAAGCAATACTCAGTATTGTGTTTCAGCTTTCCACAAGCGTCTAGTAATAGTGCAACGTTTGAAAATGGCAAAAATTTGTGCTTGGCGAGGAGCTTTAGCTTCACGCATCCCGCCAGTAGGTCGTCTTTTTTGTACTAGCTATTAAGGCGGCAGCATCCCTTCAATCTACAATATAAGCTCCTGTGCCCTTCAAAGCCATTCTCTCAACGAACAAAGCGATAGCAATCAAGATTACATGAAATTTTTGCCGTTCGCACTACACACACTAGCAGATGAGGTTCACCGGTCATTCGCCGTACCCACACTCTGCCATCGGATCGCAACACAGTGAACCGTGATTCGTCGCTCCACACAACGTTTTTCCACTGTTCAATCGTCCAATGTTTACGCCCCTTACACCAAGGGAGGCACCGTTTGGCATTTACCGGCGTGATGTGTGGCTTATGGGCAGCCGCTAGAATATGAAGTCCAAGTTTTCTCACCTCTCGCCTGTCTTAGTACTTGTAGTGGATCCTGATGCACTTTGGAATTCCTGTGTGATGGTCTGGATAGATGTCTGCCTATTACACATTACGACCCTTTTCAAGTGTCAGCAGTCTCTGCCAGTCAACAGACGATATCACCCTGTTCGCTTTTATGCTGTACGTGTCCCTTCACGTTTCCACTTCACTAACACATTGGAAATAGTGGACTTAGGGATGTTTAGGAGTGTGTAAATCTCGCGTACAGGCGTATGACACAAGTGACACCCAATCACCTGACCACGTTCGAAGTGCGTGAGCTCCGCAGGGCGCCCCACTCTGCTCTCTCATGATGTCTAATGACTACTGAGGTCACTGACATAGAGTACCTGGCAGTAGGTGGAAGAGCAATGCAACTAATGTGAAAAACGTATGTTCTTAAGGGTACAGATACTTTTGATCACATAGTGTATTTGCAGACTGCTTTATTGCTAATAAATTGTTGGAGGCTACCTCTCATGTATATGCAGGTTGTCGTGTGTCAATTGGTTGTGCGTTCATCTGTAACGTGAATCATGCTCATTATCATTTGCATAGAAACTTACTAGTGATGTGTGTATGTTACAGAGTTCCACTGTGATTTGGTTTGTCGCTGTTCTGCCTCTTGGTTTGTCTTGGGGTCCCAGTTGGTCTGTTCGTTGTCCCACGCCGGCAAGTCCGCTGCGTGGGTGTGGTCTGGTGGTTGTACGGTACGGCGCGGTCCTCGTCTAGGCGGGTTGAACGTTGAATGAGCGCTTATGGACGCACCGGTAAGTTCTTCACTTAAATTGCTTTCTTACTGTAGTCTTAAGGTTTTGATTGAGGATTAACAGCTGTAGCTAACGTAATTTTGTTGGTTTGATGTTCGGCGAGTGCCCGATTTTATGTTTTTACTTTGATCTACTGCCTTAGCCTCGAGGTACAAGTGACTCTTATTAACGGGAAACGGTTACCTGGTTCCTGGTCCTTGAATGGATTTGTTTGACTGTTTTAATTTAAACTATTGCGTGACTGTTTATCCTTCTCTCTTTAAGGGGGGTAGCAGTCAAACGGGCCGACTTGGAACGGGAGAGGCACCACAGGACATTTTAATTTCCACTGTTCATACTTTCACAAATAAATTCATAAAACTTTGTCAGCATGACAAGGAAGGATTCAGGAGTCACACTCATAGCAGTAGAGGTTCAAAAACATAAATAACTATTTTTTACATATTTGAAATTTCATCATTTTTTCACATACTATTGGTACACTTTTCTTACTAAGTAAGAGAGATTATTCGATGAATTTTGCCTAGCATACAAACCATACTTACAGGTGTACGAAACTCCCGAATTTATTTACTTTATAAAAAATGAACAGCTGTTACATTTGAAATTTCACATTTAGAAAAAAACTCAAATTTTATAGTTAATTGTCTCATTTTTTTTACCACTGTTTTTAACAGATTAGGAAAATTCTAGAGTTTTGCATTAAAGAGTTTGTGTTTAATAATCAGTGCAAAATTCATCGAATGACCTCTCTTACTTATGAAGAAAAGTGGACCTGTAGCAATAAATGCAACCAATAGTAAGTGAAAACATGATGAAATTTCACGTGTAAAAAATTATTATATTATGTTTTTCAACTTCCAGTGCTATGAGGGTTATCCTAAATCCTTCCTGGTCATGCTGACAAAGTTTTATGAATTTATTTGTAAAAGTATAGACATTGGAAATTAAAATGTCCTGTGGTGCTCTTCTGCTCCAAGTTGGCCTGTTTTACGCCCTGCCCTCCTCAATACTCGCCATTATTAGAAGAAATCTTTCTCTAACACTTGCCATTGTTAAAACAAGACTTGTACTACACTTAAATGTTCACTATAGTTACATCAATTTACAATAACTGTGTTCATAAAAGTCATGGTAACTGATGTTCAGTTACACTATCTTGCCCAGTCCTTCCATGATCATGGCTTCTTAGATACAACCATTGCTGGTTCCTGGTGAGGTGTTAACTACTATTGAAGGTTATATGTTTTGGTCTGCAAGCCACTGTAGGGAAGCGGTGCCATAACTGTTCCTACTACTTCTATACTAATAACAGACAATAAGAGACACAGAAATTCGTTTAAAAAGAGGAGGTATTACAATACAGTTTACCGTCGACGATATGGTTGTTAGAAATGGAGCACAAACTCATATTTTCCTTCTTTCTCTGCATTCATTATGATAAACGCAGACGACTGAGATAAACAGAAAGTTCAGGTAGGTCAAGGCAAAACTAAAGCAGGAGAAGTACAAAGAATCTGATAAAGAAAGAACAGAAAAGTCAATATATCTCGCTAGAATTAAAAGCAAATTCGTCAACATAAGAGCGCAAGAGGGGAAGCTTGCCTTCAGTTAATAACTTTAACCAGAGAAGTCATATGAGATTATGACTACGGCTTTTATGCCCTGAAGTGCTACCCCTTTAAATAAAATCTGACGCACACGTGAGAAAATACTTTCCGGCAGTGACGACGAAATACTCGGTGTGGCAAGCACGTCCACAAAGCAGGACGGAAAAAAAGGAACTGACTAGTGCGAGTAGGACTCGCAACCTGAGGGTTTTGGACAAACTTAATTATGTAAATAGGCAGTCCTGATATACGTTTTGTTGAGTGGGTTTGCGAGTATAAAAATATGTGGCGTAAATTGCTGTATCTTTCGATTACACTGACTTACAAACTTAAATGTTTTACATCTGCAAGGGACTGTAGATTTTAGTATTTGACATAAATTCCAACTTGTTACCTCTTCCCGTTTCTGAGGAAAAGGGGTCTTAACAGACGGACAGACGCAGAACGAAGTGATCGTATAAGGCTTCCGTTTTTACCGAGTGAGGCACGGAATCATAAAAAAGGGGTGCAAGCTTGGTTAACCTAGAAAAAACCGAGATTCGAATGCGTACCATAGACCCGTACGTATGCTGACTGTCTATGTAGGGAAATTTTGTGTAATAAACAAACCTTTGTGCTACTGAAACGTTCGTCGCATTTCTCCCCCAACAATACCTAATAATTTGAAAAACTTTTCAGATTATGTGGTCACTGAATTTATCTCGATGACTCCTCCATTAGGACGTGGTGGTTAGCACACCGGACGCTTCGAGAGGACGACGGTTCAAACCCGCATCCGGCCATCCTGATTTAGGTTCTCCGTCATTTCCCTAAATCGCTCAGGTAAACGCCGCTATGGTTCCTTTGAGAGGGCACGACCGCCTTCCTCCCCCATGCTTCCCTAATGTGATAGGACCGATTACTTCCCTGTTTGGTACCCTCCCCCGAATCAAACAACCGACCAACGAACCAACCAGCACGTTAGTAAAAGTTCTACAGCGACATAGACCCACAAATATGGACAAAAATTCTTACGTATATAATTCTGATCACGAAGATCACCACCCCTTTAAACACAATCAGAGACGAATAGGAAACGTTTCTGAAATGTAGTTCTTGAATGAATACGTGTGGAAGCATGGAACACCTGGAAATATTCATTAAACAGAGGTGAAGATAATAAACTCGTAGGAACTCAGCTGTACTCAAAAATAATGTAACTATGACGTTCATACACAGTACAACATCGTTCAGGGATGAAAACAATTCAACTGAGTGTTTACATTCGCAACGAATACGACAGACATAAAAAAATTTCTAATTATTGTTACTGTTAGATCCTGAAACATAGTACAGGGTGATTCAAAAAGAATACCACAACTTTCGGAATTTAAAACTCTGCAACGACAAAAGGGAGAGCTAAGCACTATCTGTCGGCGAATTAAGGGAGCTATAAAGTTTCATTTAGTTGTACATTTGTTCGCTTGAGGCGCTGTTGACTAGGCGTCACCGTCAGTTGATGCTAAGATGGCGACCGCTCAACAGAAAGCTTTTTGTGTTATTGAGTACGGCAGAAGTGAATCGACGACAGTTGTTCAGCGCGCATTTCGAACGAAGTATGGTGTTAAACCTCCTTATAGGTGGTGTATTAAACGTTGGTATAAACTGTTTACAGAGAATGGGTGTTTGTGCAAAGGGAAAAGTTCTGGACGGCCGAGAACGAGTGATGAAAATGTAGCACGCATCCAGCAAACATTTGTTCGCAGCCCAGGAAAATCGACTCGCAGAGCTAGCAGAGAGCTGCAAATTCCACAATCAACTGTATGGAGAGTCCTACGAAAAAGGTTAGTTATGAAACCTGAACGTCAACTACCCGAGGCGATGGATCGGCCGCCAGGCAGCCCGTGACAGAGCACTTCATCACTGGCCTCCAAGAAGCCCTGATCTTACCCCCTGCGATTTTTTCTTATGGGGGTATGTTAAGGATATGGTGTTTCGGCCACCTCTCCCAGCCACCATTGATGATTTGAAACGAGAAATAACAGCAGCTATCCAAACTGTTACGCCTGATCTGCTACAGAGAGTGTGGAACGAGTTGGAGTATCGGGTTGATATTGCTCGAGTGTCTGGAGGGGGCCATATTGAACATCTCTGAACTTCTTTTTGAGTGAAAAAAAAACCTTTTTAAATACTCTTTGTAATGATGTATTACAGAAGGTTATATTATGTTTCTTTCATTAAATACACATTTTTAAAATTGTAGTATTCTTTTTTAATCACCCTGTATTTCGTGTGGAAGAACAGTAAGTCACCCGGAACTCTAGCTGATTAAATTACAAACAAATACCAAGGCGCAAGTGTGCTAAAGAAGTTGACAACGCGAACAAAGAGCTAATGTTCCCCATGCCAAATGACACACCTCATGAAGTGTGAATACACCGAAGAAAGACGAAAGTAATGAGGGTAGTAGAAATTAGATTAAAAATAAAGGAAAGTTACTGACTGATGTTTACAAGTTCTACGTTTTGACATGATGATGGCAGCGGCCGAAACTACGATCGAGACGATTTTATTCGCAAAGGACATGAGATTAGGGATAAACACAAAATTGAAGACCGCAAAGTAGACGAATGGAAACAAAATAACACATGGCGGGCGAAGCAAGCATGTAGGACATACAATACAGACTACTACAGAGAACGACGGCATCCCTGCCCTAACGGAGTCTGCTAGTAGTACCACAGGTCTCAATTTGTGTAAAGACTTTCTGATATTTGGGGTTCAACATTGTACGACGGTGAATCTTGGAGTGTGAAATAGCCGTAAATGGAGAGAATCTGTGGGTCTGGTATGTGGAGCTATAGAAGGGTGTAACTGGACATCCTCCTGTAGTATTACTTTTCTTCAACAGTAGCTATCGATACCAGTATTATTTCTTTTTTAAAATTTTGGACAGGTCAGTATTATCTTTTCTGAAAACTTCATACAATTTTACACAGAGAAAGTTACATTTCAAACTAAAATTTACGAAAAGGTATTACTTTCTAAAATATTTCATTTCAGTCTTATAATAGATATATACTACTTCTAAATGTACAGTTAAATTTATATTCTTTTAGAAACGTTTGAAATTACGAATTATTTGCACACTTAAAATTTTTGTTATTAATTACGCAATCCTTTACTGTTTACTATGTTTATTTCTGGACTCGTTTACGAATAATAACCGAAATTATTAATTTAACGAAAACTACTAGGAATTCATTTCTTAAGAAAAATTATAAAACCCTTTGGAATATTGTTATTTCCGCAGAGTGTGAGGGTCGTAAGGTTGCCTCTGATGTGATCGGACGTATTTTTGTCTAATAGATGCAGACAATATAATTTCGGCCCTGTTAATGTGAACAATCAAAATACGTATAATATACTAAAATGTGAGAAAATCAGTGGAAAACATATTTACGTAAAACATACTACAACACTAATCTTTCAGTTTATTTAGTTCAAACAGTGAGGACCTGATCTTAGATTTTCAGCTTCGACAAGACAAGGAGAACTGGAGCCATTTCAACATGACAAGCTAAGTATACTAGCAGTTTAATGTAATCTTCACTCCTCTCATATCTTCATAAAAATCTTTGTTTATTAATTACTTGGACAGGGCATTGTTTAATGTGGACAATAGATGGAAGGAGGAAGGAGGGGCGAGATTACAAGGGTAATGGAAATTACTTGTAGGGATTAGACAAACAATGATGAAGTTGTTGCTAGAATCGATGGAGGAAAGAACATACGGAAGACTTGAAAAAAGTCAAAGAGAGCTTGATGAGCACATATAGTGTATAAAAACATGGGTAAAAACTATAGGTGAAGTCAGAGACTGGAATACACCGAACATATCAGTGATGACGTTGGGTGCAGGTTTTACGTTGAGAAGAAGAGGTTTACAAAGTAGAGGAATTCCTGACTCGCCTCATCAAACCAATCATACGACTGATAATTCAAATAGAAAATTTAGGGAAACTACAGAACATTTAAATCTGTGGATTTGACGCCTGCGCTTCCACAAGGCGGGACCGGTGCCCAACCACTGCTGCAGCTCGCTCGGTGACAATTTCATTATCTTTACTGTGTGTGGCAGCTGCTAAAGGAGATCTCGTCTCGGACACTTCTGGAGGCCAGGCCAGAATGAACGCGGACTTGCCGCAAATCTCGTCGCGGCCACTGAGGAGGTCGTGTAAAGCCGGCGGCGTTAATGGGTTGTCATTGTGCCGGCAAGCAGGCCCCCAGATAGCGGCACGCCACCCGTGGGCTCGCAGCCCTTATCTGCTGCGGGCAGTGGCGGCCTAGCGGGGCCGCGTCCCAGTCTTACCAACACTGGCTCCGCTTCCTCTATTTGTGGTAACACTGGTCGCCTGTCTCGTGTGATTTACGTCTGCCTTAGTGCATTGGATGACCTATTACCGCTGAACACACGCGCGGCATCTTACTACATCAAACTTCTGACGTTGGCAAAAGTTGATAAGATTGCAACTGCGCTCTTCGTCGAGAACAGCAGCCTTAATTCCTCTACACTGTGCAACACTACCGTTATTTTCAAATGAAGGATATTAATGTACTCATCACGCAGTTCAAAAAGTTTTGCAATTTGGTTTGGAGATGCTCCACATTAAGCAATTATTCATGAGACGTGGGACATTTTTACTTAACACCTGCTTTGTTTAACCTTTAAATCTAAAGGGAGTGGAAGGGCTGACCCAATAAAGTGAACATTTCAACTCCAAAATGTTTATTAACTACCAGAAACAATCTCACATAAAAACTGACAGACGCCACTCAGGCAAGATTATTTAGGAAACACTCATTACATAAAATTATAAGCAAGTTAATAAATCATTAGACAATAATCTCCCATAAACGTTGAGAAACGCCGCTAAGGCTGAATTTGACCATAACTTTAACAAAACAACTCTATTTAAGACACGTTATTTAAGAACCTTTCAATTCCTATATTTTAACATTACATGTAAAATAAAAGCGGACACACATCCTCAATTTTAACATGAATACTTAGAACATATTTATTAAAACCTAACTTGGGCAATCTTGCAAATTACTAGACTAGAGAACGCTGCAGCGCGAACTAATGCCCATTGGCTTGTAAGATGGGCTTTTAGGGCATAGAAAATTACAACTTTGAACAATAATAAATATTTGACAACAGAAGTAAGGGCCAAGCTTGTAAGTCCGAAGTGTAACCACGAACAGAGGAGCCGACAGAGGGAAATAACCCCACATCGAGTAGGCCACCGAAATGTGAACCCAGCAAACGCTACCAAAGAGGAACACACGAGCTCTGGCGAAATCCACCGCTCTTAACCCAAAATTGTAATCTAAAGGGAAGCTCTGCGCATCGGTTGCCCGCTGCCTCAGCTCACTGAAACACAGACCACACTCAACAACAGGAGGCAAAAAATAAATAAAAATTTCTTAACTTTAACATTCAAGATTGACCAGTAAATTAACACTATAAAATGAAGGCTAAGCAACATCTAAACAAATGCTAAGAATGGGAAATGAACTGGCTCACGAGAACCGAGACTCACTAGAACTTCATGACACACATATTGGCCACCTTAAGTGCGCCTGCAAAGCTCAACACGGTAACCTTTACAAATAAAAACTCAGATTGCCCGCAGAGGACATACTGACATGTATTAACCGATATCGTAAGCAAATTAAACACTTTCTAATAATAGCTAATGAACTAAAATTCTGCCAATACATCAATATTATGTGGAAACAGAGCACACGCTTAGTAAGAGGCATCAAATGAAATCGAAAACACGTAACATCAAGTGTCCGGCAACGTCGCACTATACCAAGAGCGATCACGATCACAGTTAACTAAGCGTTCACAGTAATTAGAGTGCTTAACTGGGTGTCTTGATCCTGGAGCAATTTTGCGAAGACCATCACTTCGCAAGACCTTAACAGCGTGTCCCTCCGAGGAAGCGGGCAGATCCACAGCTCACTAGGTTGCCCGAGAGTGCACAGCGCCAGCCAAGTCCCGCAGCCTCCAGTACAACCACGTGATAACCGCCGCCCCCGCCTCTTCACTTCTGCCCGCCAGGCAATCGCCGACTCGCGCACCGCCGCCTTCCGTTCTCAAAGCGTTGTTCCCTTTACTCGTGGTCGGCACTCGCTTATATCCAGAGACGGCCAAAGACACAAGACAAACCTCTGTACTAGGATATCGATCGTACTCATGTCAGAGATACTACTGGCCGGCCCGCCGCGGCTCAAGTCGTATTGTTTCTCCAGCATTGTAAAATAGTAAATAAGTTTATTTCGTTTCTCTGACAACAACGTATGCCCACTCAGTGATGTACTCAGACTGTTACTTTAACGATTTCTGGAACATTGAACAGTCTTGGTGGCTGTCAGAACAACTTTTGCGAAGTGAAGCAGACCGTATTATACATCCAAGAGATCGATGAGTTGTTCAATTTTTATCGACATCCGTAATTAATCACATATTTACGGAATGTATTCCATATTATAACCCTTAATGAGTTCCTTAATTCTGGATATGGGCTAACTGTGACTCTTTTCAGATATGAGTAAAGGTATTGACCTCATCACACAAAAAAAAAAAAAAAAAACAAAACAGAATAACGACTCTTTTGCCACACTGTCAGTATAGTCAATGAGATATTGCTCACATGGAAACAATTTTACAGTATATAGTTCGAAACATAAGCAACAAACTGAAACATAATGAAAGTCTCGAAACGCTGCGGATAGGTAAATACGGTCGAAAACGCTTTAATGCCCTAGAACAGACAGAGAAATGATACTAATAAGAACGTCTGAAAATAATTATAACGGTCTAGATCTCACGTCACATTTATAAAAAGGTGAACGGTTTCGATCATCACATGATCATCTGCAGACATACAGCCATACTGATGGACAACGGCTGCGGATTGACCATGGTTTTGTGATGATCGAAACCCGTCAGCATTTTAATACACGTGCCTTGATATCCAGACTGTTATAATTATTTTCAACTTTCTCAGCCACAAGTATCGGTTTTTGTCGGTGTTCCACTACCATTTGTCTCATTTTTCTATCAGTTCTATGGGATGTAATGCGTTTTCGACCGCATTTACCTTTCTGCTGAGTTTCGAAACGTTCATTATTCCTCGGTTTCTTGCTTATATTTCGAACTGTATATCGCAAAATTCCTTCCATGTAAGCAATATCTCGGCTGGTCCCGGCGGAGGTTCGAGTCCGTCCTCGGGCATGGGTGTGTGTGTTTGTTAATTTAGGTTGAGTAGTGTGAAAGCTTAGGGACTGATGACCTTAGCAGTTAAGTCCAATAAGATTTCACTCGCATTTCAACATTTGTAAGCAATATCTCAATGCCTATATTCACAATGTGACAAAAGAGTTGATCTAGACTGTAATAAATATTTTCGAAGATTGTATTTTGATCACTGACATCTCCAATAATGTATTGAAAAACGATTAAGGGCATACTGGAGGGTGGTGGAGTGCCTGTGTCTATCCGTATTCTACAGCGAAGGTTCAATGAAAGGGGCTTGTGATGCCGTCATCCTGTCAATACGTGCTCCAGTGATGAAACAAAAACGACGAGAATCACAAAAGAGTACAAAAACGGACTGTACGTGACTGGAATAAGGGAAACAAACTACAATAACATCCGAATCCTTCTTTTATGGTAACAGGGACTTCCAAATGTATTGTGCGATTTCATGTAAGCTTTGCTTCTCTGGCGAAACAAGTATTCAAATTCCGTAACACATAATGAAATTTGTGAGATGCACGAACTATGAAAAATTACACGAAGATGGCATAGTTCAACGAGTCAAGCAACTTCTATCAGTACTAGATTACTGTGGAAGGGTCTATGCATCCAGTAAAAGTAAAAACAGGTGAATAAATGGTTACCCGACAGCAATGACATCTTTATGCACGATACTGCATCACGACACAGGGCAAAATGGACTGATGACCCTGTACTTTGGTCCTTTCACAACCCAATCCAACCAACACAGGGCAAAGTCTGTGACTAGATATCTAAATTAGAGTAGTATTCATGTTTCTGATTGGCCATGGAAGTCGGCAGACATGAGCCCAACTGAAAACGTCCGGCAAGAGCAAAAGAGAGAGCTCGCAAACTCAGATATACCCACAAACATGATGAGGCTGCTGGAACACTTGTCAAAGGATGCCACGTCTGAACTGGAGGATATATCGAGAAAACCCATTATGAGCATCTCTAGGAGACTCAAATATTTGATCACTGTTAGAGGAGGACATACCAAAAACTGAACACTTTGATCATACAATGAAGTATTTCACGACCTGTTGTCATAGTTGCTGATGAGTCTTCCGGGGTGTATGGCCATGGTCGAAGAAACTTTTCGGTTCCTGACGTTTCACCCAGAGCTGCGCTAGATGTCTTCGGAGGTTCTCCTGGGGACCCTTGAGATTCTTATAAACCTTTTTTGTTGTTTGGAAATAATTTATAACTGCATGAGACCTTTACTTGAACATTTGTTTTGGTGTAAATGGTGAAAAAAAGGTTTCCAGCCAATACCACACATAGCAAGTAAAGATTTCCTATTCTAGGTCTTAAAAAAGTGTCGGGTAGTATGGGCCTAGCAAGTAAAGATTTCCTATTCTAGGTCTTAAAAAAGTGTCGGGTAGTATGGGCCATTAATGAAAATTAAAGTTTTTATTTAAAAAAGATGTTTTTGTGGTTCACAAAGGTATTAAGCAGTTTATATACCAAAAATCATTATCTCCTTACAGTTGTTTCGGGCTTGTTCAATTTTTGTTTCTCTGTGACGCAGTGGCATGAGGGATCTGATAGGATACTGTAGACGCCTGAAGTGCCAAAGTAATTGTCTCTTGTCTGCAGTCCAGTGCGGCAGCGAGAAACATGTGGACCATGGCCACCACAGATTACAGCTGTTTGCAGTCGGTGCATCCGTACAAGAGAGGCGCAGTCCCTGTCCATGTTTAATCGTTTTTGGTCCGTACCACAAGCAATGTAACACTAACTCAAGAAATTAAATTCACTGGACGCAAATGATCGAAAAATATTCCAACTCTTACAACTCAGTTCTGCTCGCAAGCACGTAAAAATACGAGTAAACTAAACGAGAAGTTGCTGCTAGTGCTGCTGCTAAGTTCCGCTCTCCCCTGAGATTGAGGCTTATGTGATGGTTAGAAGTGTTTTTTGTGCCATGGCTTGGGCAGAATCATTTGCGTTTCTGTGCACAAGAAACCGGATGTTTATGGTGACCAAGTGTTTCCCTTCCTTCTGCATCTTAATGACGAGTATGCTGTCGACATTCCCACCTCACAAAAGATGAGAAATGCCGGTTTGCAGGCCGGCCGCTGTGACTGAGCGGTTCTAGGCATTTCAGTCCTGAACCGAGCTAGAGCTGCGGTCGCAGGTTCGAATCCTGCCTCGGGCATAGACGTGTGTGATGTCCTTAGGTTAGTTAGGTTTAAGTAGTTCTAGTGTAGGGGCTGTTGACCTCAGATGTTAGAGCCATTTTAACCGGTTTACAGGGCCGCATGCGTACTTTCCTGCCTTGCAAGCACTAAGTCACCCAATCACATCTCGAGTGGCCGCTACATCACATAATATTAATCCCATTGAAAATATCCGGGAATATCTAGATCAGCATGTGAAACGTTCTAACCAACCTCCCAATTTGGTAGCTCTATGAAGTCATCAGCGTTTGGCTTTGGTCAGACTACAAGAATCTTAGGGACTCTTTTTCTAGTCGAATGTAAGCTTCTGTCCACGAATCAGCAGGATTTCAGAATCCATCCCCGGTGGGAAAATCAGATTGCCTTTTCTCACATGACGTGTCACACATATTGGATGAAGGGCAACAGCCAGATTCAATATAACTTGATTTTCAAAAATCTTTTGGCACGGTGCCCTACTGCAGACTATTAACGAAGGTACTAGCATACGGAATAGGTTCCCAGATGTGTGATTGGCTCGAAGACTTCATAAGTAAGGGAACCCAATACGTTGTCCTCGCGTGTGAATGTTCATGAGCGACGAAGGTATGTCAGGACCGTCCGAGGGAAATGTGATAGGATTACTGTTATTTTCTGTAAACATAAATTGTCTGGCGGACGCGGTGAGTAGCAATATCTGTGTGTTTGCTGTTGATGCTGTGGTGCATGGGACTGTGTCGTCGTTGAATGACTGTAGGAGGATAGAATATGATTTAGACAAAATTTCTAGCTGGTCCGCTGAATGGCAGCTAGCTCTAAATGTGAAAAAAAATGTAAGTTACTGCGGATGAGCAGGAGGAATAAACCTGTAACATTCGGTTACAGTGTTACTAATTTGCTGGTTGATTCAGTCAAGCCGTTTAAATATCTGGGCTTAACGTTCCTGAGCGATATGAGGTGGAAAGAGCATGTGAGAACTGTGTTAGGGAAGGCGAATGGTTAATTCGGTTTATTTCGAGCATTTTCGGAAAGAGTTGTTCACCTGTAAAGAAGACTGCATATAGGACGCTGGGGGCGACATATTCTTAAGTACTGCTCGTGTCTTTGGGAACCGTACGAGGTCGGATTGAAGGGCGACACAGAAGCAATTCAGAAGCGGGCTGCTAGATTTGTTACCATTAAGTTCTTACACCAAGCAGGTATAACGGAGATGCTTCGGGAACTCATATGGAAAACCATGGAGGGAAGCCGACCTTCTTTACTAGGAAAACTGTTGGGAAAATTTAGAGAACTTTCATTTGAACCTGACTGCAGAACGATTCTACTGCAGCCAACGTTCACTTCGCATAAAATATCACGAAGATAAGTATAACTGGGGGCCTAAGGAGGATCCAGATAGTCGTTTTGCTCCCCTTGCTCTATTTGTGGGTGAAACAGGAAAGGTAATGACTAGTTGTGGTGCAGGATACACGCGTCCATGCATCGTACTTTGACTTGGGGAGTATGCATGTAGATGTAGATGCAGATTATTAAGGCTTTAAGGCTTGAGGCGGTATCACACATTAATAGTGCAGTGTCTCCTGGGAGAGGGGGGGGGGGAGGGGGGCATGAGTCAGTATCTCTTTAGTCCGTTGTGGTTAATTTGAAGCACTGCGTGTTCTATCCGTTCTTATATATGATTTTAGAATCATCTAACATAGCACTAAGATAAAAATGTGTACATACGACAAGTATATTTAAGAAAAATGTATATAAATCTGTACATACTGTTCTATTTGTTCTTACCTCTTTGTTATGTAATTATTTTAGTTAGAATTGTTTCACCAGCATTGTATCCTGCGAAGACAACTAGGTGGGGTGAGTATTAAAGATGTATTTCCTCTGGGAGTGGCTGAAAGTGTCAAGCTGTCTGGCTTCCATTATATAAAGTCTACCCTGGCCCGTTCATCACGGCTAGGGACCAGCACCTGCCCCTCCCCCCTCTCCCCCCAATTCCTCCGCTCAGGGTCTCTGGTCTGTGCCTTCTCAGGGCGCGCGGTCGTTTCTTTGGCCACGGAGCCGCCGCAGCTGCCAAATTAGCTTGTCCTGTAACGAGGCTCAACTCGCCAACTTTATTAAAATTCGTCCGGCCACCAGTTGATATTGACTGAGCGTGGTCCTTAGACGGGTGAAAAAAGAGCAGACAGGTTGTTGTTTACGTGCAGTGAACCTTCTGAAAAGTTCAAACTTATTGCAGCAAAGTTTTTAATCAGGGCGATACTGGGGTGCTGCGAAGTTTTGCAGGCAAATTTAATAAGAACCCCCGTCCTAGTACAGGAAGTAAAATTCGTGGCAAAATATTCGCGTAGATGAGACTGAGCGAAGAGCGATGGGCTATTACTGTTGCCCAGTAACTTCGCAAAATCAATAAACATTAATAATCTAGTCCTTAGGTAAAATTATCAAGCAATTGGTAATACAATTGTATCAAAGCTTGCCGTTCGCACGAAGTAAAATAGGTACAGGAATGTATTTGGGATATAGAACGACGAATATCTAATCTACGTTCTCCGTTACTCAGAAAAAAAAACCAACTTACGTTAACATTTGCAGCATTCTGCGAAGTTGGCAATATACTCCGAAAGCCCCAGTTCTGTGGAAGACAGACGGTATGTCATACCAGTTTTGTCAATCTTCAGTGCTATTCTTTTGACGTACCGATTGCCGCGCGGGATTAGCCGAGCGGGCTGAGGCGCTGCAGTCATGGACTGTGCGGCTGGTCCCGGCGGAGGTTCGAGTCCTCCCTCGGGCATGGGTGTGTGTGTTTGTCCTTAGGATAATTTAGGTTAAGTAGTGTGTAAGCTTAGGGACTGATGACCTTAGCAGTTAAGTCCCATAAGATTTCACACACATTTGAACATTTTTAAACACGTATTGATGGGGAAAAAGGACTTCTTCTATTGGGCCCTTACTTATTCTATTACCATGAGAGCTACACCAGGTATACGATAATAGGAGCATAGAAATGGTACAATCCTCTTTGAACACAGATGCTGGAAACTTAACAGGGTTTCGCAATAACCGTATCGTCGGTTTTCCAACAATTTCCGAGCAGTTGGCTAAAGTCAAAATTACGTACCTTAAGGCGTCAAACTGAGGGCCTAGAAATCTGACTTCTTGTGAAACGTGGTTGTAAAATACAGTCCGCATTAAAAGAGGAGTGTAGTTAGTACATACAAGGTCTCCATCAGGTGGATAAAACCAGAGGTCATGTGGCTCACCAATAAAACTGCTCGAAGACAGAGATGAAGGAGCTACGACAGTTTAAGGAGGTCATCCGGCGACAGGCTCTTGCACCCTGCTATTGAGAGTGCATCTTGTATGGAGTATATTACAGTGGGCTGCTGTGAGAGTCGCACAGTAGGTCACTAAGAGGTGCTAATAGAACTGTTACTTTCTTGCAGCAGCTATACTGACCTGTAGCGCCCATAGCAGCGTGCCTCTGATTTCGATGCCTCTTCCCATGCTTGCGTCTTCGAGACTCCAAACACTGGAATGATTGCCTAAAATTGTTAGCACTAGCGTTCTGTATGCGATAATGTTTAAAGATCCATTGCATTTCCCCGAAACCCTTCTAACAAATCTCTCTTTAATCTGCCTGCCTTAATACCGATTTTACAAGGTAGTGCAAATTCCTACAGCTTCTGAGTATTAGCCTTCAGAAATTATACAATGTGAAATACATGCTAACCCAGCGCTACAAACATAATCGATTACTATGGTTCTCTTTCTCTTCACTGTAAGATTGTATTACATTTATCCGCATTTAAAAAGAGTTGATATTTATTGTACGAAGTTGATACTTTTTCCAAGTATTTCTTCATTTACTGAAGACAATAGCATTGTCAGCAAAGAGTCACATAGTGCTGACGATCCAGTCTGATAAATAGTTTGTGTGTAATGAGAACGCTAGTTATCCTACTATGCCCTCTTGTAGCACATCCGATGCTATTTTCGCTTTTGTGGAACGTTCACCGTCAAGATCAACGTACTAGGTTCCATTAGTCAAATATTTCCTGAGACTGTAACATACTGTTGCACAAAACTTAGGGACGAAAGTAACTTCCGCATGGTTTCTCACTGCCAAGTAACATACCTCCATGAAATTTGACCGTAAACAGGAAGTGTGCTACTGTAGAATACTGAAGGTAATTGAAAGAAATACGCAATGACACGAACAAAAATGGCTCTTTTATTCAAAGGTTATACGGAAGTCGCCGCGATTTTTAATGATGCCCTGAACTGACGGGACGTGGTTCTTAATAAGGTGTGTGACCACCATAGCCGGTGGTGCGGCCGAGCGGTTCTAGGCGCTTCAGTCTGGAACCGCGAGACCGCTACGGTTGCTGGTTCGAATCCTGCCTCGGTCATGGATGTGTGTGATGTCCTTAGTTAGGTTTAAGTAGTTCTACGTTCTAGGGGACTGATGACCTCAGATGTTAAGTCCCATAGTGCTCAGAGCCATTTGAACCATTTTTGAACCACCATACTTGGCACCGAACGTTGTGCAACGTGCTCCTGTATTAGTCACAAGCTGGTATGCAGTTCTTGATGGTACAGCATTTCCTTCCTCTAACAGCAAAGTTGACAAATTCTAGTTGGTCGTTGATGCATGTGTAAACGCTGCAGTGTGTGTCCCCAACACATCCCGCAGGCGGCTGAATTTTACGACGAAGGAATTTCCAAGCTCGTCCATCGCTACGATAAGTGCCTTAATTTAAATGGCAACTATGTAGAAAAGTAGTATTTAAGTGTGGCTTTCATCTGTATATAATAAAAAAAAATTCCAATACTTTATTTATTTTTAATTCGAAAACGTAATGTACTTTGTGGATAGCCCTCGTATTAACACAAAATAGATAGTTGCTCAATGACCAAATAAATATTGGAAACCAGACACGATATAAAATAACTGAAGCAATTATATGAAAAGAAAGTGCCTTTTCTATCCCTCACCCTCTCCCACCCAACTCACCCAATCCAACAACTCAACCCCCCCACCCCCCCAATCCCAGTTTCGTTTCTCATCTCGACCCTCACCTTCTCCTCCAACTCTCACGCCAATACACTACTATACATTATGTGCACACTTAATGGCTTCTCCCTCCCCCCCCCCCCCCTCCACCACCACCACCAAAATAAAGAACACTCCATCACTATTGCTACACTACTCTTACACAGTATATAAATACACAGCAACATAATTAAATAGAATTACACAATACAATTTAAAAAAAGGAAGAACGAAAATACCCTCAGGAATTGTGAACTGACTTTTCTGTGCACAATATGGCTACATAAATGAAGAATTTTTAATGAAGTGTTTCAAGTGATGACCGTATGCGCTGCAACTTGCTTACGTACGTTATGACGCTAACAGATTTACTGGAGTTATTAGTTCTGTAGCTTAAGCAAAGAAAGAAAGTTAATAGGCGACAGTGTTAGATCACGTGATTTAGAAAAAAATCTATTCACAGGACTATCTTTTCCAACAACACATTTCTGAATAGGCTGCTTTGTATATGTATGACGCCATATATGTCCAGATTAACAGCAGCGGAATTTGTTTAATCATAAACTCCCACAATTCTTGTTCTGAGTTGGGATATTGTAGATAATTTTGCCTTTAACTGTGGAAACATACATTGGTCTTCAAAATCCACCTGGTTGAATGGTGTAGATTACAAGTCTTCCAAAGTAGTGCGACACCACCTAACTATCAATTTGCCTGGCACGTATCAAGTGGTACCTCCAGCCAGGGCTGCCTCCAGGAATTTTGTCACCACGTGTGGTGTTTTCAATCATCGCCTCTCCACGCCCACCCGTCCCCTGCATTTTCAGTCACAGTCAACCTGTTACACATTGTCTGTCATTAATGCATGACGCCTTATTTTCATGTATCACGCTTATTCATACGTATTTTTAATGTCAGTACGACATTCCGTTGTGGGGCACCAATCAGTGAAACAGAAGTGAAAGTTTCGTAGTGTAATACTTTTTGGACAGCAACATGAAATTAAATTTTGAACCAAAATTATGTCACCCGGACTACACAATTAAAATTTTTTATTTTGTCCATTGGTGTAATTCTTCAGCTGCAGCATATTTCAGCAAATGTAGGAAGTCAGTCGTCATATACACAATAAAATCTTTATTTGGTTCACTTTACTGGTTTCCTCAGTTTAAACTGTTATCTTCAGAAGTGAAATAGGCTCACCAATGACATGAGCCTATTTCACTTCTGAAGATGACAGTTTAAAATGATGAAACCAGTGAAGTGAACCAAATAAAGGTTTTGTTGTGTATATGACGGCTGACATTTTATGTTTGTTGAGATAACTAAAATCTGTTCACGTTTTCTCGTTCCCAGAACAGAGTGTGCGGTAAGAGATCTGTAGCAACCAGCACAGCTAAATGCTACATTATCGGCGTTATCTTTGTTGTTTCTGCTGTACAAAATTGTAGGTAATAGGACGGCGAGTGACTTACGTCAATCGTTAGTACCTATTTCGTATGTTTATAGCACGTAAAGGGAAAACGACTGTGTGGGAATTTCGAGAATGCTTGCTTTCCAACACGATACTACCATGATTTGTGGCTCAAAACAAGCGGTATTGAAAGGACTTTCATTTGCTGTAGCGAAAAGTAGCAGACATATGCTAAATACGAGTCAGCCGGCCCTGGCTAACAGCTATAGCAACTTCATTAAATGTTAGGAGGCAATACAATGATTAATAAAAATTATTTCTATTTGAAAACGAAGATTCGGTTCATTTTAGTTGCTTCAGCTCAGAAATTTATATCTACATCTAGGCCTACATAACTACCTTGCAGTTTACACTTAAATGTATGTGTGGTGCCTTCAGACTATTTCCCTACCGTTCCATTCTCGAACAGTGTGTATGGAAAATTAACCCTTAAATCTGTCTGTAAAAGCTGTGAGTTCTCTTATTTTATTCCGATGACCATTTCTGCCTATGTAGGATGACGATAATAAGATATTTTCACATTTAGATGAGTAGGTAGCTGATTGAAATTTCGTCCAAAGGTTTCCCCGCCACGAAAAACGCCTTTGTTTTAATGATTGCAAGCCCAGCTCGCTTATTATATCCGTGAAGCTCTCTCCTCTATTTTGTGATAACGTAAATAGAGCTAGCCTTTGGACTTTTTTGACGTCCTCTGTCAATCCTCTGTGGTAAGGATCTCGTACGACTCAGCAGGACTCCAGCAGAGAACGAAAAAGCGTTGTATAGACATTCTCTTCATTAGACCGGTTGCATCTTGAAAGTGTTATCCCAATAAAACACCGTCTCTGGTTTCCTTTCCCCGCAATATTATCTATATGCTCGTACAGTTTAAATTTTTTGAAATGATAATTCCGAAGTATTTAGTCGAACTGACAGTCTTTAAATTTGTATTATTCGTACTGTACCCTAAATTCAATGGATTTATTTTCGTACTCATGTTAATGACTTCACATGTTTCCTTATTGAGAGACAACTGCCACTTTTCGCATCATACAGATATCGTGTCTGTGTCATTTTGCGATTGGTTTGGATCTTCTGACAATTTTACTGGACGGTGAACGACAGCATCATCTGAAAATAATCTCCCAAATCGTTTATGAGATTACGAACGGCAGAAAGCCTGTAACACTGTGGCACTCCTTGTTGAACGCAGGATATCATGTCCGTTTTGCTATATGATTTTCCGTCGTTTACTAAGAATAGTGGCCTTTCTGAGAAGAAATAACGAAACCAGTCTCACAACTGAAGCAGTGTTCCATAGACACGCAGATTGGTTAGAGGTCTCTTCTGAGAATTGCTATCGAAAGCCTTCTGGATATCTAGAAATATGGAACAAGTTCGAGACCCCTGTCGATAACACTCATCACTTCGTGCAAATAAAATAAGTCAGTTGTATTTCGCAAGAAGTCGGCATCTGTGATATCGGTCTCTAGTTCAGCGAATTACTCTTACCCCCTATCCAGAGTATTGGTGTGACTTTTGCAACTTTCCAGTCTTTGGCACGAATGTTTCGTCGAGGGAGTAGTTGCGCATGATCGCAATGTGTTAGGCTACTGTATCAGCATACTCTGAAAGAAATCTGATTGGTATGCTACCTGGACCAGAAGAGTTCTCTTTATTAAGTGATTTAAGCTGCTTCGCTACGCTGAGGACATCTATGTCGGTCACGTTGGTATTGCTCTTGATTCGAATATTTATTTTGTTGTCGTTGGAGAAGGAATTTCGGAAAATTGTGTTTTTTTTCTTCTATCGCATCAGTCAAGGTATTAATTGTGTCTTGCTGCTAGTTTACTTACCACCAGAATACAGTTGGATTTTCTCTCGACAGACAGACAGCGTTACACTGTGGAAGCTGTTAAAAAACATCTTGCATTGAAGTCCACACGAAGTTTCGAGTTTGTGCACCATGGGGAATCAGTACCATCTTTTATTAATTTATTCGGTATAAATCTCTCAATTGCCTCAGATACTATTTCTCTGAAATCAAACCACATCTGGTCTACACTTAAGTTGTTAGTTGAGAAAGTGAGAGGACTGTCTCTCAGGAAGGCGTTAAACGATTTTCTATCTGCTTCTTCAAATTGATAAATTTTGTGTTTACTTTTTTGCGGATGTGAATGTTGCGGTAGTCAGTCTCGCTACAAGGACCTTGTGCTCGCTAATCCCTGTATCCGTCGTGATGCTCCCTGTTTGCTCAGGATTATTTGTTGCTGAGAGGTCGACTATGGTTTCGCAACCGTTTATACTTTGAGTGGACACAAAATAATTTTCTAACAAAGCATTCAGTACAATGTCTATCGATTTTTGTAGCTACCACCGGCTTTGCCCATGTATCTTCGCAGCATATCGACGAAGACTGAAATCACCACCAACTATTATTGAATGAGTGAGATACTTTTTTGAGGTGATACTCATGTTTTCCTTGACATTTACAGCAACTGCATCATATGAGCCGGGGGTCAGAGTGGGAGGGGGGGATTAGAGGTCGGGTTCATAAAACAAACCAATTATTAATTTGTTTCGAGAGTAAAGTGTAACCTCTGCACATTACAGTTCACATGAACTATCTACTTCAATTTCGCTGCAAGATAAATGAACCATTTACATTGTAGTATCATCGTTTGTTATTGTGTACCCTATCAGAAACGGATTACGACGTGTACATTCAATCTGAGCGTTTGAAAGCCCAGAAAGGAGAGGGAAATGAAACAATAACACTGAATTTCCAGATTTAGTAATGTTGTGTAAATGAGAGTGGATTGTTTACGAGCTCTCAGAGAAACGGAAACGTACAGTAATTCGAAACTATTCTACACGTATCGTATTTCCAAATAATCTTGCCAATATTATAGAACCTCCCTTTGTTTATCTAAATTTCCGTCAAAGGAACGGATCGCAAAATTGTAACCCGGTACCACTTCTAACAGTGATACACAGCTTTCTATTAACCCAGGTACTTTCCCAACACAGTTACAACAATTTAAAACTAAAACAGTTATTATTGCTGTGTTACCTTCTTCCTGTTCTTAAGGAACCCTTTCAGACCGAATACCTTTATCCTTCTCTAAGGATAGACAAAGTTGTTCCTTAGTATGTTAAATATTTATATCTATTATATTAAGCTTCAACACCGTGGAAGTGAGGAAATGACGGGAGACTTGAAAGACGTTACAGACAAAATAGGAAAAAATTAGAAGACCATGACAAGCAGTAAAGAAATGTAAATGGTATTAAAGGCAGATCGAAGAGAGAGGTACTGGCGGGGGATGGATACCATACATCTTTCTACATGTAATGGTCCCTTAATTATAACATCGTGGCATGCGAGGAGTAGAGCATATTTTACATTTATTTCTCTATTTATTATCAAGTGTTCTTCTCAGCGATATCCCTATAGCAATTTAACGAATTGTTAGGCCATCATATGCTGACATTTATCTTTATTTCTGTATTACAAAGTTTTGCATTTCTTTAGGGGATTTCAAGCTGACATGGGTACATGTCAAAGTGTTGTGTGGGCATATAGCGTGAATAGTATTCCAGAACTGATAGTAGCAAACTTCGCTATTTTGAAAGACACAACAATGGTGACCGACTCCAGCGTTTCCTTTGTCATCTGTTCCAAAATACCACAGACAAATTCCGGTAAGAGACTACAGTTTATGCATGATCTGTATTCTCAGAGTTTGTTTTTGTTTATATGAAACTTCCATTATCTTGTTTAACTCTTGCTTCTGGAACCTTATTAACATTTAAGATTTTGTAGCAGGCAGACTTGTGCCGTCCATAGCCCTCTTAACCGGCCCTGCCTCATTATAAATTTTGGACTCTTGTGTGCTCATATGTATGCAGTCCACATCATGCCACAGTACCAGAAGATCAATCACTTGTAAATAACCTAAGGTCAAAATTGCGATAGTTGTTAATGTAATAAGTAGTACACTCTGCAGTTATTTGGAAAATTTCTACGAGACTGTGATCACATGTTGTTGGTCTTCAGTCCTGAGACTGCTCCATGTTACTCCATCCTGTGCAAGCTTCTTCATCTCCCAGTAGCTACTGCAACCTACATCCTTCTGAATCTGTTTAGTGTATTCATCTCTTGGTCTCCCTCTACAATTTTTACCCTCCACGCTGCCCTCCAATACTAAATTGGTGATCCCTTGACGCCTCAGAACATGTCCTACCAACCGATCCCTTCTTCTAGTCAAGTTGTGCCATCAAACTCCTCTTTTTCCAAATTCTATTCAATATCTCCTCATTAGTTATGTGAGCTACCTATCTAATCTTCAGCGTTCTTCTGTAGCACCACATTTCAAAAACTTATATTCTCTTCTTGTCCAAACTATTTCTCGTCCATGTTTCACTTCCATACACTGCTACACTCCATACAAATACCTTCAGAAACGACTTCCTGACACTTAAATCTATACTCGATGTTAACAAATTTCTCTTCTTCAGAAACGCTTTCCTTGCCATTGCCAGCCTACATTTTATATCCTCTCTACTTCGACCATCATCAGTTATTTTGCTCCCCAAATAGCAAAACTCCTTTGCTACTTTAAGTGTCTCATTTCCTAATCTAATTCCGCCGGCTGAAGTGGCCGTGCGGTTAAAGGCGCTGCAGTCTGAAACCGCAAGACCGCTACGGTCGCAGGTTCGAATCTTGCCTCGGGCATGGATGTTTGTGATGTCCTTAGGTTAGTTAGGTTTAACTAGTTCTAAGTTCTAGGGGACTAATGACCTCAGCAGTTGAGTCCCATAGTGCTCAGAGCCATTTGAACCATAATCTAATTCCCTCAGCATCACCCGACTTAAATCGACTACATTCCATTATCCTCGTTTTGTTTTTGTTGACATGACAATTGCGTAAGAGGTGGGCAAGGGGGAGGGGGGGGGGGGGGGGGGAAGATTTCCAAATCGAATTCTCGTGGCCCTTCAATGACTTATAAGTTAGTGCTAACACACTAGTGCAATGCAGTTGTATAGAGTTCGCGATTCACAAAAGCAGACAAAATGTAGGTACTCTTGTGTTGTTATTTTCCTGTGAATCGTGGTATCTCCGTGCAGTCCACTTCAGTTAGTCAGATTGTGTAATGTTGTATCAGACTACGGGGAAATCCACACATATTCATAAATATCTATCAAATGTCGCTATAAATGTTCGTCGGTGTGTTAGACTACTTTATGTTCGTCGTTTGAACATCGTATTTGAAAAGAATCAAAGTGACTGGGAGTGAAAATTTTTTTGCACCTATTAGAACCAAAACGTTAATGATAATGCCCTATTTTGGCAGATACCCACACAATAGAGCCTGCTATCCAATGAAGCTTTTTAATCAGTAGCTTTCACAATTTAGTCAGACCAGGTTTCACGGGGATACGATTCTTCCACTTACGTTTTCAGCCTCTGAAACGCTTGTCATATGTATTACATTTGACAATAATAGGCCCGTACACCTAAATACTGCTGCTGTATGTTAGTATTGTGTGGTTGGAGGATAATTCAAATGACTATTCACCCGGTGTCTGGTCCAAGCGGGTGATCAATATCAGATAATGGTTTAAGCGTCTCCGTTTGCTAATACTCTCCAGTGGTCACACCATGTGACCTAGTTCTGTAGGCTGATAAGTATCAGTAATTATATTGTCCGCTCACTACTTCCAACCTCCGCAGCCGCAGCGGTCCTCAACCCCTCGTGACTACTGCAGTCCACTTCACCCCTTCGCCGCCCCACACCGAACCACTCTTTCAGGGTTATTGTGCGGTTCGGCCCCCGGTTGACCCCCCCCCCCCCCCCCCCAGGGAACGTCTCACACCAGACGAGTGTAACCCCTATGTTTGCGTAGTAGAGTAATGGTGGTGAACGCGTACGTGGAGAACTAGTTTGCGCAGGAATCGCCGACGTAGTGCAGCTGAGGCGGAATAAGGAGAACCAGCCTGCATTCGCTGAGGCAGATGGAAAACCGCCTAGAACCCATCCACAGACTGGCCGGCTCACCGGATCTCGACACAAGTCCGCCGGGCCAAGCGTTAGACCGCACGGCTAACCAGGCGGGTGGCGATACAATAGTCTTAGTGAATAAAGCATTTCTTTCTGTTCCTACGTGATCTTCCGTATAAAAATGTCACCATACTCTAAGGTGAGCACTTTCAAGTACAGTATCTGTCTACAGTTTATATAGATACTGCTCTGGGTGTTTTCGGATTACAGTCACTGTGCTGTGTTACTCAAGACAAAATATGGAAGCAGCACAGCATTCACGTAAATGACTATGAGATACCATTTGAAAATCCCAAACCGCCTGGTAGGTGTACCTGAACGTCTCACGTTAATGTCCTCTGTCTCAAACCTCTGTCATGGAAGCTATAGAGCCTTTTGAAAACCAGTACCGGAAATTACGAGCGGTATTATGATGAATAGCGAAAGAAAGTAGTAAGATGCAAAAGTCCTTTTTTTAAAGTAATTAGTCGTTCAAGTTCTTAAGCGCTCTCCTACGTTACGTTATTATCTTACTCTCGTCCTTACTGTAACGCACTCACTGGACGCAGGAGATAGTGTTTCACTAACTCGTTCCTTTTCCTGGACGAAAATTTTGACATACATTTTTTCATTGGCATTCGAATCACATATAATTGTTAACAGTTGCGCCATTTGTCTTTCTGACTGAATTTTTCCATGCTCCACGTATCACTTGCTTGCTATTCTGTACATCGGAAGTACATTTACATGAAATTTCTCCTCTACATTTCAATACTTTTTAGTAGCAGATGTCTTTTGTTAAGTGTTTAACGGCTATTACACGCCATGTAACTTTTGGCACCTTCCTTGCATCGAATATTGAGTGTAATACCGTTTCCTTAATAAGTTATTTGTCTCATTCTTTCCATTTCTGCCTTTCTGCTCTATATGTTATGCACGTTGCTGTTTCTCTTACACTACATCACTTTCATCTTATCTTCGTGCATCGTCAACTTGCTGTTGTTGTCATCTTCAGTCCAGAGACTGGTTTGATGCAACCTACATTTTCTGAATCTGTTTAGTGTATTCATCTCTTGGTCTCCCTCTACGATTTTCACCCTCCGCGAACACAAAGGGAACAGGAAAGATGAGAATTTATCCATAGTTTAGATGATAAGTTCGAAGCGCAAACCAAAAGTTTTGACGAAAAACTTGACTCAAAGTTAGATTCTAAATTAGAAGCGCTAACGAAAAGCCTCGATGAAAAGTTAGCAAATCTAATAACTAAGAATAAACTTGATAGAATTGCTATGAGAGGTGATCTTGAGACTAAAGTAGTTACTACAGTTCAAGGTGCAAAACAAGAGGTAACCACTGTACTTCATCAGGTGTTAGAGGAGTAATAAGAAACACTCGCATTGCTGAGAAAGCTTGCGAGGTGTAATTTCGGAGAGCAACATTTGAATGCCAAGTGACAATATTCTTTTATTATAATACCTGAAAGTATTTATTTGTAATTTTAATTTCTTGTGTTTACATGCAATCTAATGATAATGCGTAATTCTATTTGTACATCATATCCTCGTGAACCTATCAAAAAAAGGAAAAAGAAAGAAAATCATCACTGAGTTTGTAACTTGAGAGTGTGCTAATGGAATTTTGTGCCCTTGACGGAAATATAAACGGGAACCACTCGAATGATTTTTTTTTCTCCTCTCGAGGACGCTAGGACAGCGAGTTCAGTATTGCAACGGCCCAATACTAAATAGAATAGATCCATTGTTACCAATCCTTTCTCAACACGGAGAGAGAAATGCGTTTGAAATCTTAAGGGACTTAACTGCTAAGGTAATCAGTCCCTAAGCTTACACGCTACTTAACCTAAATTATCCTAAGGACAAACACACATACCCATGCCCGAGGGAGGAGTCGAACCTCCTCCGGGACCAGCCGCACAGTCCACGAGTGCAGCGCCTAGACCGCTCGGCTAATCCCGCGCGGCACGGAGAGAGAACAATTTTAAAAGAAAGATACTATTTCCGTAATGTCGTATGCTTATCAGAAGTTAAATATGCAGTTTTGTTAATCAGTAACAGTAATGCCCAGTAACGGTAATTTTGCAAGGTTAATGACAGGATACGTTAGTATGAGAGAATTACAAATGAGAATGCATTATTTTGAGCTCAGAGTAAGTCATTCACGAACTGATATTAGTTAAAGAACATTCCATGAAACAATGATAGACTGTTATGGAAACATAGCCAGGAGCATTACGTTTATAAAGACAACATTAAAATGACAATGGCATACGATGGTTGCACAGTAGTGTTGTTTCAATAAATGCGTTCGTGCAACGGATAAATTTAGTATTCACTGTTTAATACCGCAGTACCACGAATAATCGTCAAATTCAGCTGATAATACTGCGCGTGACAAGTTGTAACCTCCGTGTGCATCGCAATCAACTAAGTGATCAGTGACAAGTGCATCGTTCAGCAGCAAGATTTTGCGACAACTTGGGCTTACCTTCTGAAGCTCCCTGTTTCTGCTGATATGACTCGATGTGTTGACAGTGTAGTGGATCCAATCGAGTTTTCACTTCACTAAGTCTTCATAAGCTACACATCACAGCGAAAGAAAATACGACCGTCACATGTAAATAACCGCCAGTCGTCGAAGGTGCGCGCGCAACTGGTCATGTGCACTTATCGGCAGCATACCACTGTCCATGCGCAGCTACTTCCGCGCATCTGCCCTCGTACTTAGCTCACGGGGTAGACGTCAACAATATTTCCGAATTTCAAAACATTGGCAGGGTTTAAACAGTTCTACGAACGCTCAGGAGGAAGCGCAAATATAAACCAAATGACATTTTATTTCCCATGATGATACGAAAGAGACACACGAACTGGATAGTTACTGCAGTCAAAACAGTAACTACAATATATGAAAGACTAGAAGCTGATCAAAAGTTCGATGTAAATAACAGCACATCTCCAGAAATCCCATACTTTGACCATAAAACCTTAGACATAATTTTTTTAGCACTTAATTGATCCTTTGTCTTTTCTGTCCCATGTACTATGTATTACGAGTATGATTGCAAGAGTTGAAGAAGGTTAAGCAATTCAATCATGACGTCTTAGTCATGAACGCTTGATACACTGATGCATCATGACAGAAGAAACGTACTACGATATTACAGTCAGTGACAGTGCAGTGTATCGCATCGCTAATTCATGTTCTAAAGTACGACGTGTACCAGAATTCTGCATACAAACTCGAGTGAGTAATACCTCGTTACCAATTGTAAATATTTTATGTGTTCTTATTATTTCGTGATTCTCAGCATACGACCAACAATAAGAACTCTGAACTATGAAATGAACAAATAATGAAAATCTCTTTGCCCATGAGACGATAATTGCCATATAAATATGTATTTTGTTCATCGATGTCTACATGACGAAAAGTTTTTCTGATTCTTTTGGTATATTATTTGCAGTATTCTGTCAAATGTATTCATTCTCTTAGATGTATTGTAAACATTAGAAGTGAAACACATAATATTACTTGGGAAATTGAAACCTGACAGTTCGCCGGCCGGAGTGGCCGTGCGGTTCTAGGCGCTACAGTCCGGAGCCGGGCAACCGCTACGGTCGTGGGTTCGAATCCTGCCTCGGGCATGGATGTGTGTGATGTCCTTAGGTTAGTTAGGTTTAATTAGTTCTACGTTCTAGGCGACTGATGACCTCAGAAGTTAAGTCGCATAGTGCTCAGAGCCATTTGAACCATTTTGAATCTGACAGTTCATAAAAGAAACAGTCATGCTTCAATTGGAGGTAATGTAATGTTATGTGTGCCTCACTGCTTTCCCTTTAAACTAAATAGTGTCTGATTTTATTCTGAGAAGCTCAGTAATGTATGTAAATACTGTAAATGTACATGTGATTCAAAAAGTACTTGAAGTGAAGTGAAGCGCAGCTGGACAGCAACAAACTATTTAGGGCGCAATCCCCGCAACGAGAGTAGTTGTGAATCTTTGAGTATGGACTCTAAAACAAAGTCAATTGATTTATTAAACAAAAAGAGAACTGTTAATCTGTATCTTGTGGAAAGAGGGCGTGCTGATAGGTCGTCGCTCAGAACGTATTGTTACATTTAATGAAAATTGAAATTTTAGTGATAAAATCAAGTAAAGTATGTGTAAGAATTGCCAAACATTTATGTATACAAATTTTCTGGAAGTGAAGAATAGAAATATCTTGTTTTTGGAAAAGGAGGTGAAATTCATTGTCGTCGCCGTCCATCAATCGACAGAATTGTGTGTACATAGTTCACTAAAATACAGGAAAAGGACCATGTCATCATCACCCCATAGGCGTCACTGGATGCGGATACGGAGCGGCATGTGGTCAGCTCTCTCGGCCGTATGTCAGTTGACAAGACCTGAGCCGCCACTTCTCGATCAAGCAGCTGCTCAGTTTGTCTCACAAGGCCTTAGTGCACCCCACTCGCTAACAGCGCTCGGACTACTGGATGCTCACTCATCCAAGTGCTAGCCGCGCCCGGCAGTGCTTAACTTCGGTAATCTCACGGGAACCGGTGTTACCACTGCGGCAAGGGCTTTCGCAGCAACAGGTCATCTAGGTCTTCTTAACCCTTTGAGTACCAGTGTTTTCTTCCTGAAACCATCATTTTGTCATTACTATCATTTAGAAGTACCAGTGCCTTTATCATGAAACCACCAATGCTACAGCATAGCTACTTTGTGATACATTGAGATACTTCTACAAATGTAGTGCATTGTAGCAGTCACTCACAGCGTTCAAAGGAACAGTCGACGCGGGGATACTGCTGCGCGATTGTAGGAGATTGTGACACGCGGTTTTTTTTATGTATATAGTAATCATATTGAGGAGATTATTGTCAGTGCATTGCCAGTACAACAATGTATGTCTAAGGGTAATGTAAATTTGAGTTTGTTCTATTGCTGTTACGAGTGGTTTCGGAATGAAACCACTGAAACAGTATGTAGTTTTGCGACAAAATTTAATAAATTTTAGGCGTACCTTTGCTCGTTATTAGTAGTCCAATTTGTTTCGGATGTGGAACTGTGCCCAGCAAAAAATCATATTTACCTTAAAAAAAGTCACCTGAAATGAGGGCTGGTAGAAAACTGTATGTCCTAGTGTTTCCAAAGTGAATGCACCTGCGTAAAATCTTTAGCTATTCGTCACTTACTACGATGATAAGGTCACCTTTCTAAAAAAAATTAAATTATATTTATTTTCATATTTTTGGGATCCCAACTGTTTCGTCTACTTTCTTATTTCTTTCCGCTATACTTTTATTCTTCTCCAAAATTTTGATTAATTTCCGTCATTCCTCTTTCGACGTATTGATTACAGATTGTGGAAACAAACAGAAAATAGTTTTGCAAACTACTGGGTCCTGCTCTTCGCCTCCATGTCATTCATATTGTGGATGTTGCAGATAACTTTTCCCCATTTCGGTTTGCCACAGTATTCTCGAATGTATTTTAATTTATTTAATCCCCTTGTACTTGTAGGATACTGTCATTTTTTTAAATACTGGTGTCAGTTTTAGGGACACGTACACCTATTCTTTTTATACTAACTAAGACTAACTTATGTTTATTATTTATTGTATTTGTAACGTTGAAACTGTAGCTAACCATGCTTTCAATACAAAGTAAGGCAAAGGGAGATATATTTCTGACAGATTTACATTTCCAACATTTTTTTCACTCTCTCACGTGAAAGCATTTCATCCAGCTATGTATATCATACTAACAGGGTCAAATACAAACTGAAATTTAACAGTATTTACGTTACAAGGACAACTGGAATTTCACATGACGATGGAGTATCACAGAACTTGGTTCGTAATTTCATGATGTAGGTAGGTAATTTCGCGATAGGTATAACGTAATATCGTGACAGTTGGAAGATGATTGATGGAGTGCAACTAGGTCATCAATATCTGCCAACAACGATGTCCAAAGAGTGACGTGACGCGTGCCCCTACAGCAGGTGAGGTCGCAGTGACGGTTTATCATCGGTGGCGCTCATGATGTGCATACGCGCTGGTGTGTGTCGGTCATACCATATGATCACAATTATTACTTTTCCCGATAATATGCTAAGTATCAGACTAATAATCTATCTAGGATTTTTCACTGATTAAAAATGTCAGTGTGAAAGAGGTTACTGATGTTCCTGCCAAATACGAATTTCCTAGATAACGCGCCTTTTTAGGGTGCTGATATTTGTGGAATTAACTATGCACTAAGTAGCAAGTTCGTTTACCCCAATTAACATTCCAGAATAAATTCTCAAAGTATTCCAAACACTTGATGCAGTTTGTTACACAAAAAATACAGAATTGTGGTCCATAGACCATGGTGAATGTTGTCATCGGTAAGGATAATTTAGAGGGTAGCTCAGCGGAGTACTGTTTACAATACGCACTCAGTATCCATACACATACTAGTGAACATTAATACGGGATGTGTCCATCTTTTTCACTTTATGACGGCTTGGACTCTGCTGGGGACATTTCCAATGAGGTGTCTAAATGTCTGTGGAGAAACGCAGTCCATTTTTCGTTAAGAGCGGAAAACACAGAAGATAGTGACGTTCTACGCTGGGACCTGGAACGATGTTGACGTTCACGGTCATCCAAAAGGAGCTCCGTCAGATTCATGTCGGGACTCCGGGCAGACCAGTCCATTTCAGGAATGTTACTGTAACGAACCATTGCCACACAGCTGCTACTTTATGACACAGTGCAGTGTCATGCTGATACACTGAAGCACCAGAGAAACTGGTATAGGTAAGCGTAATCGACTACAGAGATATGTAAACAGGCAGAATACGACGCTGCAGCCGCTAAGGCCTACACAAGACAAAAAGTGTCTGGCGCAGCTGTCAGATCGGTTACTGCTGCTACAATGGCGGGTTATCAAGATTTAAGTGAGTTTGAACCCGATATTATAGTCGGTGCACAAGCGATAGGACACAGCATCTCAGAAGTAGCGATGAGGTGGGGATTTTCCCGTATGATCATTTCACGAGTGTACTGCGAATATCAGGACCCCGGTAAAACATCAAATCTCCGATATCACTGCGGCCGGAAAAAGATACTGCAAGAACCAGACCAACGAAGATTGAAGAGAATCGTTCATCTCGACAGAAGTGCAACCCTTTCGCGAATTGCTGCAGACTTCAGTGTTGGGCCATCAACAAGTGTCAGCATGCGAACCATCGATATGGACTTTCGGAGCCGAAGGCCCACTCGTGTTCCGTTGATGGCTGCACGACACAAAGCTTTACGTCTCGCCTGGGCCCGTCAACACCGACACTGGTCTGTTGATGACAGGAAACATGTTGCCTGGTCGGACCAGTATCGTTTCAAATCGTATCGAGCTGATGGCTGTGTACAGGTACGGAGACACCTCTTGAATCCATGGACCGTGCATATTATTGTGTCTCACTGTTTAGAGGCACAAAAGGCGTGGGTGTTTTCATCTCGTTACTAAATGCAAATGAGTAGGAGGCCGAGTTGATAGGAGCTGAAGGAGTCGAGGTTGCATTAATATGCGGTACGGCACGCTGTTAGAGAGAAGGATTACTATTCAATAAACACATATTACAAGGAAATTACTTATCTTCAGTAGTTTGTAGGACTGCAGCTGCGGCTGTGAACTGACAATCTCGTTACATGGAATACCATGAACTAATACAACATATTATCAGGGACTAAGTCTGATGGGCCCTCCTCAGAGAATCAATGCAAACATTACAGAACTGCATGAGGGCCGATTATGAAAGTGCGTCTGCCTAGGTTCAAATCTAGCTAAGAAGTGAACGAGACACACTCCAGTTCCGTCGATCTGCACAGCGCGCTAGAGTGCTCTGTGCTCGGCTGACGACGGGCTGCCAACCTTGTGTTGGCGCGGCGTTGTAGTAGTATCTGTGGCAATGATACTACACATGTCAGCAGGGGACTCTTCAAGGTGGTGGAGGTTCTGTAATGGTGTGAGGCGTTTGCAGTTAGAGTAATATGGGACCCCTGTACGTCTAGATACGACTCTGACAGGTAACAACGACGTAAGCATTCTTTCTGATCACTTGCATCAATTCGTATCCATTGCGCGTTCCGGCGATCTTGGCAATTCCAGCAGGACATTACGACACCCCACACGTCCAGAGTTGCTACAGAGTGGCTCCAGGAACACTCTTCCGAGTTCAAACACTTCCTCTGGTCACGAAACTCCCCAGACATGAACATTATTGAGCATCTCAGGGATGCCTTGAAACGTACTGTTCAGGAGGGATCTGCACCCCGTCGAACTCTTGAGAGATTTATGGACAGCGCTGCAGGATTCATGGAGTCAGCTCTCTCCAGCACTACTTCAGACATTAATCGAGTCCATGCCACGTCGTGTCGCAGCACTTCTGAGTGCTCACGTGAGCCCTACACGATATTAGGCTTGTGTACCAGTTTTTTAGCTGTTCGATGTATAATCTCTGAACTGTTCCTTTACTGTAAGCTGAACTATACTTCCAAATTTATCGTTTTCCACTGTTGGCACTAGTATGGTGGTATGAACGTTTTCAAGGTATTCTCCAGACTCAGACGCTTCTCTCAGGTAGCCAAGAGTATACCGTGATTCGTCAGTCCGTATCACTCACTCCCAGTCATAGGTGGTCAGAAGGCGTGGCTCTTTAGACCACTTCAAGCGTCGCTTAGGATTGACTGCAGAAATGTGTGGGTCACGGGGAGCTGCTCGACCACTCTCTGTCAATGCAGAAGCTGGAATGCTGTCAGCTTCATCGAATTCGCAAGTGATTCTCTCCACTGGTGTTGTGCGATTTTTTACAGTCACCCTCTGCAATGATATATGGCTCCCCTCCGTCAGTACATGAGATATGCCTGCTGGTGGTTTAGCTGTGACTTTTCCTTCGTGTTTCCGCTTCGCACTCACGACAGTAGACGTCGACTTCGGGAGCTTCAGAAGGGTCGAAATGTCGCTGACGGATTTGTCACTCAGGGGACAACCGATGGCTCGTCGAAGTTGGATGTCTCTGAGCTGTCCCTGCATCCCTGCTGTTAACACAGTACTCAGCATCTCCGTTTATACTGGTGACTTCGCCTCTCGTCACTCTGATATTTAGTAGTCAGTTTCAAATTACACTGTTATGTCCCGATTCTTTTGATCGTATATTGCAGTTGTTGCAATGAATAACTTGGGATGTTATTTAAGGCTTGGGGCCGGATGGGGGGGTGGGGGGTGAAGGGCTCGCGGAGTGTATTAGAGGCGGCGTCCCTGGCTTTTACTGAAACACTTGTATTTCATATACTGTATTAAATAATTAAATAATTTCCGGTGAAAAAAAAATTGCTAACGTCACCTACTCACTTCAGTGTACTAAGTTAGGAAAAATTTCTGTGATTGTTGTCTTATTTAACGAGAACTGAATAATAGATGCTGTCAGCAGCAATACTGAGAAAAGTAGCGTATTTCGTCACACAGCCCCTGTCATCGTTCACCAGCAGGGGTTAGCTGCTTACCAAACAGTTACCAGCCCCTAATGATAACAAGCCATTTGACAAAGTGACCGCCACTTACTTGCAACACTAACTACAAGAATGGGCTGTTAATCACAACCATCGTTACTGTCCCCTCGACGTCAACCAGGCTTCCGGAATCAATTCCAAAAAAGTGTATTAGCTTCAACTTGAATTCTAGTGCGTGTTCACTGAGAATAGCTAACCTGATTAAAAGTAAAATGATACATGGGCCGCCATTCCCGTGGATGAGTGAACCGCTGTGGTAATAGGAGATACTATGTAAGGGATCAACCGAATGTCTCTTCCCCTTCGACGGTATGGAGCTGTAACAAGGAAAAAGATTCGAATTTAGTCGAAGTACATTCTTCTTTCGCACCTTACTCTGTCCCTATCACCCACATTAGTTCTAATCAAAAATGGCTCTGAGCACTATGGGACTCAACTGCTGAGGTCATTAGTCCCCTAGAACTTAGAACTAGTTAAACCTAACTAACCTAACGACATCACAAACATCCATGCCCGAGGCAGGATTCGAACCAGCGACCGTAGCGGTCTTGCGGTTCCAGACTGCAGCGCCTTTAACCGCACGGCCACTTCGGCCGGCTAGTTCTAATCGCAAAACTGGAATGCGTAGTATCAAGTTGATTGTCTGACATTATGCTTTAACATCATTCTTTTGAATGATTAGAAACGGCCACAATGTGTTCTGTGTTTGAAGATTTCAACCAACTATTGCCTGAAACCTATAAAAGAAAGACATACTTGCGGACAAAACATGCAGACTGTGTCAGTAAACCCATCGAATTTTTCAGGCGTCATGAGCAGCATTTAAAAAGGAATGTCAAATTCCTCAAAAATCATGTATCAGTTTCTAAGAAAGCCCTAAGAGCATCCACGGAGGTACCCCACTTAATAGCAAAATCCAAATCATCATATATCATCGGCGAGATATTACTTATTCCCGCAGTCGTAAAATGTGCGAAATCAAGAAAGGAGAAATTTTTTACGAGTATGAAACGATACCACCCTTAAGTGATAAAGCGGCTCATAATGTTGACGCATCAGAACACTGACATGAATAAGCAGTAGCGATCCCGTCTTCAATCTCGCCCAAAATTCGCCCTGCTGGCTGATGACAGTACTGATATAAGAAATCCTTACCAGCTCCCTGATTTTCTACATTACTGCTATGAAAAAGAGATGCACAACGTGTTTCTCTTTTGCAAAACCTCTGAAAGCGACGGTTACATGCGAAGATATTTTCTCTCTATCTTCTGTTGACAACAGTCTGTCATGGATAAACTGTTTTACCGGAACTAAAGAGGGCTTCATAGCAAACGAGTGTGCTGGGTATCCTTTTGTAAAACTCACACATTGCTTGACACACAAGTTTGCATCGGTTTCTACAGCAGTACAACCGGAAGTCAATAATGTGCTAAACGACGCAATCAGTGTTCTAATTTTTCTGAAAGTGCTAGCTACAAACTGTGGGCTATTTTCCATTCTATCCGAGGACATAGCTTCTACTAATGATTCACTTCAATTGCGCATGGAGATACGTTCACTAAGTTGGTTGTCTCGTAGCAAAGTTTTTCGTCGCGTCGTGGAGCACAAGGACGGGCATAATCTTTTCCTATGGCTCTATTTCTACATGAAACATGGCTTGTAACTTTTTGCTACTTGGCCGACGTTATTGAGAAACTAAATGACCTTAACGTATCATTTCAAGGTCGAAATAATCATCTTTATAATCGAGGAAGTGGTGCCGTTTCGGGGAAAATTTGGACATCGTAAAACCCAGATGGAGGAGGGTAATTGCGAGATGTTTCCTCGACTGAATGATTTAGTGAAGGTACATGAGCTGAATGTAGGTAAAATTTGTAGAACTGTCGTAGTACATCTCGAAAACCTTTGTCAACTCTCCGAGGATAGATGTCCAGATCCTTCATTTAAGTATGACTGTATTCACAATCCGTTCGATACGATAATAACAGTCCAATTGTCAACAGTAGAGCAGAAGGAGCTGACATAACTCTCAAGTGACAGAACGCTCGAAATGAATTTGAATCGAAATCTCTTGAAAATTATTGAGTGCAATGAATATCTGAGTTCAGCTAGATGGGCAGTGGACTCCTTATTAAACTTTGCATCAACTTTTTTGTGTGAGACAACATTTTCCGCAGTGACATCGATCTCGAGTACTGTTCGAATGGAATCTGTGAGGTGCTTGTTCAAATGTGTGTGAAATCTTATGGGACTTAACTGCTAAGGTCATCAGTCCCTAAGCTTACGCACTACTTAACCTAAATTATCCTAAGGATAAACACACACACCCATGCCCGAGGGAGGACTCGAACATCCGCTGAGGCCAGGCGCACAGTCCATGACTGCAGCGCCTCAGACCGCTCGGCTAATCCCGCGCGGCTTTGTGAGGTGCTGGTTTAAAGATCCAACAAAGTTGGATCTGCTTTCATCACAAATTTAAGCACATGAAAATGTCAGAAAATTTCAAAATTTTGAGCAGTGTGCATTTTTACTCTTGCTTATGACCTTTTTGAATTATCAGTTTGAATTAAGAGTTTGGGAATTGTTGTTTACCCGTTGACTATTGTAACGTCTTCTTACTGAGCGACCTTTTAAACATTAGAACATTATGAACATTTTAAAATCAAAACATACATTTTAAACAACCGATTTGTGAACTAATTTTTAAAATATATGTTGTGAAATACACATATTTGCTCAGCTCCTGTAACAGCACATGCAGAAATTGTTATTTACGAATTAATTGTAATTGTTAAGTTTAACCACATTTGAGTAGTACAAACGCCTGACAATTTTTAAAACATTTTTTAATTATTTCAATGCGTGCTGTCTGTTCTATCTTCGCACCACGCAGATCCGGAAGCTGTGAAACACTGTATGTAAACTGAAGGGGGATTACTGCTGTCAGCTGCAGAGGAACATTACGCGCAATAAGTGGCGATGAGTGATAATGTGCACTGGACCAGGATCCGAACCCGGGACCTCCTGCTTACTAGGCAGGTGCGGTAACCACTGTCTCATCGCAAGTGCCCGGACTATCTCAGCACACCTCACGGTCGATCCACAGTCTCACAGAGCGCCACCTATCGGCAGTCCGTGTCCATTGTACTCCTGTTCGCTACTTAGAGATTCCCACAAGAGATCGGACATACCTGTGGATTCGCACTGAAGAAAGTGGCTCCAGATACTACAACAAAAGTAATAATAATAACAGTAATAATAGTAATTGGAGTCATTCGAGCTCATCAGATTTAAAAACTGAGCAGGAGATCCCGGGTTCGAATCCCTCGCTCGTCGCCACCGATTTTGCTGCAGCTGAAGGCAGTGATCCCCCTTCAATTTACAAAAATTTTACAGTCTAATGTGCTCTAATGACTCCCTCTAATGTGTATTATTATTGTCGTCATTGGAGCTAATAGTTGTAGGCCTAAAAATTACAAAAAAATTAATATACATCGTGGGCTGTTTTTGCGCCAAGTACGGGAAGTTCCGAGGATGGAAAGAGAAATAGGGTGGACGGGGGAGGCGAAAATTGTGTTTCAGGAGAAGGGCGCGACGGAAAACGTTTGAGCACCCTTGATCTAGAGTGATTTTGTTGTGCGCAGTTTTAATAATGCCTGTAGCAGACTCTACAGCTCTGCGCATTGTTACATGACAAACCACTCACAGTTCATCCTGAACCTAAATTAATGTGACATAGTGGGCATAAATAACCGAATAAATACGTTAGTATTCGATTACGCTATGAGTTATAAATCACAGAAAATATTTACACCTGTTAGATACGTTGGAGTAAGGTTTGAAGCAACCTAATCTTGGAATGACTACATACAACTAGTTGCAGGACAGACAGACGACAGACGAGGATCGATTAGACGGATCTTAAGAAACTATAATTCATAACGAAAGAAGTGGCTTGCATACAACTCAATCAAGTTGTTCCTCAATATCGTTTATCAGTCTGGGGCCCTTATATTACAGAAGATTGAACGAAACGAGCCGCAATTTCGTCACGCGATGGTTTAGATGGCGCGACAGCGTTACCGAGATGCTGACTTTCAAACTTCATCCACAGTCGCTTTTACATTGCATCATTCACGACTGGACCAGGGTAGAGGGAAGTGGCTGTGGTATGAGAAACACCCTTCACAATAAAAACTGAGCCGTGCTCTTTCCCAACTATGCGTTTTCGTGAACTTCGCTGTCTGTGTTTGGTTTCCCGCTCTTGTCGTGGTTACATCGTGGTTCTTTTTCCTTCTGCGTGTGGCAGCAATGATGTGTATCGATATTTGCGCCGTGTACCATCTTTGGTTTGGTGCATATAGTTTCCGCCAAGGAGGTGTGGAGTGAGTGGGTCGGTTGTTGCGGACGAGGAAAGTTATCTCCTTTTTTTTTTTTTTTTTTTTTTGTATCTACTCGGGGCGGACGTCGTAAGACATCCGATTAAGTTCGTTGATGATCGATTAACTCAGTTTTTTTATTACAGAGGGTACGTAACCCTCTGTCCGAACACGCTGAGCTACCATGCCGGCGTGTTGGAGCGTTGTGGAGCTGTACGATCGCTACGAGCTTCGTGGTTCACCGACCCAGGATGTCAAAGTTCAGTAGTGGTTTCAACTACCCAAGCCACGTCTATTCATGTTGTGGTGGTTCGCTTCGGTGGTTTGCCGTTGGGAGGTTTTCCAGAGAGCAACACCGAGTGGTTCTACTGCTGAGGTGTAGCCGCCATGCGGTGCAGTTAACTATTTTGGTCGACTACGATTTGAGTGCACCAGCGGAATTTTCTGCCTAGTGGCCGTTAGTGTTCCCGTTACCTGCCCTGGTCACTAACGTAATTTCGGGCAGCGTCCTTTCCTCACCTGTTGTTGCTGTCCAACATGGTGTGTAATTTGGCAGCTAATACGTACTCCATTGTAGACTATCACGTTTGTAACATTGCCGGTTTGAGTTCTCATGTACTGATTGATGGGAACCAAGTCGTTGTGTCGATCGGCCCGTGGCTGTCCACTGGTTGGGTTCTGACGGATCAAGTATAGTTGGGCTCACCACCTGTCTCACCTAAGTGAACGAGGGCAGACCGACCTCCCTGGAGGCCTTCTGAGTGCCACAGTATTTAATTATCTGTTGTCAGATATTTTAGGCTTATGGTCATTTGTTTGTTTTCTTAAAAGTTTGCAAAATTAATTTTTAAATTTGTCTTTCAAGCTTAAACACTGCGGACTTCTGCCTTTAAGGATTATTGTTATAAATTTTAAAATTTTGAAATTTGATTGTGGCCCTCAGCCATTGGTATTGCACCTTGCATTTGTTGCTTCTTTAAATTATTTGATTGCTCTCTTAATTGGATTTTTATATTCTTGTTTTTTAAGATTTCTTGTTGTTAAACATGCTTGCCTTTAAAGGTCCATGGTAATATATTCTGAAGTTTCGAAATTTAATTGTGGCCCTCAGCCATTTGTGTTGCACCTCGCATGTATTGCTTTTTGGCTTTCCATTTATTTTATTGCTGTCTTAACTGAATTTTGATTTTTTTAAGTTTTCTTGTTGGTCTTCTGTCTTTAAACGTCTATGTTTTTTTTAAAATTATTGTTTGCTATCTTAATTGGATTTTTATCTTGTTAAGAATTCTTGTTGGAGGCCTTCAGTCGTGAATGAGTTGCATTCGGTAGAGATTCGGCTATGTGTCGCTTTGGTTGTAAAGGTTATTAGTTTACAAAAAAATTCCAGAATGAATTTTTTTTACAAAAAAATTGTTCAAATAGCTCTGAGCACTATGGGACTTAACTTCTGAGGTCATCAGTCCCCTAGAACTTAGAACTACTTAAACATAACTAACCTAAGGACATCACATGCATTCATGCCCGAGGTTGGATTCGAACCTGCGACCGTAGTGGTCGTGCGGTTCCAGACTGTAGCGCCTAGAACCGCTCGGCCACCCCGGCCGGCTATTAAATTACAATAAATGGCAATTAGAAGCAGAAACTGACCTCAACGCTTCGCTCTTTCCACAATCCTATTACCTGTTTGCCCAGCGGGTTTAGTGGGCGTATAAAAACGTCATATTACTTCACGTTTGGGTATTATTTCTGGTCACGGCATATTATTTGTTTTTTTGGTGATAAGAACATCCATTTGTCCTCTCACCGCCAAATAAAAATTTCTTTTTACTACCGATATTCGAGGAGGCCATCGGTCTGACTATGTGGGTGGTCGTGTCTGTTCTAACACTTATAATGCTTAATAATACCGGTGAAGAAGGACATCGGACAAATAACGTGGGCAGTGGGTATGAGCTGAGAAGTAAAAGCCCCTTTCCTATGAGGACACACAGAAAATGAAGACATGGAATACACAGACATGCGAGTGGTGGACGATTCATGTATAAAAGAGTAGACAGGACCAATATACGCTTGAAAAATAGAAAGCTATAAGATTGGCGGTATCAATGATGATATTATGTACAACGAAACTTGCCTTCATTGATGAGTGTTAAATTTATTCAGCATATGTTGGAAAAGGAGTCGTATAAAAGGGGTAATAGCAAACCAAAGTTACATCGCTAGTTAGAGAAAAAGAAATAGAGGTAACTTTCAAATTATATAGAAACAAGATTACTGGATGCAGAATAAGAAGCTTACACTGTGATCTATGACATTAAATTGAGGATAACTTTAGACTGTTCCTCTGTGACGAATACATGGAGCGTATGAAGAAAAAGTGTTGCCACTTCATTTAACAGATGTCTACGTTAAAACACAAGAAATATGTTAGACGTAAATGGAGTGCTGGTAGAACCTACCTCTACTACAGAACACGGTCCACTCATTAATTTGACCACCGCGTATGATCGCCGTCAACGTGCAGTAACGACTCGCTGACGGCAAATGGCGGCAATAGCAGTATATAAAGCTTGTCGTCGTTTTCGTGATCCGGAAACCAAGCGATTTACCTCATTTCTAAAAGGGCATGATCATTCGCTTTCGGGCCATTAGTGAAAGTACACTACTGACCATTAAAATTGCTACACCACCGAGAAGACGTGCTACAGACGCGAAATTTAACCGACAGGAAGAAGATGCTGTGATATGCATATGATAAGCTTCTCAGTGCATTCACACAAGGTTGGCGCCGGTGGCGACACATACAACGTGCTAACAGGAGGAAAGTTTCCAACCGATTTCTCATACACAAACAGCAGGTGACCGGTGTTGCGTGGTGAAACGTTCTTGTGATGCCTCGTGTAAGGAGGAGAAATGCGTACCGTTTCCGATTTTGATAAAGGTCGGATTGTAGCCTATCGCGATTGCGGTTTATCGTATCGCGACGTTGCTGCTCGCGTTGGTCGAGATCCAATGACTGGTAGCAGAACATGGAATCGGTGTGTTCGGGAGGGTAATACGCAACGCCGTGCTGAATCCCAACGGCCTCGTATCACTAGCAGTCGAGATGACAGGCATCTTATCCGCATGGCTGTAACGGATCGTGCAGCCATGTCTCGATCCCTGAGTCAACAGACGCGGACATTTGCAAGACAAGAATCATCTGCACGGACAGTTCGACGACGCTTGCAGTAGCATGGACTATCAGCTCGGAGACCACGGATGCGGTTACCCTTGACGCTGCATCACAGACAGGAGTGCGTGCGTTGTGTACTCAACGACGAACCTGAGTGCACGAATGGCAAATCGTCATGAATCCAGGTTCTGTTTACAGCATCATGATGGTCGCATCCGTTTTTGGCGACATCGTGGTGAACGCACATTGGAGCGTGTATTCGTCATCGCCATACTGGCGTATCACCTGGCGTCATGGTATGGGGTGCCATTGGTTACACGTCTCGGTCACCTCTTGTTCGCATTGACGGCACTTTGAACAGTGGACATTTCAGATGTGTTACGACCCGTGGCTCTACCCTTCATCCGATCCCTGCGAAACCCTATATTTCACCAGGATAATGCACGACCGCATGTTGTAGGTCCTGTACGGACATTTCTGGATACAGAAAGTCTTCCACTGCTGCCCTGGCCAGCACATTCCCCAGATCTAACTGAAAACGTCTGGTCAATGGTGGCCGAGCAACTGGCTCGTCACAATACGCCAGTCACTACTCTTGATGAACTGTGGTATCGTGGTGAAGCTGCATGGGCAGCTGTACTTGTACACGCCATCCAAGCTCTGTTTGACTCAATGCCCGGGCGTATCAAGGCCGTTATTACGGCCAGAGGTGGTTGTTCTGGGTACTGATTTCTCAGGGCCTATGCACCCAAACTGCGTGAAAATGTAATCACATGTCAGTTCTAGTATAATATATTTGTCAAATGAATACGCGTTTATCATCTGCATTTCTTCATGGTGTAGCAATTTTAATGGCCAGTATATTTGGGAATTCAATAAGTTTGTAAACTTGTGGAGAAATTACGACGCTAGCGGGTCGGATACCCGAGAACTGTTCAGATCAAGTTTGTGAACTGTTCGTGTGCCGCCGTCGTTAAAGTATACCAAAACCGGGACGAGGCAACTGTGGTGCACCACGGGCCATAGATGACAAGAGTGAACGACGGTAGTGGAGATGGGTACAGGCGCATAGACCAGCAACTATTGAGCAACTGACCATTCAAACGAATCACGGGGCTACTAACAACTTGTCCTCAATGACCGTTCAGGCACGTTAATGTGTATCGGCCTCCGCGGTAGGCTGCTGGTCCATGCACACGTGCTGGTTGTTGTTCATCGACGGCGAAGGTTGGAATTTGCAAGCCCATATCACGACTGGACATCCACTGGGTGGTGACAGGACGCCTTTTCACGTGAATCACGTTTTATGCTCCATCAGACAGATGGCTGTTGGATTGTCGAAAGGGTCGACGCCGGTGGAGTGAGCATTATGATGTGAGAAGTGTTCTCGTGGCACTCCTTGGCTAATAACTTTGTAGAAGTCACAGTGGATCAACACCAATATGCATCTGTTCTTGCTGACCGTTTCCATCCCTACATGCAGTTTGTTTTTCTTCGGCACAATGGCATCTACTAGCATGTCACAGAGATCGCAGTTTACGTGCGTGGTTCGAAGAGCACCGGAATAAGTTCACCGTACTCGCCTGACCACCAGACTCCCCGGATTTTATCGCAATCGAGAATCTGCTAGATCACCTCGATCGGGGCTGACGGTCCCGTGCGTCCTCAACTGAGAAGCCTAACGCGGCTGGCCGCTGCACTGGAGTCGGCAGGTCTCCAAACCCCTGTCGTTACCTTCCACAACCTCATAGAGTTTCTTCCGATAAGTCCTCGCAGGAACAAATCGTTATTTGGCTTTTTACAAAATGGTTCAAATGGCTCTGAGCACTATGGGACTTAACATCTGTGGTCATCAGTCCCCTAGAACTTAGAACTACTTAAACCGAACTAACCTAAGGACATCACACACATCCATGCCCGAGGCAGGATTCGAACCTGCGACCGTAGCATGGCTTTTTACAGGTAGTTACATTGTCACTGGACAGTGAGACAGAGTGGTCAGAATTGAGTGGTCCATCATGAAGCACCAATGCGTTATTTCTAAAGTTCGTGGAGATTTTCATCAGATAATCGATATTTTTCGGTCCATCTAAAACTGAGTCCCATCATAATCACCATCAGGTAGCTTGCAGTGCATAAACAGAGCCGTTTAGTACGAGGGTTGTCCAGAAAGTAAATTCCGATCGGTCGCGAAATGGAAACCACTGTGAAAATCCGGTAAAGCTTGGCACAGAGTTGGGCAGTGTCTCTAGTTTGGCCGTTGATTGTGTCGCGTCGCTCTTTTCGGTTTTGAGTGGACAGTGAGCACGTAATGGTGCGTAGGGAATAGCATCTTCCGCCAAGTATTAGGGCCTGGTTAGAGATTTCGCCTGTGTTGCGACCCAATTAACACAACTTTCGAGCAGTTCCTTCTTCATGCTAATTCTCGGTCGCACACAGCAGGGGCAATGAAGACGCTCCTGCAGCGTTTACGATGAGAAGAGTTTGATCACCGACAATACAGTCGGTAATTTGCTCCCCCTGAGTCTCATCCCTGCTCACAAGAACCGCTGGCTGTGAAGACAAAATTTTTCCACAGACCACGAGCTGCAGGCCAGTGCAGATAACTGACCAAAAGGCAGGCGGCGACTGTGTAGAGAAGTAGGTGGAAGGTATACCTAACAGTTGCAAATCAAACGTTTCTGGTTTTCACTGTGGTTTCCATTTCGTGACCGATCGAAATTTACATTCTGGACACCCTGTTATTTGAACTTGTGATGAGGCAGAAGTAATGTAACGTTCTCATTTCTCTAGGACAGTCGGAATATCCTGTTATATTTCAACAGGAATTCTAAAACTTGATCGTTTGCAAGATGGATTCGATTACTTCGCACTCGTTACCGAGGAGAAACACACAGATCCTCTGAAGTCGAAGGAATCGTTTCCTGAGGCACAGTATCGGCGACAGTCGTTCTGCTGCGCTTTCGGAGTGAACGTTTTCCGATGCCGCGCTGTGTGACGGGTGGAGGTGAGTGGCGGTGACTGAGCACTGTGCCGCCTCTCCCCCACCGCTTCCCCCCCCCCCCCTCCACTCTTCCTCACCCCTCCGGCATGCAAATCCGCGCCTCCACACTCCGCCCTCGCCAGGCCACGGCACGGCTGCAGGCGTGCGGCTTCTGCACACTCGTCGTGCGTCGCTGACTTTGCTGTTTGATGCGTACTCAGGAGCGGCCTGCGCGTTGCCGAGAGGCGAGTGCTGCGCGTTCATCTTCCCCTCCCTCCTTCTCCCGCCCCCCCCCCCTTCCCTTCCCCCCACCTACACCGACCACCAAGACCACCACATCAAGACACGGCACGCTGCTGTCGCAGAAACAGCTGTTGATTTACGTATATGTTCCACTAGACCGTCTACAGAAAGACGAGGTGCCTCTAAGACGTTCCAGAGTACTGAAGAAACATGAACGATAGAAGATAAAATACACTACTAGCCTTTAAGATGCCTACACTAAGAAGAAATGCAGATTATAAGCAGGTATTCATTGGACAAATACATTATACTAGAACTGACATGTGATTACATTTTCACGCAATTTGCGTGCATAGATCCTGAGAAATCAGTACCCAGAACAACCACCTCTGGCCGTAATAGCGGCCTTAATACGCCTGGGCATTGAGTCAAACAGAGCTTGGATGGCGTGTACATATACAGCAGCCCATGCAGCTTCAACACGATACCACAGTTCATCAATTGTAGTGACTGGCGTATGCTGGGAAGGGCATCATTCGAACATTTTCTGTATCCAGAAAGTCACGTACAGGACCTGCAACATTCGGTCGTGCATTATCCTGCTGAAATATAGGGTTTCGCAAGAATTGAATGAAGGGTAGAGCCAAGGGTCGTAACACTGTTCAAAGTGCCGTCAATGCGAACAAGAGGTGACTGAGACATGTAACAAATGGCACCCCATACCATCACGCCGGGTGATATGCCAGTAGGGCGATGACGAATACACGCTACCAATGTGCGTACACCGCGATGTCGCCAAACACGGATGCGACCATCATGATGGTGTAAACAGAAACTGGATTCATCCGAAAAAATGACGTTTTTCCATTCGTGCACCCAGGTTCGTCGTTGAGTACACCATCGCAGGCGCTCCTGTCTGTGTCAAGGGTAACCGCAGACATGGTCTCCGAAGTGATAGTCCATGCTGCTAACAGTCATTGGATCTCGACCAACGCGAGCAGCAATGTCGCGATACGATAAACCGCAATCGTGATAGGCTACAATCCGACCTTTATCAACGTCGGATCGTGATGGTACGCATTTATCCTCCTTACACGAGGCATCACAACAACGTTTCACCGGGCAACGCTGGTCAACTGCTGTTTGCGTATGAGGAATCGGTTGGAAACTTTCCTCATGTCAGCACGTTGTAGGTGTCGCCACCGACGCCAACCTTGTGTGAATGTTCTGAAAAGCTAATCATTTGCATATCACAGCTTCTTAATGTCGGTTAAATTTGGCGTCTGTAGCACGTCAGCTTCGTGATGTAGCAATTTTAATGGCCAGTAGTGTACTATAACGCGTCCTCGACGTCGTACCAGTGCGCCACAGGACAAGCGATTGCAACAGATGTAATCATTTCTCTTCGACGTCGTTCTACAACCGTTGACGTACGATGCAGATGTGTTTTGCGTCAGAAACGCTTGCCAACGGACATGTAATGATGGCTTGCAACCAGGGATAAATCGAGGAAAGAAAGGCAGGAAACGGCTACGGATGTGAGCTAGCGGCTACTGTTCTTCGTCAGTAATTTATTCGCATTCAAAAAATTTAATAATACTTCCTTCAAAATAGCAACTGTGCGTTTAAAGAGACAATTCTATCATCAGGTAGACAGTTTATATCGTTAAACTTTGTGTTCTGCCTTACGGCAGGTCTGCTCTTGGGGGAAGCCTCGTCAGAGGGGTCCACCGCATGAGCGTCTAGGGAAGGGATTCCAGTGGTGGTTTCCCGTTGCCTTCCGCTGGTGATGATGAAATGATAATGAGGACAACACAACACCCAGTCCCTGAAAGGAGAAAATCTCCGACCCAGCCGCGAATCGAATCCGGGCCCCTTGACGTGACAGACCGCCGCGCTGACCACTCAACTATCGGGGCGGACTTATATCGTTGAGTGCATAAAAAAATGAAAATTTTGGACTATGGGTCCTCGTATTAGAAAACAAAATCGTCCATTTTGGCGTAGTAAGGTGCGCCTCATCTTTCATCTGTGGGTAAGAAAGATTTGACCTAGAAAAAGAGTTCGACAGTGTAAAATAGATCAAGATGTCTGAAATTTTGTGAAAAACTGGAGCCTGTATAGGGAAAGCTGAATAATATGTACAAGAACCAAGAATGACAACTGGAAAGGAAGACCAAGAAAGAAGTGATAGTATTAGAAAGGGGGTATAAGAGGAGGATGAAGCCTTTCGCCCCTGCTGTTCAATATATACATCGAAGAAGCAAACGATGGTAATAAAAGAAGGGTTCTAGGTAGGATTAAACCCCAGGATGAAAGAATATCAACAATAAGATTTTTCGATGACATTAGTACATTAAGTTAAAGTGAGGAATAGCAGAATGTTGAATACAATGAACCCGCTAATAATCACGCGCTATGGATTGAAAGTGAAACGAAAGAATTCAGGAGTACGAGGAATGTGATTACCTATAAACTTAACATCAAGGCTGATGACCACGAAGCGGACGAAGTTAATTCTGCTACCTAGGATGCAAGTAGCACGCAACAAACGATACCAAGAGGACATACGAGAGTGATCTATCCAGACAAAGTGGGCACTCCTGGACAAAAGAAGTCCCCTTGTAACAAACATAGGCATTGATTTGAGGGAGAAATTTCTTAGGCATTGATCTGAGGGATACATTTCTGAGAATGTACAGTCTTACACATAAAAACTGACCGCCGGCCGGCCGCCACAGAGATTATGTCCGAGTCGTTCACTTAAGGTGGCCAATAAAACTGACCGCCCCTGACAACTCAAAGTCGGGCCATCTGCACAATCTGGCAACACTGTAAGATGCGGAAGTGTTAGGAGGATGTGTTGTCTACTTCCGAGATGTTCTTGGAGTGCGTGAGCCCCTCGTCTAGTGGTAATCGTAGTTCATTCTAAAATTATAGTCTACTGTTAGCGTCCACTACATTTCGGCCCTCGTCGGAACTTATGGGTCTGATTGAACATCGAAGATAATTCGCTTGACATTATACCCACCAGGAATAACAAGTATTCCAGAAACAATTCCGCAGGACAGCTCGTGGCTGCGTCGCTATCATAACAGCTTACGCTCGAGCGTTTCCTCGCTCTGTAGCGGCTACCGGCCATTGGCCAGACGCCACCCGCCGCCTGAAATCCGGCGCCGCCCATGTGAACGCGGCGCGACGCTGTCAGTGTGTGTATTAACTGTCATTTTCGTATTGGAAAACTACACTGGTTTAATGACATATTTAGAACCAATGGGTTTCTACGGACGTAGAATTTGTAAACAACATTAGCATTGTCAGATAGTTTTAGATATCGCGAAAAAAATTCTACTGCTGATTACTTTCTTTTTGACGATTACTGTTGCGTTTAGTAAACTAATAGAAAATACAATCAAAATATCCACTGTACTAATACAAATTAAATTCAGCTTACTACAGAAACATCGCGACGGCAGTCTATCTTAATAAAGCATTAAGTTCAAAAATGGTTCAAATAGCTCTCAGCACTATAGGAGTTAACTTCTGAGATCGTCAGTCCCTCTAGAACTTAGAACTAGTTAAACCTAACTAACCTAAGGACATCACAAACATCCATGCCCGAGGCAGGACTCGAAGCTGCGGCCGTAGCGGTGGCGCGGTTCCAGACTGTAGCGCCTAGAACCGCTCTGTCACTAAGGCCGGCTCTTGCTTTCAGCGAGTCTCTAAAGGCGAACGAAAGCAGCTTGCGCCTGGTAGCCAATCATGTTACCTGGGAATTGGATTTTTCATAAAGCGGGAAGACATTCTTTTGCGTTGAATTGTTGGCAAATGTCAGTCAGACGTGTGCCATTGGTCTAAGCGTTTCGCTGCGTTGAATTTATACCAATGATTTTTCTACAGATTCTTTATATCCCAAATAGAGAGTTGAAGTCTTCCATTAGTATTTTCGCGTCATCTTGTTGAATTTTGCTCACAGGATTTTCGAGTGTGTTCCAGAATTTTTGGACATTCTCGGTGTTTTTCTTATTTTCGATGTTGGTGGGGGCATGTGCAATCATGAGTGTATATTTTTTATTGGGGCTCTGAATGTACATAGTCATCAGTCGATTTTTGATAGGCCGACCGCGGCGGCCGAGCGGTTCTAGGCGCTTCAGTCCGGAACCGCGTGACTGCCAAGGTCGCAGGTTCGAATCCTGCCTCGGGCATGGATTTGTGTGACGTCTTTAGGTTAGTTAGGTTTAAGTAGTTCTAAGTTCTAGAGGACTGATGACCTCCACTGTTTAGTCCCATAGTGCTCAGAGCCATTTTAACCATTTGATTGTTGATGGGTGTGATTTCTTTGACAGAGTTGATAATAGATCTGTGTTCGAGAAATGCAATGCCGAAGATTGGTACGCCTTTCGCTACCTTTTGTTGCATTTTGCTCTTGAAGATTCAATGGTTTCCGTAACGCAAGGTTTCATTGTCAGTTAGTCGTGGTTCTTGAAGGGCAAGGATGAGAATTTTTTGTCGGTCGATTTCTTATGTGAGATTATTTAGTTTTTGTGTTTGGATCAATGTTTCGATGTTTGGTTTTCAAATGCATGTTTTGTGCTTGTAGGGAAATTTACCAGAGATCTTCGATATTCTCTGCCGTGCTAACCTGGACTCCCCAGAATCCGAAAATCCAACTGCCGCCTGTCGACAGACGGGTTGTGTACCACCTGGGGTAAAGTTGACTGTGCTTGCACAGTTCATTTTTACTTACGTTTCATTGGTATAGCCTGGGTGATTCAGGACCGCACAGGACCATAGGGTGTTGAAGCCTTACGAAGCAAATATTTTCAGCGGAGCTCATTCAGCTAACAGACGGTGACCAGAGTAGCGGTGATTTTCACTCAGACGTGTCTGGATTTTGGGTTCAACGGATTGAGTAGCCGTTCAGGATTGTGTTAGTATTTGGTTCACCCCAAGTATTTGATTTCCTCAGTACAACCCATATGGGGGTGGGTTTCCCCTATCCGCCACACGGGATTATTTTTATTATTATTATTATTATTGTCGTTATGTCATCAGCAAATCTGATATGGTGTATCGTCCCACCACTGAAAGAGATCTGTATTGTTCGATTCAGTATTTGCATTACATAAATATGGGTTATAATTACGTTACATTGCTGTTAGTAGACATATTTCTCACTTTATCTTGGACAGTTGCTACCTGTTACTCCATCATAGGAATTTATGTGCGCAGCATTGTTGCAATACAGTAGTTCAAATTATACGATTTCCGTAATTCCATTTCGATACAAGATCGTTCTAATCGGATTCAGCCAGTCAGTCTTAATGTCGATATCCGACTACGACTCTCTTCATATGATAGGCTGGGTAAACCACATTCTTAATCGGACTGTTGAATCTAGATCACTTATCTATGACAGGGTCTGAATTCTTAAACACTGGAAAATAATAACCCATTGTGCTTATTACAAACATATTATTTAAGTATAAAAATATGAACTAACGAGATAACAGTTTATTTACAGGAGCAGAGACCCATCCATCATAGCAGAGCAGTGCGAGATTGGTTTCAGGGCCAAGAGAGGATAAAGCTGTTGCCGTTTGTTCCACGATCACCGAACATCAGCTAGATGGAGAATATGTGGGCAGAGGTAACAAGGTCATTGCCATGTGGACCTACAAATGCAAGCGACCTTTGGACAATGAAATCAATGCCCCTACGCCTGCGAGAAATCTTACGGAATGATCTTTGGTGGGTTGGTTACTAAAAGTATACTCGTCCACAAAACCCATGTGGAGAGTTATCTGATAATCGGTCAAGCTTTGCTTTGTCGCAGCCCTTTAGCATAAAAGTCCATTTACTTTCAGTCTCCTCCTTACAATTCTTGGCCGGCCGGTGTGGCCATGCGGTTCTACGCGCTACAGTCTGGAACCGCGCGGCCGCTACGGTCACAGGTTCGAATCCTGCCTCGGGCATGGATGTGTGTGATGTCCTTAGGTTAGTTAGGTTTAAGTAGTTCTAAGTTCTAGGGGACTGATGACCTAAGATGTTGAGTCCCATAGTGCTCAGAGCCATTTGAATCATTTTTTTTTTTTTTTACAATTCTTGCAATGCAAGGTAATTGAAAAATCCCATCCACTCGACGCAAGCTGAGGAATTGACTGGTGCATGTGTTGTTCGACACACAGTAGTTGTCACCCTCACTGGAATCAATGACTGTTTGCGTGTGTGTGTGTGTGTGTGTGTGTGTGTGTGTGTGTGTGTGTGTGTGTGTGTGGTGGGTGGGTGGGTGGGTGTGTGTGTTTTCGTGTTCACGCACAATCTGAATCAATACTACTAACATTAGAGACAACCAACAATAAATATTGCATCAAATGTAACTGTAAAGTATTTTAATGCGATGGGAAGTTACAAACAAAATTTTTACCCAACCCTCGTCCTGCGTATTACGTTCAGTAAGGTGTATTAACTCCATAGTATCGTTAGCAGAGATAGTACACTCTTGTTGTCGAGGCTCGCGACAAGTACAGCGATTAGCAGTGCCCAATGCCACAGTGATCTGTTTATGTTGGCTGAGCGTGGACACTACAGCAGATACTTCGCCATAAACTGCAGTGAACGGATATCACTCCCTGCGTGCTCTTATAGTAACCAACGTGAGACTCTACTCACAGGTGCCATGGAGCAATTGCAACGGGTATCATGTCATTAGTCATCAGAATATTAACCAGTGATGAAATGTCCACTCTATTTGAGTCCCAAGAAAATAGGAACCTTCTCACAAAGGAATGTGAGATGATATCAAAATGTAGCCAACATACAAAAATTAACTGCAGGGCTTTCATGTATGCAGTAGTAGCACACAAAGAAATATTATGTCTTGGAAGCGAATATTTCATTTCCACTTCTCTTATTAACGCCCTTGTGTTAGTATGAAGTGAGAAAATAAACACGACAAACTATAGTTCCTGAGAAGCATATAAGTCATCACTCCTTCTCATATCGTAACTTTTGTTTTAGTATGAAGTAAAAAAAATAAACAGTTTAGGGTTCTGAAGCATAATATGACACCAGATTCTTATTGTAGGCGCTATCGGACACGCAAAAACAGGGAGCTGTCCATTCTTTTATCCAACAGTCTGTTTCCTTTCAAGCATTACTCTCACTAGGAGATTCTTATTTAAGGACTTGTGGGCATCACGTTCTTCAGCAGAAGAAGCCTTATGTTAGGTGCTAATTACGATATGGAAAAAATGCAAAAAAGACGAGTTCCCGTAAAGCAGTGACGATATTTTCACATGTCTGTATTCAGCAATGACTGCCAACTGCCACGACACTTAGCAGAATCCATGCAGTAGGCAACACAACTGTGCTTGCGCTTCAGGCTTCATTCAGTAAGACTTCAGAAGATGGATGGAAACGTCATATTAACGTCACTTTCCGAGTCGTATTCAACCCAGAATGAGATGTTATTAAGGTAGTTGAGCGTTCTAGCAATTACACTTTCATAATTCCAGTATGAGAATTCCAATAGCCAAAAGAACTCGTTAGTGTGAAACCATAGGGAACTGCATTAATATCAAACTGCAAGAACTTGAGACAATACGCGGACTCTTCTCTTGGCTGGATGAGGTACTACTTTTATTTAGGATTCTCTCTGTCCTAGTCGTAATGCAAATGGAACTTCAGAGGCGCTTTCCGCTATTCTTGACAAACATCAGCAACTTGTAATCACTGCGAGTTACAACTGCGTGATGATAATGATTCAGGTTGTCAGTAGTTGTGGTGGTGTTATGCTGTCAAACTGCTTATAGTAGCGTTAATGGTGGCGCTCATAATTTAGCGCTGACTACCTACTTAAGTAAAGGTAGTGTTGTGGCGTCGTCGCTTCTCTTTATTTGGCCTCAGCTTGAGTAATCCAATTTAACGAACATAATACACCATTCGCGAGCTGCTAATGATACAGTATGACTACAGAGATCATCGTGCGGGTATTACATTAATTCTGCAATGAATTGCTTAACAAATATTACCCTCAGCTATGCAGCTGCAATGACTCATTACACAGGTACTCTATGTTGCATTTGGTTAAGTGATCAGTTAGCTGCAATCCTGCTTCCACTGTTTGTAAATACTTGTATACTTCAAATATGGTTCAAATGGCTCTGAGCACTATGGACTTAACTTCTGAGGTCATCAGTCCGCTAGAACTTAGAACTACTTAAACCTAACTAACCTTAGGACATCAGACACATCCATGCCCGAGACAGGATACGAACCTGCGACCGTAGCGGTCACGCGGTTCCAGACTGTAGCACCTAGAACCGCTCGGCCACCCCGGCCGGCATACTTGTATACTGACCATTCGTTATTTGACTAAATATGAACTACAATCTGATTCGCATGTATAGGACATGGGTCAGCGCCGGCACAATGCAATGACTAAGGGTTGGATGCCGTTGAAGTCCCGTTACATTGATGGCAAGACAAATGTTCGCAAATCACCTCTATGGCCTCAAAAAACAATTGCATCTTAAATATCGAATGACCGACGTCCACACTGTCAGAGCGCGTTGATGAAAATTTGTGACCGTCTGGGCTTCGAACCTGGACCTCCTGCTTACTAGACAGACGTGCTGATCACTGCACTATTATTTTCGTTTAAAGTTTGAGAAGTCTTTCAGTACCAGGTAGGCAGAGGCAAAGAGGGCAGTGGTCCAAGAGCCGAGGCCTCGCCACAATGCTCCCTCCATACCTGTCACTGAGCAGCTGCGTTATCCCCATGTATTCCATGTTTGCACCCATATATTCATTTAAATTGTGGAACTAAACTGAAGTAGCAATTAAGGTAAAATAAATTACAGTTGCCGCCTTCAATGGCGTGCGTTCCTTGTAGAACATATCAGTGAAAAGGGTGACGGAAAAATACATAACAAACATTCATTCAGAAATATATTCACAATTTAGGTTACTATTATGCACTGGATACATATGAGGTCTGTAAGGAAGCCATATATTTTTCAACAAATGAAAAAAATTTCGGAGCCGGAGGGGTTGCCAAATTAGAACAGTTCTAATTTTAGGACCAACGTAAAAGAATATTCCAGGAATTAAAAAAAGTGGAAGAATAGTATTCTACTTCTAATCAAAAAAACTGTCCAGCTCTTTGTAGCCCACATAAAGCAATAGATAAAAAATTTGAAAGCATTTCTTACGTTTGTTATTCTTCTTGAGCTTAAAATGTTCTTCTGCAATATAAAACTTGTTCTCTTCTAAGTTCTAAGTTTTGTTTGTTACGACGTAAAACACAAACTATCCCAGAAGCCACAAATAACTGTTTCCGCTGTTCTGTTGATAGTGCTAATTTCTTCCTAGTCCAGTTCGAAATTCTGATTCTATTTTCGCATAAGAAGATGTGCGCTACAGTTTATCAAGCCGACAATTGTCGCAGTATGGAGATGGTCTCAATTTGATTTTCCATAATCGTTCCCCTGTCGGTATGGTTTCGTTTACAACGTCGCACAATACGGCACTGAATCTGGTTGGTAGAATTTTACTGTTGATATTTTTCCAGACGTTCCTCTAGCTTTTTGTAGGTTAATTTACCGGAATTGGTTTGTGAAGACGATGTCTGATAATATAATCATAGACGATTCTAGTGTTGGTTTGTGCTGGTGGAAGTCTTATACAGCTCCAATCGCCGTAGTACTTCCGGACGTAATCTAGGCTGGCACGCTACATTAACAGGAGCGTTCCTATCCCCAGGATCTAATGAGAGGAACAGAAGTTTCGTGATGCCTGTCCTAGTGGCATGTATTAGTTTAAAAGCACGTCTTTAATTCCATATCCTCCGTTTTGCCTCTACAAAGCCGCCGTGTGGAAGGATACTTTGAAGATATTTTGTTTCCACACATACCAAGAGGCTACAGCTATATTTTATGTGCAGTGACCTGCGGTATCGGTAAGACTGCTGCGAAATGATATATTTTGCTAAGTATGTATGTATTTATAAACTGAACTTTCTGCAGTCGGTCTAACGATCGCATGTCGTTGTCCTTCAACAAGGTTCCGATGACATTAAGTTTCCGCTCCCAATTGTTCGTAGCCATCCGCTTCGGACTCGCCTTTAACCACAATCCGAGTTGGAGTTTCTCTTCAGTTACATCTAACCAGTGCGCACCCATTGCATTATTGTTAGTACCGAGATGAAGTATTTTGGATTTAACATTTTGTAAATTTATGGTAAGAACTTATGAGACCAAGCTGCTTAGGTCATTGGTCCCTAAGCTTACACACTACTTAATCTAACTTAAACTAACTTACGCTATGGACAACACACACACCCATGCCGGAGGGAGGACTCCAACCTCCGACGGTGGGCACTGTCGGGACACAGCAGCCAACCTTTCTGCAGCACCTATCTACACACGCTTCTCGTCAGATGCGAATTCCTCCGGTCCATTATTCCAATCTCTCGCGGCCACACTGTATTCCCGCGAGGTTTCGGACGATGACGTGCGCCTATCACTAAAAACTTTCGATGACCCGTCGAGACCTGAGTAATTATACAGTTTGTTTCCGGAGGAATAGAAAATCGTGTAGGAGATGGTAGTACAGACAAATTGCAGAAAAAATGTCATATAGAACGTGTCCAATTTTTAATGCGTACATATAGCTGGGTTCAATGCATTTCCGTTTCGTATGTTGGTCCTTACAGGATCCAGTTGTCTACACTTCCTTGAAAATGAGCTTCCAGCGTTATTGGAAGAGGTTCATTTGGCTATGTTCCTCCAGTATGAAGGGCTCCTGCTCATTCTAGTCGTCAGGTGACACAGTATCCATACCTAACATTTCCCGGAAGATGGATCAGTAGATATGGGCACTTTTCTTGGCCTTCAAGGTCCCACGACCTTATCTCTTTGGGTTTTTGCCTGCGGGGATGGTTAAAGGCGAAGTCTACAAAGAAAAAGTAAACCCAAGAGCCGATTTGATCGTTCGGATCATGAATAGTGCAACCCTCATAAAAGAACGCAAAGACGACCTCAGAAGATCTACAAGTGGTGTTATCAAGAGAAGTCAAATGTGCGTTGAAGTTGGTGGGGGAATTTTTGAAAATCAACTTTGAACGTCCTCATTTGCCTTTGCTTTGAGTTTGTTAGGGTTACTTACTAACAGCTGTATCTCTGTACTCAATAAAAAGTGGACGCATTTATATGGAATTTTTTTATGCATTTCGTATGTACTACCACCTGCTAAAATATCTACTATTCCTCCTGAAACACCCTGTATATGGATATATGTGTGGTGTCTGTTCTTTCGGACATATCCGAAAGAAAATGCTTCATGCCATTCGGCAACGACCTTCGATCTAGTGCAGCGTCTGACAGATATTTCAGAGTAGCTGCTACGATTTTTGTAGGGTATACTGTAATTCTCCTCCGTGCACATGCTGATAGAAGGTACCGTGTAATACTGTGGCCATCTTCCCTAAAGAGATTCTAGGCATTACACCAGACCCGGTATTTTCATCTGTTTTCGACCTGTCAGTAAACCACTACATTATTTCTCCTGCACGGTGTAGTGGTTCGTTCTTCCTCTGCTCCCTGCTTCCAACTGTTACATGGCAAGGTTTATTGAAACAGCTAGAAGTTATTGTGTACTTAGTCGTCATTTCCCCAGCCATCGCCATATTGATTTGAGATTCCGTATATTCTAACTATATCCAGTTATTTCCAATTTTTAGCCTTTATGTCCCTGCCGCTGCCTCTATTTTAAGCCACAGGTGTAATGGAGGCATGTCTAGCATAATATCCATCCCAGGAGTAGATGTCCTGCTAATCCCATCTGTTTGTGAAAGCAGGGCAGTCTTTGTATTTTGTCGGACTCCCTAGCAGCTACCTTTAGTTCGACTTTGTCTCTATTATAGGCCAATAAATTATCATTGGTCTTTTTTCAGAGATGTATATCCAGTACGTACTGGGTTTAGACCCCAGTTTACCCTACAGCAGCTTCTAGTGCTTATAAGATTATCTTTCGCAGTGGAACATATTCTTTATGTGATTACTTTTGAATGCATTACGGGAACAGCAGTGATTAATGTCTTATAAATAATTACTATTAAAAACAGTCTTGATCACGATTTATATATAGTGGAGGCTCCACCCACTTCTGATTGCATGATGTCATTATTAACCAATGAGTTATAAGTCGAATTACAATTTAAAATTTCTTAGTTAAAAGAACATTGTCAAGAATTAGAAATGAATACACACTAAACTTCGCTTATTAAACAGCTATTGTCAATTAAGAAGCGTTAAAAATATTTAAATATGTAGGAAAATGAACTTCGGTTTGGCAGTACATGGGTCGCCCTCTCAAGGCCTGTCAGTGAACCATTTGGAACCACTGGTTGCTATGGTGAAGTTAGACGCCGTTGCAAAGATGAAGCAGCAGGCTGTTTTCACTGAAGTTGTTGTAAAGTCGATAGTCGAACTAGTGGTTGCCATGGTGAGGACAAACGCCAGTGCAAAGATGTGGCAGCAGGCTTCTTTCCAACGAAGCTGTTGCGAAGTAGAATGGCAAAGACTGTGGCGTCGGACGATGTATTATTGAGCAGCAACTTGTCTTTATTGAAACGAAAAGAGTAAACTACAATAATCTGTAGCTGACATGTATACTACATGCTGCCCAATTACGATACGAAGTAGTCGTCCATATATATGAAATATTACCTATGAAGTTGATATGTAGATTACATGAGCCTTTTTTTTCATTTAAGGCGTTGCTATTCCTCAGGTTATATGCCAGTCATATAAGCAAATAAAAATGAAAGACTTTAAAATTATAAAATTATGAGCCAGTGTCAAAAATAAAACGATGTGAATTAGCAATATGCAGTCTAAAAGCATAAAAGCAAAAATTCTATAACAGATAGTCAATCATAAAATAATGTTTGGTAAAAGACAATTACAATGTAGAGATAAAATATTTGCTAAAAGTCTTTATAATTATATATATATATATATATATATATATATATATATATATATATATATATATATATATATTTCATTTAACCTTTTAAAACAAAGGACAGAAGAATAAACATTCTAAAGCAGATCATCGAAAAGCTCAAAGAAATGTTTGTCTTTGAACTGAAGTTGTTCGTTTAAAACAGATAATGGATTACTTTTGTGAAGTGAAAGAATTTCAATTTCTTCTAAGGTATTTAGCAGTGATCCTTTTGGCACAGTATGTAATATTTTCAAATTTCTAGAAATGCAACCCTCAGAATGATTGTATCCATCAAGATGTTGACCAAATATTGATTTGATACGTGCAGTATCAGTAGTATGTTCTTTGAAACGTGTTAAAAAGTTATGGCCAGTTTGGCCAATATACTGTTTCTCACAGTCATTACATATTATTTTATAAACGCCTGAGTTTTGGTATCTATTTGAGTCTCCAATCGTGTGTTTCAGTTTCATCTGTAGGGGGTTATTAGTTTTAAATGCTATTGTCACGCTTGTGTTCTTAAATAATTTATTTGTTTTATCTGAGATAGGTCCCATGTATGTCATTTGTGTGAATCTCTTCTTGGAATGTATAACAGCGTCATTTTTTTTCTTGTAATTTTTGATATAACACATCAACCTGAAGGGAATTATAATTGTTAGCAACTGCTATCTGTTTAGTGTGTATTTATTTCTAATTCTTGACAATGTTCTTTTAACTAAGAAATTTTATATTGTAATTCGACTTATAACTCATTGGTTAATAATGACATCATGCAGTCAGAAGTGGGTGGAGCCTCCATTATATATAGTAAGACGTGCACTGGTTTCCCCAGTAGTGATTCTCCAACAGAAAGAGGTTCCTACTCAATGGTAATTCAACGTTTTATAGCTTTATAACTTTATGTATTTTGTTTAATGTATGTAGCCCTCTAATTAGAGCTTTGTATACAACTTATAGGTCTGAAGATGACCACAGTAGTGGTCGAAACCGGTCACCTTGTTAAATAAATCGTGATCAAGACTGTTTTTAATAGTAATTCTTTATGTGAGGTGTTCGTAATAGTTTTCCATCCAGGGCTACGTCTAGAAACACTACAACTCTCTCTAAAGTTTCATCGAGAAACATGCTTTTTCAGTATGTGTCCTGGACATGCTACTCCATAAGCAATACTACACCAATTTTCGTGGGGCCTGTCTTTAAATACTTTTCCACGACGTTCAGTGCACATAGGTTTAACAGAACTAGCAAATTTTCTGAGTCTTACTGTGAATAAATCGTCTACTTGTTCTTTTCAAGAGTAGTCTCTCGCCTTCAGCTCATCTATGAGTTCATTCACCACTAGGTTCTGCATCTCTAACCACTTACTCGAAGGTCGTGTTACTAGAACCCCCTCTACATCCAGGAAGATACAGAGAGCATCCAGAAAGGGTAGTGCTTTTTGCACCTTTCCAACAAGTTGGTGAAGTGTAACTTCACATGATTTGCTTCGCAAGTATTATGAAAATGTGGCAGTTCATAGATGAAATTACATCTTCACAACAACAAAAAATATGTCGGCAGAAAACAAAAGTGGCATTATGAATTTGGCAGTACCGTAAGGTTTTCGCTTTGACACTAAGGGTTTCTAAAAGTAGCAAGACGAATTTTGCTACAGCGTTGTCTTACGATTCCCTCATTGAATTTGCATCTGCCTGCTTGTAGTTCTGCTGCAAAAGAATTAAAAATATAGCTTTCAGAGGGTTTCGAAAGACGAACAAAGGCAGTGTTTATCTGACATTCAAGCACGATACCTTTTTTTTAATTTTTTATCTCATTTTGTTCGCTTTACTTCGTTCCATCTGCTCGGGGCGGACGTCGTAAGACATCCGTTTAAGTTCGTTGTTGATCAATTAACTCAGTTTTTTTATTACAGAGGGCAGCAAACTTTCTGACCGAACACGCTGAGCTACCGTGCCGGCAAATATCAAGCACCTCACAAGGTTTGAACACAGAACCTTTCGCGTAGCAGCCACTCTAGGAGCTAGCGAACAGTTGCATGCCTTTGACGTACTTATTGGCTCAGTAGCCGCTATGGCAGAGACGAGAGTAGTTGTATTTCCTCTGTGGAACCACTTTCGTTGACTCAAAAGCATTAACTGATATCTTTATATCACATCTCAAGAGAAAATCGCTCACAGTATTCAATTGAAATGACACGATAATATCAAGTGAATTTAGCAGGATAGTTCTGAGCCATCAAGGAAGTAACTCGTCGGTCACAGTTGCCAAACATATTCTGCGCTGTTGCCAAGTTTCAGTTATACTGCCAGGAAGGATACCAGCTGAAGTGTTACGTGAGTGTCCTCGGAAATGACTATAGCTTCGTCTCAAATTTGCGGGCTGACAAGGGCCGCAAGATCCTCATTATATGTCAATGAGTCTTATTCACATTTCTGTAACCAGGTTTATGGGCTAGAGTGCAATTACTTTGTAATACATCGATGCACTGAATGCAAACTTAATGTAGTAAATTAATAAATGCGTCAATTATTTGTATTTTACTGTCTTAATCGGACCGAAACCTTGAAAGCGTATTCACCAGACGCGATTCACAATTTTGCAGCTTCTCCAGTGGTTGAGTTGGCAATGTATCTTTGCTGTACAATATTGTTATTCAGATCACTGTCATTGGCACATCCACCAGAAGACAGGCATGGCCTGGCTTATTGTTGTCAGCTTTCCTGACGGATATTCTGCCTTTGCTCGAAACGTGAAGACAAAGTGAATTCGAACATTCCATATGGCGAAAATTTGATGTTTCTATTCTTCCAGCTCTAACATTCAAATAACAGTTACAATAAGTGGCAGAAAAGCGCCTGTGAACCGTTAATACCGCAATCATAATTAGTGGAATGTGACAAATTCCATCTGTCATCTGATAACTGTGAAAAACTACTTTTTTCGTCTTCACAGCACCGCAGTATGAACTCAAAGGTTTCATAGGATACCTATACTTAATTGCGTTCTGATCGTTTTCAATAACAGTAGGGGAGGGCAAAACCATCTGACTTGAAACAGCGGGATTTGAATCTTTGGCTACAGTTGCAGTAGCACTTCCAGTGAGGTATCAAGAATGTGAGCAATCACTCATTGCTATAGTATAGGCTAGGGCAGAAAGAAGCAGTTTTCCGAAAAAGTAAACGATGAGAGACACTGTCGCTGTCACTTATTAAACAGGATTTGTTCAGAAAATTACAGCTATATCTAGTGAAATGAGTAGGTTGATGCAGCTCCAGTCTGGAACTATCACTGAGTTGCCAAACATTTTCCGAATGGCACTTAAGATAAAAATGTGTGTGTGCGTGTGAAAGTGTGTGTGTGTGTGTGTGTGTGTGTGTGTGTGTGTGTGTGTGTGTGTGTGTGCGTGTGTGTGTGTGCGTGTGTGTGTGTGTGTATGTGTGTGTCTGATCTTTCGGACATTTCAGAAAGAACAGACACTACGAATCGAAATAGACAGCCTTGTTAAACAATTAAGGATTGAAGGACAGATGTCCAGGCTGTCATGGGCATTAAAATAGAACAACGGCGTCATATGAAAATTTGTGCCTGACCAGGTTCGAACACGGATTCGTAGTGTCTTTACTTTCGGACATTTCCGAAAGAACAGACACCAACAGGGTGTTTCAGGAGGAATAGTAGATATTTTAGCAGGCGGTAGTACAGACGGATTGCATAAAAAAATTCCATATCAATGCGTCCAATTTTTATTGAGTACAGAGACACAGCTGTTAGTACGTAACCCTAAAAAACTCAAAGCAAAGGCAAATGAAAACCCTGTCATAGATAAGTGATCTAGATTCAACAGTCCGATTAAGAATGTGGTTTACCCAGCCTATCATACGAGGAGAGTCGTAGTCGGATATCGACATTAAGACTGACTGGCTGAATAATCCGATTAGAACGATCTGGTATCGAAATGGAATTACAGAAATCGTATAAGTTGAACTACTGTATTGCAACAATGCTGCGCACATAAATTCCTATGATGGGTTAACAGGTAGCAACTGTCCAAGGTAAAGTGAGAATTATGTCTACTAACAGCAATGTAACGTAATTATAACTCATATTTATGTGATGGAAATACTGAATCGAACAATACACATCTATTTCAGTGGTGGGAAGATACACCATATCAGATTTGCTGATGACATAACGACAATAATAATAATAACAACCCCTTGTGGCGGATAGGGGAAACCCTCCCCCATATGGGTTGTACCGAGGAAATCAAATACTTGGGGTGAACCAAATACTAACACAA